>NC_138069.1:3270543-3685543 GCF_964194185.1 Rhinolophus hipposideros | reverse complement strand
TTGCCATTTACTGAGCTGTGGGAAAACTGGGAGAGGATCAGGACGGAAGAGGAAAATCAGGAATTTGACTTGGAGCATGTTCAGTTTGAGATGTCTGTTAGCCCAGTGAAGACATGAGTATCGATTGGCATGCCATGAGCGGGCTTCACAGGGAGGATCCAGCCTGGGGGTAGACATCTGGAAGCCTTCCCCGGGCAGGTTGCTTCTACAGCCTGGGGGCTGGATGAAGCTCTATGAGGGGATGGAGAGGGGATAATTGAGCCCTGGGGCAGTCGAATGTTTAGAGATTGAGGAAATAAGGCAGATCCATCAAAGGACAGTAGGAAGGAGTTTCTAGAAGTTAAGATGAAAATCAAGGAAGAAACGGAAGTTGAAAGAGGAGGAATCAAGAAGGAGGGTGATCAGCTGTGCCAAGTGCTGCTGAGAGGTCAGGTAGGAGTAAGACAAGAATCCAGAGTTGACCTTTGCGGGGGCGGCCTGATGGCTCAGTTGGTTAGAGCGGGAGTTCTGAGCAATGGGGTTGCTGGTTTGATTCCCACATGGGCCAGTGAGCTCGGCCCTCCACAGCTAGATTGAAGGACAACGACTTGGAGCTGATGGGCCCTGGAGAAACATACTGTTCCCCAATATTCCCTAATAAAATTAAAAAACATAAGAGTTGACCTTTGGGTTGTCAACATAGACGCAAACATAGAAGCAAATGGTGGCCTCAAAAGGAGGAGCTCCAGGGGAATGTTGGGGGTGTAAGTCTGACTGAAATTGATTCAAAAGGAAATGGAAAGATCAACTATTTAATAGCAAAATGGGCAGGAGATAAAAACAGTCCACAGGAGAGGAAATGCAAATGGCTGAAACGTGAGAGCTGACAGTGAGAAAGGAAGCTCAGGGTGAGAGAAATCTCCACTTCACTCAGAGGAGAACCACCACTGAGGAGCACCACAGCAGTGTATCCTTTCTAACTCTTAGAGTGACAGAGAAACAGTGGTACCGCGGCGGGCCAAGCTGGGGCAGCAGGCACTCTGACATCACTGTGCAGTGCAGGAAGATGCTCTCCTCTGGAAGCAAACTTGGCAATTTTCGTCAAGCTTTCAAATGTGTGTGTGCTGCCGCGCACCGATCCCACCGCCAGCCCTTCTCTTCCCATCAGCTTGTATGTTCCTGCTGAGTGAGCCCTGACAGCCCACGACTGGAACAATGCAAGTGTTCCAGGCACAGGACACTGCGTGGCCCACCACAGACTGCACAGCTGTCATAGGAATGCTGTATGTACTGCCATGAAGAGGTACCTGTGATATGATGCAGGCACGAGACAGAGTGTACAGTGTGTGCCACAGCATTTGTGCAGAAAGGACAGGAAAGCACATACATTTCCATTTGCTTAGATTACATTTAAAATCTCTTTAGAACTTTTAAAACATTAAAAAATACATGAAAGCCTAACAACAGTGAACTTTGGAGAGAGATGTGGACAAGGCAGATAAATACTTTCTGCTTTTGAACCATGCAGCTTATTACCTATTCAAAACAATTAGTTAATTAATCAATTACAATTTAGTGAATGCGTGTACACACGCACACATACACACACACACACACACACACACACACACACACACACACACAGCATATATCTGAGAGTCTGAGGAGAGAAGAAGTTGCTACCAACTTCTAGCTATGGGAAAATTCTCTGTACGTGAGATTACTAGACAGGATCTATATATAGCTTCTTAATTTTACAGAATATTGCCTTCCAGAGTGATGGTACCAGTCTATGCTCCCACCAAGAGGGTTGAGGGGGCCCCCCAAATCCTTGACAACACTTAGTATCACCAGGATACTGTATTTACCCCAAAATAAGACCAGGTCTTATATAAACTTTTGCTCCAAAAGACATGTTAGGGTTTATTTTCAGAGGATGTCTTATTTTTTCATGTACAACAATCTACACTTATTCATGTACAACAATCTACTTTTATTCAAATACAGTCATGTCATCTTCTTCTGGAACATTGTCATAACTCTCCAAACCCCGGATTCCTGCTTGAATTTTTTGCACCTCCATTTCCTGTAGAACCATTGGCCCCAATCTCTCATGTCCAGCAATAGAGCTCTCCTTAAAGGAGCACTTCCTGTCCATGTCGCCTGCTCATAGTGCATTGGAAACACAGCTGTCAGTGATTTTATCCCATGAATTCTTCACCCAAGTCACGACCTCTTGCAGGCTAGACTTCACAAAGTTTCCACACTGATTTCTCTCCATTCTATTTTCAGTGTAGTCATTGATTTCCATGAGCAAACAGTCCTTAAATGGCTTGTTTATTGCAATATCAAGAGTCTGGAGACAGGCAGTCATTCCTGCGGGAATCATTATTTGATCTATTCTTCTCTCTGCAAAGAAGTTTTTCCCGTCTTTAGCGTGGTGAGTGCTGGCTGAATCCCAGACTAGCAGACCTCTTTGGCCACCTCGCAAAACAAGTGGCAGCATTAAATCGACCCACTTCCTTATAACTGCTTGTCTGCACCAGGCTTTTTTAGTTTCAAGAACATAAATGCCTGAAACACGTTCAACCTTATCTTTCTTGCCCTTAGTGATGATTAGAGGTGGGGTTTTCTTTCCATCCAGACGAATTGCCAAAATACAGGTAACACGTGCACTTTCATAACCAGTGGAAGAAATGTAGATTGACGAGGCACCCCTTTGATCAATTGTCGTTTGAGATGCTTGGCCCATAAACACTGCAGTTTCATCTATAGCAGTCATGTTGGAGAGCTGGTATTTAGAAAAGTCGATGCCATCAACAAAGGACTTGAACGCAAGTGCACGTTTAATAACTTCAGTATCTTCCAGCTTGAACAGTGTTGTCGATCTTCTTAGAATCGGTTCATATTGCTGAAGGAAGCCATCCAGCCAGCGCTGTGATGCTTTGAATTCTTCTAGGGATATTTCTAACTGTGGTGCCATTGCACGGGCAAATTCTTGAATATCAGCCCTGCGCACAACCAAAACCTTTACTCTCCTGTCAGCAGTCCATTCACAGAAAATGTCTTCCGGCTCAGGAAACAATGGTTGCAAACCTGATCCACATTAGTACATCTTAGCATTTCCCTCATCCACCTGTTGACTGAGGTTATCGTACTCTGCTCGCCATTTTCAGACCATTCGGAGATCCAACTTCTTCTCTTTGCAGAAAGCCGTAAGATTCTTGCCCCGGGAGTCCTCCACGATTCCTTTCTTGTACTCGATGGAATAGCTCTTTCTTTTTGCACTCATCTTGTCGGGGGGTCAAAATATTATTCCCTTTAAATCTACCATTAAATCAAGTGTTAATTGAAGACTTACAAGACAGGAGTGGCAGCAAAAATGATGACAGTTAAGAATGATGGTCCACACAAAAGCGACGAAAAATTGCAGGCACAAAATTCAGAAAACGTTTCTTTATTTCACATGAGTGCATTAAGTACGTCTGTTACAACACACGACGCATTGAATTATGAAGATTCATATTAGACACAACCACGTCCATTCGTTATCAAGTGAGCACGTTATCCGTGCGTTGTGTCTGTATTCCGATTGGTCATTCGGCAATAAGTCTCGAGTTCATCTGTTTACATAGGCGTTTACCTCTCGTCCAAAGGTGCCCGCTTGGGTATTTACAAATACTTAATTATAATTTATGTTCTCATTTATTTTAAATATTTATGTCAATAATATTATTTACTTATATCTAATTATATATTAATGTTATTATTTTATAATTCAATATGTCTGTTGTGTGTTGCAATGGATGTACTAAATGCCTCCGTCTGGCTGACGATCTTAACTGGGGCTTATTTTTGGGGTAGGGCTTATATTATGAGCATCCTGAAAAATCATGCTAGGGTTTATTTTCCGGTTAGGTCTTATTTTTGGGGAAATACGGTATGTTCCTGCTGCAAGATATGTGCACCAAAATGAGAAAATAAATCAAGACGATGAGTCAGAAAGCATAGCATCCAACGCAGGGAGAGAACAAAGCACGTCCAGGGGAGACAGTGGACAGTGTCCAGGGAGCACGCAGGGCAGACTGGAGTGAGGGGAAGGGCAGGGGCTACAGGAGAAGCTGGCACTGAGAGAAGGCTGGCAGGCACAGCCATCCTCACCATTGGTCCAGAGGCCTCTGAGGGTGGAATAAAGGGGGAGAGGGCAAGAGAGAGATGGCTGGCTTTTGTTATAAGCCCTTTATCACTATAATAATTTTCAACTAATACTCCGATTTTTAAAATTAATTTAAATATAACTTTTAAAGCCGAATCATAAAATGTCATTCATGCTCTGTGTAACTACAACTTACTGTAAATTGCGGCGGGAAGTAGGGTGGGCTCCCGCTCCCAAGAGGACCTGTGGCCTTGCAAGGGGGTTCTGCACCCAGGATGCTGGGCACGGTGGTGGGGAAGCACACGGACAGCTGTGTGGGGCCTGCATGTCTCAAAGGTGTCTCTGTGCAAAATAACGTGATCCCAAACACAGAAGGCTGCCAGGAGAGGACGCCCCGGGACAGGGGACAAGGGACAGGGGATGGAACAGGGAGGGGAGGGCCAGGGGAATTTCAGGCACTGAGCATCAGGCGCCTCCCGGCATTGGCTGGAGGGAGTCAATTCCAGAATGGTAGTAAAGGAGCTCGTTCATTCCCCAGCAACACAGGCAGAAGCGGTGGAAAGGATTTGAAGGCAAAAGCTTCTGGAAATTGTCTTAAAAGCACAGCATAAATGGAAAAAAATTTAAGAAAATATACTAAAACTCAAGACAGTGAGAGTTATGTCGCCTGAACCAAGACCTGCTTTCTCACTCCTCACTCTCAGCGTGAAGAGGGGTATGGCTTTTATCCTCTAGGTCCTTGGAAACCATGAAGAGTCATGGTCCCTGACAAGGTCACATACTTTTCCTTGTGGTCAGCGTACCAGTTGGGAAAGAAGGCAGAGCTGAGGGTCAGGAAGCCCCCAAGGAACAGGGACCGTGGGTAAGGCGTTAGGGGGTAAGGCTTAGCTGGGTAGATGGGTGGATAGATAGATAGATGATGGATGGATGGATGGATGGATGGATGGATGGATGGATGGATGGACGGATAAAGGGATGGATGGACAGATGGATGGAATCGAGGGAGAGAGAGGGGGAAGGGATGGTTGAATGGACGGAGCAGAGGTGATAGGAAAAGACAGTGTTAAGGACGTGGACTGGACAGGACTTGGGATTGACTGGCTGTGAAGGAACAGTGTGCTGAAGCCCAGAGTGTGCACACGCACACATGAACTGCCCACCACCCTCTGCTCCTATACCTGCATCCCATTATATCCTAGTTAATATTAACAGCCAGCTGGCTATCTTTTTTCATCTTTCTCTTTGTTCTTATAAACACGTATACATGAATAGATAGTGGTGAAGCAATTTTTAACCAAAATTGGATCTTATGGTACACATTACAATTTTCTTTTTTCTGTAAATGCAATAGATACAGCTGTCTCTCACTCTTTTTTAATAATTTGTGTCGTACCAAGTATGGGTGTCCCTCAATGTATTCAGCCTTTCTCCTACTGACGACATGGGACTGGGATGGGGGGCAGGAAAGGCCCCAGTTTTTTATCATTATAAACAAGACTAAAATGTTGTGTGTGTGTATCCTGCTGTACTGTATTTTTTTTATTTTTAATTTATTTTTATTTATTAGTTTCAGGCGTACAAGACAAGGTAATACTTGTTCATCATTTATATCCCTCACACTGTGAACCCCCCTCCCCCATCCACTATCCCTCCGACCTCACACCGAGCCATCACATTGTACTGTATTTTTAATTCTATAGAAATTAAATGGTGCAGCAAAAAAAAACTTTGAATTTGACTACATGAAATTAAGGATTTCTATTCAAAGAAGTACACATGACAAAATTAACAGACAGATAATAGACTGGGAGAAAGTATTTGTGAAGTCTGAAATTGACAAGGGTTTAACACCGAGAACCTACAGCAAAGTTCTCTAAAATCAGCAGTAAAAAGATAGGGAACACAATTTTAAAATGAACAAAGGAGATATACTGCAAAAACATGAATCCTGAAAAAGTAACAACTTTATGAAGAACTAAAACTCTCCAAGAACTAAGAAAAAAAGCAAATCAAAACTAAGATGGAATACCACTTCATGCCCAAGTGTCAAAAATTAGGAAGGTAGGTAATTTCAAATGTTGATGAGAATGAGAGGGATTCTGTGAGGGGGATTAGGTGTGAAATTAGTCATGCTGGCAAGGATGGCAGCAGCATTTGGAAAAACTGTGTGTGCATATTTCCTGTAAACCAGTGATCCCACTCCTGGGTACAATTCCCCTCTCTCCCTAAAATGATTGCACAGGGATGTAGGAGACAAATCAATCGGAATCCAGATTAAAAAAAGAAGAATCATTCTTATGTTTTGAATGGGAGTATTTAATACAGGGGCTGATAAAAAGAAATTAAATGGATTTCCAAAAATGCGATGACAGCTCCAAAGGAGAAGTAGTTTTACATTTTAATAGATATTGACAAAGTGCTTTCCCAAAAGATTGTGTGGACACCCAGTCCCCTCAGTCATAAGGGAGACAGTCAAAGAGAGCCCTGCCAAAGTCAGTGCCATCCCAGAACACTCAAGACACCAAGGAGGGTCCCCTTCCATGATGCTGTGGCCAGTACCAGAGGCTTTGCTCTCTAATTTTTGCCTAATTTCCAATAGCATTTCATTTTAATAAACAGGTGGTCAGCTCACAGGCAGTAGTTTGCTGATTTCATTTTTTTAATACCTCATTAAAAATATTGATCTTGTTTATTGGGTTTTTTGGTGCCCCCTTAAATTCTGCACCTGGGTTGTGGTCCTATTAAGATATTTACCTGGAGGCTCACAGAGGCCACAACCAGAGGCAGCATAGCATGGAGCCATCAGGGGGGCGCCCTCCCTCTGGCACTCCCAACTCAGCTCTGGAGAGCAACCCCAAGTATCCCAGTCCTGGCCCCCCTAAATCCAAAGCCATGGGGCCTTCTGCACCACGAATGCAAGGTATCAGATACTAACTACCTGGATGGGAAATCCCTCTCCCAACTTCCCTCGTCAACTGCTCCATGGTCTGTGTCCAGTTCTCCTCCAAGATGCCCTGGGATTGGCTCCTTCCTCTCCATCAGGGAGCCCTCCCTGAGGTCTAGCCTCCCCTGGGATTCTGAGGGGATCGGAGAGGCTGTGAGACTTCACAGCTTGAGGGCCTGCCCTAAAATGAAAAATGACCGTCCACTCCCTGCTCACAAACAGTCCTTTCCTTCACCCAGACATGCACTTCCTGACAGCCTGCCATGTCTGCTGGAGATAAGAGCACCATGAAGCTTGCACCCGAGGGGACTCAGGTGATGGAGGCACCCACCTCCCCTGAGAAATGTACAAGGACACCAAAAACTCAGTCATCGAGCTTCATAATATTTTAATGCAAGATTTTTAAAAATCAAAACTAATGCAAATCAACATCGCTAATCATCAGAGAAATGCAAATGAAAACCACAATGAGATATCACCTCACCCCAGTCGGAATGGCTTTCATCAACAAAACAAATAGTAACAAGTGTTGGAGAGGCTGTGGAGAAAAAGGAACTCTCATACACTGTTGGTGGGAATGCAGACTGGTGCGGCCGCTATGGAAGGCAGTGTGGAGGTTCCTCAAGAAATTACGAATAGAATTACCATATGACCCAGCAATCGCTCTCCTGGGTATCTACCCCAAAAATATAAAAGCATTTCTCTATAGAGATACGTGTACGCCAATGTTCATTGCAGCTTTGTTTACGGTGGCCAAGACATGGAAACAACCAAAATGTCCTTCGATAGATGAATGGATAAAGAAGTTGTGGTATATATACACAATGGAATACTATTCAGCGTTAAGGAAAGATGATATAGGAGCATTTGTGACAACATGGATGGATCTCGAGAGAATAATGCTAAGTGAAATAAGTCAGACAGAAAAAGCAGAGAACCCTATGATTTCACTGATATGTGGTATATAAACCAAAAACAACAAAAGAACAAGACAAACAAATGAGAAACAAAAACTCATAGACACAGACAATAATTTAGTGGTTACCAGAGGGTAAGGGGGTGGGGGGTGGGTGATGAGGGTAAGGGGGATCAAATATATGGTGATGGAAGGAGAACTGACTCTGGGTGGTGAACACGCAATGGGATTTATAGACGATGTAATACAGAAGTGTACACCTGAAATTATGTAAATTTACTAACAATTGTCACCCCAATAAAATTAATTAAAAAAAAAAACTAATGCAAAAAATGTATGATAAATAAAACATCAACATTTTAAATAAAGACAGAATTTGATTTTTCCTTGTACCTCAGGCTCCAGAACTTTGAGTGATCCTGTCTTTGATTTTTAAAAATATTGCATAACAGTATTATTTATGCTCATGACTGAGGTTTCAGGACCTGAGGCAGGTGCTTCACTCGCTGCACCGTAGTCCTGGCACCGGCACATACAGTCACCAAGCAAGTAATCCTAGTAAAACTTCAGGAAATGCTAACACTTCTCCCAAATAAATAAATAAAACATCAGCATGTGATCCAGTAATTGTCCTCCTAGGTGTACACCCAGGAGAAATGAGAATAGTTGTCCACACAAGAGCTTACATGTGAATGTTCATAGCATTATTTATAATAGCCAGAGTAAAAATAACTCAAATGCCCATCAAGTGAGGAACAAATGAACAAAAATGTGGTCTACCCACACAATGGGTTATTATTCAGCCATGAAAAACAAAAAACAAAAACTGAAGCACTGGCACAGGCTACAGCATGGATGAATCTTTAAAACATTATGCTAAGTAAAAGGAGCCAGACACAAAAGGCCACATATAGCATGGTTCCATTTATAAGAAATGTCCTGAATAGGTAAATCCATAGTGGTTACTGAGGACTGAGGGAAGGGAGATGAGCGTGGGGTTTCTTTTTGGAGTGACAGACATGCTATGGAATTGAATAGTGGTAATGGTTGTACAACTTTATTAATATATTCAAAAGCACTGATTGCACACTTTAAAATGGTGAATTTCATGTTATGTAGAATTTTACATTGTATGAGTTGTATCTCAAGTTAATGAAAAAGAACATAAAGCAGGGTAATAAGGAAAGTCTGAGAGGTGGTGTGTTAGGGAGACCAGAAAGGCCTTCCTGAAATGAGGACACTTGATGGGACCAGAGTGATAAAGAGGAGCCAAACTGTGGGTTTAGCTAGGGGAAGAGCATTCTAGGCCAAGGCCCCAACCCGTGCAAAGGTCCTGAGGCAGAAACAACCATTGTGGAGTCACTCATTCATTCATTCAATCCACAAATAGTTTTACAACTCCTATTCTTGCTAGAGTTGTCCCCTGGGGATACCACAGGGGACAAAACATCCTATAACAGATGTGGGGAATGAGAAAGCTGCTAAGGACTAGAAAGGAAAATTAAGTAAGGATGAGAGAGTGTGTAGGATAGGAGGGGTATGTTATAGAGATGGTCAGGGAAAGCCTTTCTGAGAAAGTGACATTTGAGAAAAGGGGCAAGTACAATGGTGGAGAATGACAGCAGGAGGGACGCAGACATTGAGGGTCCGAGGCTGTGGGAACACTGAGGACTGGACTGTGGGTGTACGAAGAGCCACTGGAGGGTGGAAGCAAACAAGTGACGTGGCTGGAGTCGTTTTCGTAAGATCCAGATGGCTCTGGCTGCCATGGAGTCCATGGCCCCAGCCCCATATCCGCAGAGCAAGACAGACACTTTATTCAGCAGGTGAGGCTGCCTTTTTGAAGGAACTCTTATGTTACATAAGTCCCAAACATGACACTGAGTAGGGTCAATAGCTCTGGATGTCTGATTTCTCCACGGTGAACCTTGGCCAGGGTCTCCAATCCAGCAGTTTTAAAGGACCCAGGGCTGTGGCACTCTGACAGATGCAGGGGCCTGGGCCGCATCCCTAAGGCTCAGGCTCAGGGGTCCAGGACAGGCCCGGGGTCATGACGGTAACATGTCCCCAGGTGATGCCAACACAGTGGTCCACAATCCCCAGAATGAGGAAACAGCAGCCTGGGCTCCACCGAGCATGGTGCCAAAGGCATGACCACACAAAAGCACAGTGGGGGACCCACATCCCAGACCCTTTTAGCCCAGCCTGCAGGATGGTTTCAGCTCATTTAACTGGCAGCAAACATTTAGAACTGGAGGTTTTACACACCAACCTTGGTCTCAGGCTTTTCTTGAGAAACTGCACCATCTGCTAGCTCTGGCCCACATCCCCTGATGGCAATCCTATACAGTCCCCAGCGGCCTTCCTACCCATTTGTGGGGCCCATCTGGGCTGTAGTTGGTTGGGTTTGGGAGCTTAAGGGAGCCCCGAGATTGGTATCCACGTGTTTTCAAATACAATCCATCCACAGCCCTCTGTAATCTGACCCATTCTCAATTTTCCAACTACTTGAAAATGATACCACTCTCTTGTTTCTTTTTTTTTAATACACAGAAGAGAAGATTTCAGAAACTGCCAGGCGTGTCTGGTGGCCCTTCCTTATAGGTGGTTTCTGAGCAATAGAGTCAGGACTTTTGCTGGCAGAGCTGGACAGAATAAGCCAGACTGGCCCCTGGCTAAGACAGATGTCCCCTCTCTCCCCAGAACTGAACTCACCCACGTATCGTATCCCGGAGGAGCAGCTGGGCAGGAAAGGATGCTTGCTGGGCCATGAATGCACCCTGGAGGAGGGCCGGGCTGTGAGGGACCAAGGAGGAGCGCAGAGCCTCCTATCCAGCCCTCCAGGAAGACAGAGGGCCGTGTCATGGGCCCAGGCCATAGTGTGGGAGTGGGAACTGGCCTCTGCCCCTGGGTCAGTGGGCGCCATGGAAGCCTGCGCCATCCAGGAGCTTGATGAGCAGTGGCCTCTAACCCCAGCTGGGGAGTCAGGCACTCATGGCAGGATAAATTGAACCTTTCACCCTGGCCCTGGGGAGCTTACTGAAGCTTAAAGAAGCCACTTGAGCTTGGCATTGTTCATGGAGAGACTCAGGAGGAAGCATTTCCAGTTGCAATGGGACTCTCTGGAGGGAAAAAGTCAGGTCGGAAGGAGGCCTGTGCACCATAAGCATAATGATGCCAGGTGACTGTGCAAGCTGAGTAACAGCCCCTAGGTGGTCCTCTTCCCAATTCACTGGGACCTGTGACTGTCACCTTACGTGACAAAGGGGACTTTGTATGTGTGATTAAGTTAATTAAGAATCTTGAGATGGGAGATTCTTTTGGCTCACCCAGGTGGGCCCTCAATGCAATCACAAGTGTCCTTATGAAAGGGGGAAGATGCGACTGTAGAAGAAGGTGACGCGATGAGGAAGCAGAGATTGGAATGTGTGCTTTGGAGACGGAGGAAGGGGACCAGAGCAGCACTAGCACCTGAAATAGTCCAGAAAATGGATTCTCCCCTAGAGCCTGCAGACGGAACCAGCCCTGCCGACACCTTGACTTTAGCCCAATGAGACTGCCTTTGGATTTCTGACCTCCAGAACTGTGTGTGAGAGGATAAATGTGTGTGGTTTAAAGCCACCAGGCTTGTGGGGATTTGTGCTGCAGCCCAGGAAGCGAATATGGTGACTCCCTCCCAGGCAATGGGTCTGGTTCCATGAGTGGAAACACCATGTGGAGTAGCCTCATGGTCTGCAGAGAAAGCCAATGGTCACGGGGTGAGTGTGTCTGGTGTTAGGGGCCCTGAGAATAAAAGCTACTACTGCTTTGCTGGTACAGGACCCTGGCCCTAATAGTCCTAGCCCCTCACCATTGGCAGGAAAGCAAAGCCCACCCTTCAGTGTCAGCTGTAGCAGCTGGGAAGAGGTGGGTCCCAGGGCTCCATCGGGACCCGTCATCCTGGGGAAGGGGCCAACACTGGGCAGGGAGGGAGGAAAGAGGGGGTCATCGGGGACCCCACAGGAGGACAGAAGGGAGACAAGCAGAAAGGACAAGGACTAGGCTCCCAGGTGTCCCTAAGGGCCCAGACCAGCCAGCCCTACCCGGGGACACCGACTTGAGGCCTTTGGCAAGAGAACGTCCTAGACCTCTTGTCCAGGGCAGGCGTGCGGAGGCTTTGCCCAGGAGATGACATCTGTATGAGCCTTGGCCCAATTGAAAGTTCAGAAAGAAGACAGCAGGGTGGTAGGTGTTGTGGCCCAAGCGTCCCGACACACAGTCTTCTCACTGCCCTTCAGGTGCTTTTCAGTAGTCTTTACAAGACCCTTCACACTCCCACCTAGCAATCAGTCCCAAAGCCAATGCCACATGTTTCTGGTTTCCATCAAGACAGCCCTACTTCCAGTGATGAAATTTGTCCCAGTTAGCTTCTAATCATGGATTGGTCTGTCTGGTGACATGCCCCTGTCTCAGAGCCATCCAGGATCCCACCCAGAGTCACCTCAATAACAAAAGATGCTGCTAGTGCTCTTATCACTTAGGAATTTACAAGGGTTTTAGGAGCCCTGTGTCAAGGATGAGGTCAACAAGTGATGCTTCTAGTGTCCATGTGGCTGTATGTCACATGAACGTACTACCCTGGTAATCATTAGCTCTGCTCACTGAAATTTCAGGAGTTCCTACTCAATGGTCAGATTATACTTCTGCACCCTCTGGAAGTTAGATGCAGTCATATGACTTGCTTTAGTCAATGAAATGTGTGCAGAAATGACAGATGCCATCCTCTTCCTCTTGCCACAGAGATCAGCAGGAAAAGCTCCATCAGCCGGGGTCCTGGAGTAAGAACCACACAGAGTGAAGCTGACAACAGCCTGGAATAAACACGGAGCATGAGCAAAGTTTGAAAGCCAATGGGATTTTGGCATTTGTGACCACAGCACAACCTAGCTCCTCCTGACTGATATGGTTATCTATACAAAACATAAAATGAAATTTGCATTAATAATAAAAACACTTGGGCGGCCAGATGGCTCAGATGGTTAATGCACGAGCTCTCAACAGCAAGGTTGCCAGTTCAATTCCCGCATGGGATGGTGGGCTGCACCCCCTGCACTAAGGATTGAAAACGACGACTGGACTTGGAGCTGAGCTGCGCCCTCCACAACTAGATTGAAGGACAACGACTTGGAGTTGATGGGCCCTGGAAAAAACACACTGTTCTCCAATACTTACCAATAATAAATAGATAGATGATAGATAGATAGATAGATAGATAGATAGATAGATAGATAGATAGATAGATAGATAAAAACACTTACATCAGTCTGAATCCAGGCAGGCAAAAGAAACCACTGAGTTATTTGAACAGGCAAAGTTTAACACAACAAATTATGAACCATAACCAGGGATTGGGATACCAAGGGGTTGCATGATAAAAAGTAAAAAGAACTCTAAAGAATAAGAGAATATTATAAAGAACTTCATGCTTTAAAAAGTGACATGATAAAAGTGGAAATTTCCTAGAAAAACAAGTTATCAAACTGACAAGAAGAAACTGAAAAATCTGAATGGGCCAGTAATTTTAGAGTGTTTGAGCAACTCTAAACTCCACTGTACTAAAGAAAAAGGCATTTCCTTCTGGGCTACATCTGCCAGGACGCTTGTGGTGGTGAACAGTTGGAATCCAGCACAAACTGGTCCCAGATAAACTTCAGAGTCTTTGACTCAAGTAACTGGAAAGTCCAGCTCAGCAGTGGCCTGAGGCCCACTGACACCTGTGAGGCTGTCAGAAACCTGCTCCTTCCTCTTGACTTGGTTCCCCTCTCAGGTAGGCCATCCCCAGGTGGGTGGGCATCAAGGCCCATTCCCCACTGTAGCTCAAGGCTAACCCTCCATGACTTTGGAAAATCTCCTCCCCAGAAATTCCAGCAAGGGTCTCAGAACACCCCCTGGCAGACCAATCTGTGGCATGTGCCCACCCTGGGCCTTTGCTGGCCTTTCAGCAGGCCTGCATCATGACTTCTGTGGGCCCCTGGCACTGCTGACTTCGTGGGCCCCTTCCTCCATAAGACATATTTTAAAATATGCTTTACGACTGCATTGGTGTGACGACAAATATAATCTTGGATACTCTAAAAGGTCGTTTTTTTCTTCTGATTTTAAGAGAAATTAAAACATTTCCATAAACCTCTGAAAGCATTTTGGGCCTAAGCACTGTGCCTTCTGTGCCTAAAGGACAAGTCAATCCTGAATGGCCAGGCTAGGGTCAGGGACTCTCTTTGAACCTCGGGAGGTGGGGCTCACCCAAGCTACAAGGGTTCCACAAAGAAAATTCAAGGGTCTTTCATCAAAGAAGGGAGTATGTAAAGAAGTTCCATGCAGGCAAACCACAGATGATCCCAAGCCAGGCCCAGCTAACAACCATGCGCCCCTGCTGAGATCCACACTTCCTGTGTCAGACCTGAATGTGAGCTGGGTGGGGGGGATGGGAGCAGGGGATGAAGATATAGAGAAAAAGGGAGACAGAGCTATGACCTTGAGGGGTTCACAGGAAAGGCTTCTTTCCCTGGAAATCTATCTGTCTGAGAACAGAACCCACAGGCCCTATGAAAACTGCTAACTGAGCGACACATCTGGGGCTAAATCCATTCATTCATTCTTTCAGTCACTTTCTTTGAGTATTAACACTTTCAGTCTAACTAGGTAGGAGGCGCAAATCGGGCCTGCAGCACTTTGACATGGGAGAGAAAGGGCACATACCATGTTTCAATGAATTCAGTGTTTCCTTGAACTTTGAATTAGTTGCCTTACCACTATATGCCTCCCTTTACCCTCTCCTCTTTAAAAATTTATGACATGTATTATATTTACATAGATTGCAAAATCTGTCAAACAATGCTATACTTTCCTCTTTTAGCAGTCATTCATATTTTTTAGAGAATTTAAGAGGAGAAAAATAGTCTAGTATATTTACCCAGATATTTAGCATTCTGGTGCTCTTTGATTCTTGAAGTCTCAAGCCCACTTCTGGTATTATTTCTCTTCAACCTGAAGAACTCCCTTAAGCATTTCTTTTACAGCAGATCTGCTAGCAACAAATCTCCTACTGTTACTTCATCTGAGAGCATCTTTATTTCACCATTATTCCTAAAGAATATTTTAGCTGGATATAGAATTCCTGGTTGACAATTATTTCCCTTCGGCACTTTGAAGCTGCTGCTCCACTGTCTTCTGGGGTCTATGGTTTCTAATGAACAATCCACAGTTGTTTGAAATGTTGTTCCCCTACATGCAATGTGTCACTTTTCTCTGGCTGATTTCAAGGTTTATTTTTTCCCTCAGCCTTCCTGAGATATAATTGATATATAACATTGTGTATGTTTAAGGTGTACAACAAAATGATTTGATATATATATATATATGAAATATTACCACATTAAAACTAGTTAACACCTTTATCACCTCACATAATTACCTTTTTTTGTGTATGTGTGATAAGAACATTTAAGATTTACCCTTAGCAACTTTCAAGTATATAATACACCATTGTTAACTATAGTCATTATACTATACATTAGATTCCCAGAACTTACTCATCTCATGACTGAAAGTTTGTACCCTTTGACCAACATCTCACCATCTCCTTCACCACCCTGCTCCAGGCTCTGGCATCCACTATTCCACTCTCTGTTTCTGTGAGTTCAGTTTTTTTAGATTCCACATATAAGTGAGTATTTGTCTTTTGCTGTCTGATTTATTTCACTTAGCATAATGCCTGTAAGGTCCATCCACATTGTCACAAAAGGCAGGATTTTTTTTCTGGCCAAATAATATTTCATTGTGTGTATATATATATGTATATATGTGCATATATTACATTTTCTTTCTCCATTCATCCATTGATAAACACTTGGGTTGTTTCCATGTCTTGGCTATTGTGAATAACGCTGCAAAGAATATGGGCGTGCAGATACCGCTTCAAGATAGTGATGTCATTTCTTTCAGATATATACCCAGAAGTGGGATTTCTGGATCATATGATAGCTCTATTTTTTATTTTAATTGAATTTTTTGAGGAACCTCCATATTGTTTCCATAGTGACTACACCAATTTATATTTCTATCAACAGCACACAAGAGTTCTCTTTTTTCCACATCCTTGCCAACACTTACCTCTTGTCTTTTTGATAATAGCCATTCTGCTAGGTGTGAAGTGATATCTATCTCTTTGTGGTTTTGATTTGCATTTTCCTCATGATTAGTAATGGTGAGCATCTTTTTATATATCTGTTGGCCATTTGTATGTCTTTGGGAAAATGTCTATTCAGGTCCTCTGCTGATTTTTAAATTGGATTATTTGGGGTTTTTTGGTATTGAGTTGTATGAGTTTCTCATATATTTTGGATATTAACCTTTTATCAGATATGTGGTTTGCAAATATCTTCTCCCATTCTGTAGGTTGCCTTTTCATTTGTCCACTGTTTGTTTTGCTGTGCAGCAGTTTTTCAGTTTGATGTAGTCACACCTGTCGATTTCTGCTTTTGGTGTTTGTTTTTGGTGTCATATCCAAGAAATTGTTGCCAAAACCAATGTGAGGAAGCTTTCCCCTTTGTTTTCTTTTAGGAGTTTTACAGTTTCAGTTGTTATGCTTAGGTCTTTAATCCATTTTGAGTTAATTTTTGTGGGTGATGTAGAATAGGGGTCCACTTTCATTCTTTTGCACATGACTATTTAGTTTGCCAACACCATTTGTTGAAGAGACTGTCTTTTTCCCATTAGGTATTCTTGGTTTCCTTATCAAATATTAGTTGACTGTTTATAAAGGAGTTCATTTCTGGCCTCTCGATTCTGTTCCTTCCACTGGTCTCTGTGTCTGTTTTTATGCCCAAACCATACTATTTTATTACCATAGTTTTGTAACATAGTTTGAAATCAGGAAGTGTGATGCCTCCAGCTTTATTCTTATTTCTCAGGATTGCTTTGGCTGTTCGGAGTCTTTGTGTTTCCATATAAATTTTAGGATATATTTTTCCTATTTCTGTGAAAAATGGGGATTTTGTTAGGGATTGTATTGAATCTATAAATGGCTGTGGGTAGTATAGAGATTCTAACAATATTAGTTCTTCCAATCCATGGACATGATCATTCATGATTTATTTTTGTCTTTAGTTTTCATCAGCTTTGTTATGATGTGATTGAGTGTGGTTTTCTTTTAGTTTATGTTATTTGAGATTGTATGAGCTTCTCAAATCCATAAATGTTTACCTTCATCAAACTTGGGAAATTTTCAGCCCTTATTTCTTCTATATTTTTTCTGTACCAATCACGTTCTCCCGTCTTTCTGAGACTCCAATAACATGAACCATAAAGCTTTTGATATTGTCCCACTATCCCTGAGGTCCTTCTTCTTTTTTTTTTTTTCACGTTTTCTTTCTCTGTATTTTTCAAATTGGATAATTTCTAGGGCTCTAAGAACAAGTCCACTATTGCCTCTGTCATCTCCTTTTTGCTATATATCTCATTCAATGAATTTTAAATTTCAGATATTCAGATTTTTCAGTTTTAAAATTTCCATTTGGTTGTTTCAGTTTCTCTGTTGAGAATATCTACCTTTCCATTGTTTAAAGAGTGTTTACTTATGTCTCCTGGGTTATAATTATAATAGCTGCTTCAACATTTGTGTTATCTGGGGGTTGGCATCTTTTGTTAATTATCTTTTCCCTTGACATTTGGTCATATTTTCCTTATTATTGATTCTTCAAGTAATTTTGGATTACATCCTGGACATTTTAAATATCATATTGTGAGATTCTGGGTATTATTAAATTCCTCTGGAGAATGATTTTTGTTGTGGTGATTTTAGCAATCAGTCAACCCATCCTGGTTAGGTTCAGACTACAAGTTCGACCTTAACTTCTGTGGGTGGTAGCTACAATGTCACCTTTTCAAAGGCATTGCTTAACAGGAACGTAAAGTGGCACAACTAATCTGGAAACTAGTTTGGCAGTTTCTTATAAAACTAAATACATACTTGCCATATGACCCAGCAATTTCACTCTTAGGCATTTATCTCACATAAATGAAAACTTACGTTCATACAAAAACCTGTACGTGAATGTCCATAGCAGCTTTATTTATAATAGTCCCAAACCAGAAACAACCCTAATGTCCTTCATCAGGTGAATGGTTAAGTGAACTCTGTTACCATCACACTATGGAACATTACTCAGTGTTAAAGAAGACCATGCTATAGATACATATCATACTTTGAATGGATCTCATAGGAATTTTACTTGGTGGAAAAAGCCAATCTTAGAGAGTTATATACTGTGTGATTCTTAGAGAGTTTATACTGTGTGATTCTATTTATCCGATATTCTCAAAATGACAAAATCATAGAAATTGAGACCAGACTGGTGGTTGCCAGGGATGGAGTTGGATTCAACCTCAAAGGGGCAGCAGGAGGGAGTCTATTTACGGGGATGGAATGGTTCTCTGTCTTGATTGTGGTCGTGGTTACACAAATGGGATAAAATTGCTTAGAATGACATACACACAGCGCATGTAAAACCTGGTGAAATCTGACGAAGGTCTGTGTCTAGTTGACAGTATTGCAGCAAATCAGGTTCCTGGTTTTCATATTAGACTGCAGTTATGGAAGATATCAGCACTGGGGGAGCTGGGTGAAGGGTACACAAGATTTTCTACTTCCCATGAACCTATAATTATTTCAAAATGAAAGACTTGTAAATGAACTTTGCCATGCTGCTTGGGTCTGTTCCCTGCAGCGGACAAGTGAGCCTGAGACCTATCTGTACTGACTTACCACAGAATGGGGACTCCGTTCTCATGCTCTTTCCTCTGGGATTTACTACATCTCTAACGTGAGTCTCCTCTTAGAGGTATAGTATTTGTGCTGCTGGCACCACACGATAGCTTTGTAATTGGGACTGTCCTCAGGGCAGGAACAGGAATTTATAAAAAACCCAAGGAATTTCCTACACATACTTCATCTTTTTTTTCAAATTTTATTGGGAAATACTGGGGGACAGTGTGTTTTTCCAGGACCCATCATCTTCAAGTCATTGTCCTTCAGTCGAGTTGTGGGGGGCACAGCTCAACTCCAAGTCCAGTCGCCATTTTCAATCTTTAGTTGCAGGGGGCGCAGCCCACCATCCCATGCGGGAATTGAACAGGTGTTGCAGAGAGCTCGAGCTCTAACTAACTGAGCCATCCAGCTGCCCCTCCGGAAGATCAGCGGCAGCCTATTGTCTTCAATTTAGTTGTGGAGGGCACAGCTCACTGGCCCACGTGGGAATCAAACTGGCAACCCTGTTGTTCAGAGTTCACTCTCTAACCAACTGAGCCACCTGGCCAGCCCCACTCATTGATCTTAAAGAGGCCTCTTTCCCAGTGGGATTCTCGTGGATCCTAAAGATCGAAGGCACTGCCTAGTCCATTGTCAAGGTTTCTTCATATATCTGAGCAGATCTGGACAACCCCATTTCAAACTTTCTTAGAAGATTCTTACCCATCAGAGGACGTATGCCTCACTGGGAAGATGTATTCTCCACATTTTTGTAATTTCTCCTGGAGCAAAAATGATTGACAGAAACGAGATTCAATTGTGACTGTAGCAGGGTAGGAGCTGGCCTTGTCTGCCTTCACTAACAACGTGAAAACCCCAGCTGACACTATTTTTGAACTAAGACTTCTTAGAAGAACATTCCCAGCATTCATATCCTACACACTGCACTAACGGGAGATTTATCTTTAGTGAATGCACACACAGTCAACGGACCAAAATTATGTCTATTTTTTCCTCAAGGGGTGGAGATAGAATGATTAACTACATGGAGAGTATTAGGCCTGCAAAAGAGAACTTGACTGAGGTAATCTGGAGCCACCCCCCAACTCTACCCGTCCGGCACCCCCTCCCGCACAGCACCCCATCTCCCCACCCTTAGCTCCACCTGCCACAATCCCACCACTTCTAATAGGGTCCTCAGTGATCCTTGATGGATCATCACAGACACATTGTTTCATGATTGCAAAAAGAACACAACATTTTTAAAATAGGAAAAAAAAGGAAAGTAAAAACAGTCACCCATGTACCTCCCAAATAAACAAACTATTTTTGTTGTGCTAGCTTCCGTCCAGGCCTTGTTCACACATGCGGACTTATATAGTGACAAGCAGAGTGTTATTTTGTATTCTGCTTCTGCACTCACCAGTACATCACAAGCCTTCTTCACATTGCTACAGCTTGCTTGATACATTAATAACTGCATAATCATCCTCTAATTAGTTGTACCATAATTTGCTGAAGAAATAAATGAATTTATTTTCAACTTTTTGCCCATATAGCTAATGCTGCAATAAACATCCTGTGCACATCGTTTTATTTTTCTTATGTTGAATGTTGTTTGGAAGCAGCATGAGGGCTGGTGTCAGCTCTGGGCTGGCAGCTTGCAATGCCTGGCTCCACCTCAATCCCCAGGCTGCCCGTCAGAGAAAAGCTGCAGGGCCTCTGATGCCAATCTCTCGACAGACAATAAATGAACTGGAAGCAACGTGATCCCCCAGTAGGATGACCCGTCTGCAGGGAGAGGTTTGGAACCCCACCACTCCTAGAAGAAACCAGCAGTGTTCACCTGCCAGGAAGTGAGATCAGGCAGCTGACGGCAGCCGGCCTCCCATGCCAGCTGGGCTAGGTCAGCTCTTGGAGTCTGTTCCTACTGCAGGGGGTTCCATGGCAAGCTGACAGTCAAGGTGCCCTGAATTGCAAGGATCAAGGTGTGGGCACCACTCAAAGTACACAGGTCAGATGCTTTCTTCCCAGAGAGATGCAATGCTGACTTAGCCCAACAACGGTGCCGGATAAAGCCACCCCTTTGTTCCACCTGCCCAGATCCGCAGAGCCACCTGGGTGCTGTCCTTGCTGAGCCCAGCCCTGTGGCCTTGGCTTCACCTAAATAAGTTGCCATGCAGCCTTCCAAAAGAATCTCTTTCTATACACATCTCTCCTACCTGTGAGAGGCCTCGTCCAGATTCAGCCAGGCCTCCTGGCAGAGGGGCTCTGGGATTTCCAGGGACCACCACTCCAGGTCAGCGTGAGGACCAGCAGTCAGACAAAAGAACTGGCCTGCCCAGGCCAGCTCAGCTCAGCCGGTGTCTCTTTTCTCAGTTCATTCTGCTCAGCCATTCATCACTCTGACCAAACAAACCTTGACAAAAAACGAGGCAGTGCCAGTGCCTTCGATCCTGCTAAATGGCAGCCTCCCCAGCAGCCTGTGCCCACTCAGCACCAGCCCAGGCCCCACCCGAATTCCTGGACAGAGCCTCTGGCTTCCTGGGCTAGGTTAAATGCCAGGAAACCCAGGCGTGGGCTGAATCCCCACGTGAGCTTGGCACCCACCTGTGGGAGTGAAATGAGTGGGGCTACTGGAGCCAGCAGGACTGGGCCCCCACACAGCGCCACCACTCACTGCTCATTAGCAGGGGCAAGGCCACTGGCCAAAGAGCCCACTTCGCTGAGCTTCAGTCTCCTCATCTGCAAAATAATTCCTGTGTCTGAGGGTCCTCAGGAGAATGACACTCCGGTCCCTGGACCATGACAGGTTCCAAATTTGAGTCGTTTTGTCTCTCTCTGCTCTTCTGTCTACAGAGGTTTTCACAGTGTCACCCCACTCGGTCCCAAGCCCATTCTCACCGACATGGCCTGATGGCCCTGGGCTCAGAGGACTGCCAGCACCTCCCTTCCCATGCCCCATTACTCGCTACCTCCCTAAGGCCGTGCCATGGGGCAGGGCAGCTGTTTCCTTCTTCAGCGGACCTCACAGAGGAGAGAGAAGCCTGGGCCACTTCTGTTTTTTGAGGTTCCTGATATAGAAAAAGTGACGAAATTTGCAGTAATTGTGGCATAATTTAAGTGTCTACACAGCAAAGGCATGATGCAATATATTCGTGTCACTGACAAGGTAATTGCAGAACTCAGCACATTTCTGGAGAACTCTGAGCAGGGCATTCTGGGATCGGACACCAGCTCAAAGTTTCAGGACGGCCATCAACTTCTTGTAATCTGCTGGAGCTGGCGCTGTACCCTCAACGTCTGAATTTTCTAGAAAAAGACATAATTGAACCCAATGAAGGGCTTTCACCGAAGCCTACTCAAAGCAAACAGTAGGGATTTGGGGACATTTTTTGATGTCTGGGAACATTTGAATAGGAAGGATATGGCATTATTCTATGGCATTACTATTCATTGTCTTGGTCATGGTGACAGAGGAGAACAGACCAAAGAGTGATAACATGGCTCAGGGAAAAAAATTTCAAAAGGAAAGCGATAGACAGGTAAAGCATTTATGACCAAATGTTGAGCACGGTTGCACCCAGGTGGTGGGGACAAGTGCTTCCTGGTGCCAATCTCTCAACTTTTCCTTATACTTGAAGGTCTTCGTTAAGAAAGGTTAAAAGTTGCGGATTGTGCATTTTTCTAAATTAAGGAGCTGACTGTGCTGCTCGCTAGCTGGCCTGAGTGTGCATCCTTTCAGGACGCCCTGTTCTGGGTGATGCTCCTGGAGGTCGGTAACGCAGTCCCTACCAGGCCGCCACTTGAACCCTTCACAGCCCCTGTGCTTCCAGTAACAAACAGGTCACAGGGAAATGGCGGTGACTGCGGGAGCTGTGATTCCAGGTACCCATCATCCAATTTACAAATGTGAGAGCTAGAGACAGAAGGGTCACTAGGTCCACTTCACAGAGGGAAACTGACCCGAGAGGGGACACGAGTTTGGTGTCGCACAGTTGACGTGTGGCCAAGCAGGAATTTGAACCGGTGGCATTCTAGTTAACTATTTTCTGAAAAATAAGAAGAGAGAGAGAGAGGGAGGAAGAGAGGAGGCCTTTGTGCCTGCCAATTTCTGTGGTGTAGCTATTACTCTACTGCCATGGCCAATTTCAAGGTATAAGTGGTTTGACAAATGGCTTGCAAAATCCTTGAATATTTCACAATCAGCACCATTGATTTGGACCCAGTCTTTGAAGCCTCTACTCTGTTCTCTGTCAGTATTTCCTGCACATTGGGCCTTTGCACACCACTCTCAAAATTTTGCCACATCTGCGTTCTACCTGGAAATTATTTATTGAATAATTTTCTCTAAGACACCTTACTTTTTATTTTTTAATCATTTTTTTAATTTTAATTTTTTAAAATTACAGTTGACATTCAATATTATTTTATATTAGTTTCAGGTGTACAGCATAGTTGTTAGACATTTATATAAGTCTAGTACCCACCTGGCACCATGCACAGTTATTACAACATTAATGACTATATTCCCTGTAGTTTACATACTTGTGACTATTTTGTAACTACCAATTTGTACTTCTTAATACCTTCACCTTTTCCACCCAACCCTCTTCCCCTGTGGCAACCATTAGTTTGTCCTCTGTATCTATGAGTCTGTTTCTGTTTGACACCTCACTTTTTAAAGACATATGACATTAATATCATTGAGAGTACAATCACTTGCTATAAAGCATAAGTTAATATAAAATGAACATTTAATTATTAAAATAAAAGCATTCTTTGTGCTTCCTAAAATACCGTTTGTGTGTGCTTGTCCCGGTGACCAAGAGGTGACCCAGTCTGGGGATCTGGGGCCAGTCCCTCTGCCCATCTTCCATTCAGGCCGCCATGTGAAAGGGCCCTTCCAAAGGTGGAGACAGCAAATCTGATGAGAGTGTGAAAATGTCTGGCCAGTATCCAGAAATGTGTCTTGTGCAAACTTAATGTGTCTACAGGGCTTGTCACCTACAGCGTCTCTCAGGACTTTAGGATTCATGAGGAACACTCTGTGAGTAGCTTCTCCAGGACAGCTGCCCATGTGGAGGGCTGGTTTTGCACAATTATTTCACCCTTGGCCAAACTTCAGGGGTGGGGTTGATAATGAGCCGCAGCAGCCAGAGCAGTGGGAGCAGCCCACGTGGGCAAGACCTTGCAGGGACAGAGCCCCAGTGCGGAAACAGACAACAGTGGCTCAGACAGGGGTGGTGGGAAAGCAGCCTAAAAACACAGTGCTGTATCCACCAAAGCTTATGAGTGCCTACCCTTTGATGCAGCCATTCTACTCCAAAGTATACACTCCCAGAGAGGCATACAGCTGTCCTCCAGGGGACACAGCTGTTTATAATAGGCCCAATGAGACATCAATAGAAATGCCTATCAACAGGAAAATGGATGTCAATTGTGGAATACTATGGAACAAATAAAAAGCAACTACTGCTACTACACTAAAAAAAAAAGAATCTCACAAAAATAAAATTAAGAAAAAGAAAGCAGACAGCAAAGAAACCATGTTGTGTGATTCTGTTTTTATAAAATTCAAAAAACAGGCAAACGAATCTATGGTAACAGAAATCAGAATATTAGAGTGCTAATGACTGAGAAGTCCAGGAAAGTTTCAGGGGTGATAGTTATGTGTTCCATCTTGATGTGGTTGATGGTAACAAAAAATGTTAAGAAAAAGGTAACAAAATAAACCTACATAGTGCTGGGTGAAGAGTGTGAGAAATAGAATGACATCTATAACCAATACTGATTAATAATTAAGAAGTATACGTACACTAAACTACCATACATTTTGCATGGATGGGAAAAAAAATCTGACATGCTACAACATGGATGAACCTGGAGGACATTATACTCAGTGAAATAAGCCAGTCACTAAAGGACAAACACTGTGTGATTTCACATGGTTCCTGGAATGAAATTCATAGAAACAGAAAATAGAATGGTGGTCTGGGAGAGGGGGAGAATGGGGAGTTGTTTAATGGGGACAGAGTGTAAATTTACAAGATGAAAAGAGTTCTAAGGATTGATGGAAGTGATGGCTGCACTACAGTGTGAATTTACTTAATGCCACTGAACTGTATACTTAAAGATGGTGAAGATGGTGAATTTTATGTTGTATTTTACCACAAATTTTTAAAGGGAGGGTTTTTATTCTTTTATCACTATCATAAATGAAAAACCTCTTGACCGACAGGCAAAGTCTCCATAAAATTAAAGGCAATTATACCCCCAATCCAGGGTGGTGTTAACAACACCCTAGATGCTGGTGTTGGTTGAAGCTGTGCACAGAGACCTCATCTCACTTTAACAGGGAGGTCAGCAAATGACAGAGAAGTGCTAAAAGTGTTTCAGAACCAACTTTCTCCTTGACAAATTCAGAAGGGTCGGAAGAAAGCTTTAAAGGGACCCTCTTCTCCACACCTGATTTAACAGGGTGGGCCTCCATAATCATTTCTCTTGCTAAGGGCATGGGAACCCCACACTTTGCTAGACCCTGTAAGGACAAAGGAGATGGGGATTCGAGCATGTCAGGCAGGGGGCAGCCAGGGCATGTCAAGTGAGAGGAGCAGAGCAAGGGGACCCCCACGCAAAAGCGCTTGTTCAGGCCCTAAGTGGCCCTGGGCTATCTGGGCAGGCATTCCAGGTCTTAGGTGCCTGAGCCTAGGTAACTGGGTCCCAAGGACTCCTTACCCTGAGAGAAGGGGTCCAGCTGAGGCAGAGCCAGAGCAGAGACCTCTTTAAATGCTGGGCCCAGGATGGGGGGCTGGTTACTTTTGTCTAGGGGCTGTACTTCCTGGAGGCAGTCTCAATAAGCATAAACTAGACAGACAGTGACTGGGGGAGTGGGGATGGCAGGAGGGCAGAAAGGAAGGAACTGGAGGGAGAAATTGTAAAGGAAATCGCTAAGAAGGCACCGGTGGACATCTGATGTTTCAACCTGCACTGCACCCATATCCCTTTCCTGGAAACAGCATCTCAGTTTTCCTTTGCAAAAATTCCAGAATTCTCAGTACATTTGGTTGGAAAAGGCTGACTCCACCCTCTTCTCACTATAGGAGGAAGGAGATCCAGGCCTGGCCACCCGAGCGATAATGAGGACACCACCCAATATCCTATAAGCTCCTAAATTCGGCTACACCTGAACCATCCTTCCCCTTATTTAAGCTTTAGAAGGGTGCATAGCTTAACTGACACGGTGTGTGGGTGTGTGTGGATGGAGGGATGTGTGTGGGAGGTTGGGGTGGTAGATGTGTCATTGTCTAGGGCCTCCGGAGGTTTCATCTAGTCTTTCCTAACCTCGGGCGTCCTTAGCGTTCCAGACTAATGGGCCCCCGATACTCTTAGGTAGAGAGAACGCACTCCCGCGTGATGTCAATTACATGACTTGGAGTTGACCAGTTGAAATATGAAATCTCATTTAATTTTAAAATCGTAAAGTTTCAGCTTTTTTCTTTTGTATTTTCGACGCCGCACGGATAAAGAGTGCCCAGCGCGGGGCGGGCGACTCCCCCGGCCTGCTGGGGCCCTCGTGCAAGCGGGCGGGAGCGGGCAGGGCCTCGCACGCATGCGCGGGGCGGGGCGGGGCGGGGCCGCACCCGGGCCTGCGCGTTACCTCCCGGCCGGCGGGGGCGGGGCGGCGGCGAGCGCGCGCCGTGGGCGGCAGCCGGACCGGCGGGACTCTGCTCTACGGGCCCTTTCGGGCGCGACACTGGCCCCCGCCCCCACCCCACCGCCGCGTCCTCGCGTGGCGCCCCCGACTGGGCGGGCCCGGGCCCTGGAGATGGAAGGGGCCCGCCCTCTCAGCCAGGGAGGGGCCCCGAGGGGACGACCGCGCGCGGCCTGACCCTCAGTCCACGCTGAGAGGCCCACGGGCGCGTCCGCGGCGCCGAGGAGGCCCTTGCTCGTGCGCGACCCCGCGCGCGCTCCCGCCGCAGCACCGGCCGCGCCCGCCCCGCCTCTTGGCGCCGGCTTGGGGAGCCAAGTCCGCGAGCGACCGCGGCGGCGGGAGGGACGATGAGCGGCGCGGCGCGGGTGGGCCCGGCCCGGCTCGCCGCGCTCGCACTGCTGACCTGCAGCTTGTGGCCGACGCGGGCGGACAACGCCAGCCAGGAATACTACACGGCGCTCATCAACGTGACGGTGCAGGAGCCCGGCCGCGGCGCCCCGCTCACGTTCCGCATCGACCGCGGGCGCTACGGGCTCGACTCGCCCAAGGCCGAGGTTCGCGGCCAGGTGCTGGCACCGCTGCCCCTCCACGGAGGTGAGTGTTGGGCTGGAGCCGAAGCCCGGCCCGGTAGGCGGCGGTCCCTGCCCTGCGGGCTCCCCCGCGCCGCTCGGCGGACGGCCCCGAGCGAGGTCTCGCCGGTGCGCAGCTCGGCCTGTGCGCGGCTGGGCGGGAGGCTCCCGCGCGTGGCGGGTTTTCCTCTCCGTGGGGAGACTGGGGGGTCGCTGCTGTGCGTGCGGGAGGCTTGGTTACGGCGGGCGCTGCACGGCGAGTTTGCGGGGACGGCGCAGACAAAGGAGGAGGTGGAGGAGCGCAAATTCAGTCACGGGGGGGCGGGGGGGTCTTAACCTGCCGGAGCCGCAGACTTGACGCTGCCTCGCCGCGCCGCGCCAAGGATGAGGTCCTTTTCTCACGTAGAAACGTGCCTTTTTTTTTTAAGTGGCAAGTGGGGGCGGGGGGATGGAAGAGGAAAATGGGCGTCTTCCCTGTTGCTTTTGGCTCTTGTTTTGCCCCAGTAGTTTTACTTTAATTTGACGTCCGAAAAATCGCACCTTATGGAGAATCGGATGCCAATTGAAGTCTTCAAGTCAAGTCTTCAAGTCAGGGGTGCCGACCAAAGGGGAAATAAGTAAAATATTAAAAGAATTGTCTTTGAAGCCGTTTAGTTAATTCAGTGTTAAGCATAAACATGGGTTCTGTTTAGTTATTTAGTATAAAACATATATTTGTAGAAATTATTGGTCATGTTTTAAAGGAAACTTTTTCCACACTGTGGAGTATGATTGTTTGGCCCACGGAGAACTTTTTGGAAAATGCTGCCTTCACTCCCACTCTCACCCTAAGAATGCTGAGCCTGGGATTTTTTTTAAACCGCTATTCGTGTCAAGATGACCTAAACTAGGCAACCTAAATAAATTGTTTGTTTTTATACTCTAACAAATGAAAACATCATGTCCCTTCTGAGGTCTGTATTTGTATGCTAAAGTGCGAAGCTGTTTTACTCTTGGAGGCGGTCTGGCCCACGAAAAAGAATCACCTAAGGCTTTCATTGTAGCCTGTCCCCAATTTAGGCCGGCCTTTTAAAAGTCCACTTCCACACCCATAACCAGGTGCGTAAGGTGCATTTCTCATCTCCACTTTGTTAAAAACGACGGTCAGGGTCCCAACTTGCCCACGGAAACAACCTGGGTCTTTTGTTCATTCCATAAATATATGCGTGCCTGGTCTGTGCCAGTCACTGTGGTTGGGACACACATAGTGTTGCCGCACTATGGCACTAACAATGGTTGCCTATTTTCTGGTGCTGAGGAGAACCCTGAGGGTCATGTGGAAGAGTAGGAAGAGGAAGAGAAAGGCAGGCTGTTCTGGAGAAAGAGCTGTGCAGTGTTTTGAAATCTGTGGTTTGTCTTTGGGGTTGGTTCCCCTAGGCACCCCAAATCCTTCACTAGACTATTGCCTTCAAACTGTTCCATGTGTAAAGCTACTTGTTGGTTGCCTGTCACAAACAAAAGCACCATCTTTGAGAAAGCTTGTTTTCCGTGTCTGGATGGAGGGTTCTGGGAACTAACGGGCACTGACGTGTGGATGAAGGTTAGTCCTACTTCCCTGTCACAGGGGAGATAGCGCTGTAGGAGCAAATGTTCCGTTTCATGCTGTAGGTAAACTGTGTGACACTGGGGAAGTAATTTGGCCTCTTAGCCTCTGTGGGGACAGAGCCCCAGAAAGCAGTTTCCAGGCTCTCGGCCTCACATAGAAAGGTGCTGGCTCAGGTAGTAAATGGCCATCAACTGTGGTTGGATGGCCATCAGCTGTGGCTAGTTGGCCGTCAGCTGTAACCAGTGAGCCATTGGCCACTAATATAACTGCCGTAGCTACACTAACTAATATAACTGCCGTGGCTACGCTAGCAGAAAAAAATGGGGTCTAGCAAGAGTGGATTGCAGAGAGGCGGATGCCGCCGGTGAGATATGACTCCCCTACTTATGGCTCCGTGCGTGTTTTTGGCCTCACCATGTCCTGCGTTCTTATGTGGGGAGCGGGACCAGAGACCCCGCAGGCAGCCCTGCACGACAGCCTCAGTTTTATCAGCAAAACGGTATGATGAAATATTTACCTCTTAAGGCTGTTGAGAGGCTTAAATGGTTCCTGCATTCTTAAAAGAGTGGTTTTATTAACCTAAAGGAATGTCTAAATTAGTGGGGTTTTAGACACCCCATTAGAGTGATCACATTGGGGCAGTGTGTGAAGACTGAGTCTGGGGTCAGTTCCCCTGAATGTGTGTCTGCTCTTTCTCTCCTCTATTCGCTAAGGGCTCATTTTGTGTTTGCACCTGAATTTGCTCCAGGTTTTATTATGGTGGTGGGTTCCTACAGGTGTTTTGGGTCTGGCTTTGTTCTAAGGGGTCTGCACACATGGGTTCTTTCAGTCCAACAAATACTAATTGAAATCCCACCATGTCAAATATATGGTGATGGAAGGAGAACTGACTCTGGGTGGTGAACACACAATGGGATTTATAGATGATATAATACAGAATTGTACACCTGAAATCTATGTAAATTTACTAACAATTGTCACCCCAATAAATCTAATTAAAAAAAAATAATGAATCAAACAAACGAAAAAAAAGAAATCCCACCATGTGCCAAAAACCATTTAAGGCACTGTGGGGGGAGGGGGGAGGGGGTTTGGGCAACAGCAGTGAACAAAACGGAAAAATCTCTCCCCTTCCTGACATTGATATTCTGGTTGGGGTCTTTATAAGTCAGTTTACCTGTAAATTGTTTTAAAATCTTATCTGTTTACATGAAATCCAAGGCATTTTTCTGCTTTTGCAGCGGGAACTTAGGAATGTATTTTAAAAACAAGAATGGTGATAGAAACCTATTTCATTCATGTTTAAGAAAATGGCTTAAAATTGGAGTAATGTTTAGGTATTTCACATATTATTTAGTGAGTTTCCCATTTTAATATTTTTAGAAAAAATATTGCATTTCTTATGATCTTTATGCTTTTATAATTTTGAATTGAAGAAAATTCTTGACATCTTTATTAAAGGCTTACTGTGTTGACCCTAAAAGTGATGTTTAAATTATAAAAACTAAAGTTTTGAGATGAAGTTCCTAGCAAAAAATAGCTGTGGTCAACAGATGTGAAATTAATGAAAATTCATTTTGAGGATAAGTATTTGGTAGAAATGAACGTGAAGACAAAAGAACTATAGTTTTCCTAACTCTTTAAATCTATGACTTGGTTTATGAAATTAGAAACCTTTCTTGTTATTTTGTAGCGTTACTATCAATTACGCATGTATGAAATACTGAACAAGATTTATTTGTCCTATACCTTTAAAGGGCAAATTGGCAGTTTTTTTCTTAGATGCCATGGTATTTGAAAAGTACATTTTGGAAAGTGTTAAACTTCATAAAATACTTCATAAGCAAGTGTACTTTTAAATGTTTCTTGTCATCAAATAGAGATTTGCAAATAGAGATTCATTCCTTTGGTGCTAACAAATTTCATATTTTAACTGATAAAGAATTCATTTTTAGAAATGGACTTTTGAAGGAGCATATCTTGTATTTATGTGCAGATCACAGTTGCTTTCTCAAAGGGTGAGTTTAGACCTAGAAACAAAATGTAAACTAGCTAGTAGTAGCTACTGTGGAGCAGACATTGTAAGTGTGCTTTTTGTTTGAGCCTGGAGTGGGGGTTGGGAGAGGAGAGGGCCGGGTGTTGATGATGTCATTATGTGTGCAGATGTACTGGTGGGAGAATTTGGTATCAGCCACTTTTTGCTTTGCATAGAAATTTTCAGGATCGGATCTTACAGCCTTAGAGAACCATTTTCCCAAATGGTAAACTTTTTTCTTTTTCCCATGTTGCTGACTAACTGTAGGGATGCAATAAAATTTTTGAAAAATAATCTTAGGTTTTTATGTTTTAAAAAGTGATTCGATTGGATGCATCAATTAAACCTGAGCTTGGTTTTTAAAATTCTCATAAAGAGTAAAGGAAATTGATGTGGAAATAAGACCTTGGATGAAAGGGGTCATGTAATGTTAGAATGCATAATGGTAAATGCAAGAGCTACTAGATACATAGATTTCAGAATATTTGGACAAAAAGGAGGAATGATCCCGGAAGCAGAGACTCTGAAAGGAAAGAGAATTCAGACGGAGCTGGAGGCTCTAAAAACCAAATTTTAACGTAAACAGAATAACCAAGCAAAAAAATAAAGGCGACATATACAATAAATATTTTTACAATTTAGAAAATGTTTTTACATACTGCATTTTTCCTTTGATTTTTGCATGACCATTAGCATATAAATATTTGAATTTTTAAAAAATAGTTTACCTCCCCACCAAATGTCCATCTTGCTACCATCCGGTTTTTCTCTTTCTCTTTATGGAAGAACGCCTCATAGTGTCTGTACTTGCCGCCTTCAGTTTTTCCCCACTAGTGTTCTTCACATTATGGAGAGCTCTGCTGTGTCAGTGATCCCAGATCATGCAGGGCCCAGCCACCTGTTGTTTGAAACAGTCTATTAGAACACAGCCATTTATAGACGATGTAATACAGAATTGCACACCTGAAATCTATGTAATTTCACTAACAATTGTCACCCCAATAAATTTAATTTAAAAAAATTCAAAACGAATGAAAAAAACGCCACAGCCATGCCCATTTGTTCATATGTCTGGAATGCTTTCAGGCTAGAGAGTGAATGCTTGTAAGAGGAGCCTCTGTGGCCTGCAAGCCTAAAAACTATTTACTTTCTGGCCTTTTAAGAAAATGGTTGACAGTCCCTGTTCTAAAGGTTCATTTATACCTTAGTGTTTCCCATCAAAAACTATGTTACAGATTTATGGATGAGAATTTGATTCCTAAATTGTCCCAAATTGTGAGCTCCTGGAAATTAGGGACAATGTCTTCTTTGTTTCAGTCCAGCACCCAGGACTGTGCCTGGCACTAGCAAGCCACTGGGATATGTGATTGCATTTACCCTGTGGAGCTTGGTCTGGTACTGCACCCCAGTGGCAGGTGTTGTAGGAAGGTGTGTGTATGGGGGACGGGGGTGATGGACAGAATATACTGTAGGGCCTCTGTTGTTGTGCTAGATCATAAATGGCATGGAGACCAGAGAAATAAAAATTACTTGGACGTATGGTCTAGAACGGTTTCATTGAAAATGTGGAATTTGAAGTAAAACTTGATTAGTTCTGCTTCTAGCCATAATGGAGTAGCAGGCACCAGGTTTACCGTCCTACCTTAAGTGACTGGAAAACTTGACAGTTATGAAACAGCAGTTTTAGAAATAGGTCAATAAACAGCACAGGACAGTGATCTCTGAGAGAAAGGAAATAAACAACAGAGCTCTGTGAGTGCCCCAGCCTACCGCGTGGAGTGTTTCCAAGCTGCAGTGCAGTGGATTCGCCAAAAGAATCCGGTGGTCTTCGTGAACTGCTGAGGAGTGCAGAGCTCAGGAAGGCAGAGGAGGCTTGAATGCAGTGGAAGTCAAGTGCCAGACAGGGGGGCGCTGTGCAGACAGTGATCTCTGGAGAACTGCACTGGGTCAACCTCTGGTTGAGTGCTGATCTGCACAGTTGATAAAGAATGGTCAGAAAGTAGCAGGTGGAGTCCACATGAAGCTGGGAGTAGTTTATAGTCTCGCTAGTCAGAGTAGAATGCACAGGGCAAAAGGGTGAGGCCAGACTAGCTCCAGAGAGAAGCCTGTTCTGGACCCACCTGTCAAAGCTCAGACGCAAACCTTAAAAATATCAGACTGATTCCAAGAAACTGAACTGGTCCAGAACAAAGTCCAACAATATTTAAAGCAATACAATGAAATCTGCTCCTGAAAACATAAAATACAAGACAGACATCCAATAAAAAATTACCAGGCATGCTAAGAAACAGGAAAATGTGACTTATAACCAGACCAAAAAAAAGTCAATAGAAACAGGCCTAGAAATGGAACAAATGATGGAATTGCAGATAAGGATGTTAAAACAGCTGTTATAGATATGCTCAATTTACTTAAAGATGTTAAAAAAAAACAAAAACAAAACATGAACATTATGAGAAGAGAAATGGATATAAAAAGACCCACATCAAACTTTGAGCAATAAACTCAAACCTAGAAAAGTGTGGGATTTATACTGACAAAAAGAAAAGGAAAGGGTGTACCTGGAGGATGATTTTTCCTATTTGGTGCTCTCATCTTATCCTGGCAGTGATGTGGGTAACATATATTGGGTACATACTGTGTACATGAGTTATCAGTTCTCCTAACAGCCGTGGGTGGTACCAGGTCCTCGTTTTGTGGATGGAATTCAAGGCACTTTTGTCTCTCAGTGCCTTTTTTCTTTATAGCACTTAACATGATTGGAAATTGTGTATCTATTTTGTTTGTTTCTGTCGGCAGGGATCTTGTCTCTGTGTCCACTCTTATATGTGCAATGCTTAGTGTGGTACCTGGAACATAGCAGGTGGCACTGGGTGATTAGTGTTGGACCAACTAAAGCAGGTGAGGTAACCCACCAGCTGCATGGCCGTGGGAGTTCAGTGGAGCTGGGACTGGATGTATGAAGTGTAATAAAAGAAATATGGTGAATGTTTAAATAAAAAAGTGTATTACAGAAAAAGGCACATTGCCATTAATCCCCCTCAAAATACTCCCCCTTGCTTCGAACACCCTTATCCCATCATTCTTGCCACTTTCTGAAGCAGTTCTGGAAGTCCTGTTTCATGAGTGTCTTTAGTTGCACTGTCAGGGCTACCTCAATGCCCTGAATCGATTCAAAACATTTACTTTTCATGGTCATTTTCAATTTGGGGAAGAGCCAGAAGTTGGACAATGCCATATTCGGTGAATAAGGTGGATGAGAACACACCATAATGTTTTTACTTGACAAAAATTGCCATACCAGAAAAGATGTGTGACACGGAGTCTTTCCGTTGTAATCACAAAATATGACTGCTGCTGCCGAGTGCCATCCAACGGAAAGACAAGGATCTTCAATATGGGAAGCGGTGCGTCGAACCTTAGTAACTGGTGTGACAAGTTTCAACTTGTTCGGTCAGGTGTGAGCTACGGTTGAGGGAAGGTGTGTTTTAAAGTGTGCCATAAATCATCCTCTCTCATGACAACGCTCCGTGGGACACATCACTTCTGGTACGGCAATTTCTGTTAAGTAAAAACATTATGATGTGTCCTCATCCACCTTATTCACCGGATCTGGCACCAGGCAACTTCTGGCTCTTCCCCAAAGTCAAAATGATTCAGGACATCAAGGCAGCCACAACAGTGCAACTAAAGACACTCACAAAAGAGGACTTCCAGACTGCTTCAGAAAGTGGCAAGTGTATGGGATAATTGTGTTTGAAGTGGAGGAGTATTTTGAGGGGGATTAATGGCAATGTGTCTTTTACTGGAATGAATTTGTTTTGACTTAACTGTATTGTTTGGTCACACCTCATAGGTCTGTCTGACTTGAACCACTTCTTTGTACTGCTTCCCTGGTGGGTTTGATGAATTACATCCACTAAGTGGAGTATTGCACAGCCATTCAGGGGATTGTCCTGAAAGTTGTGTATATCCTACAAAAGTAAACATAAAGTGATTGAACTGTGCCTGTGTTAAATTTGTTTACAGTGGACAAAGATGCAAAATAATACACAAAAATAAAAATCATTGTGTTATATTGATTGGATTGTGGGTGACATTTTTCATTTTCTTTTCTCTATTTGCAAATTATAACTTTCAATACAGTTCATAGGGAAAAAGTCATACTCTCTGAAAGGAGCAAGTGTCTACAGGTGATTTTGTGTGTGTGTGTAAGTTTATCCCCTAGGTTCAAAAAGAATGGAGTGAACTCCGAGCAGTGGTTAGAATGAGTAAGAAACTGGAAGATAATAAGAATATGTTGAAAGGGGCATGTTTACCTTCGTAAGAAAAGAAGAACTCCAAGACCAAGAATGCTTGGTCTAAATGTGAAACAAGCTAAAATGTGGCATGGTTTTGAGCCGTCAGTGGATCCTAGAGAGGGAAGTGGAATCCTAACACTGGACTTGGCTTTTCTGTAATATTTTTGTGATTCTGTTAATGCATTTACTGGTTTTGTTGGTTTTCACTGTTTAAAATCAATCTGTAGTTAAAGCATGGAAGGTTTATTATAATTATAGTTGCAGAACAGAACAGAACTGTTATCAACCTTAAGATTAAGAATATACAACTATAAATAGATGACACTGGTGGAACAATGGAAGAGGGAAAAGGGATGTTAGGGACTGGTGAGGGCCAGTATCTTCATTTCACAGGGTGAGGATTCGACAGTCTGTAGTTGCTGAAACTAGAAACATAATGAAATAATAAAATCAGGAGGAAAGGAAGGTGGGGAAGCATAAGTGAGCAAAATCCTAATTCGTGACATCCTAAATCCACAGGTAATAGCTGAAGTTGACAAACCGGGAAATAATGGCTCTAAGCCTTTTTAGAACAGGTGGAGGCTGTCCATCAGAAGAACTGCGAACAGATAAAGTGATCACTTCTGGTGACTGGGAAGATGGCGGGCGTGGGGCAGGTGTACTTTACTGCATGCCGCTGGGTGAATTTGTCTTTTTTATCCATGTGGACAGAAGATCCCGGGTCCTTGCCCTTTATGCACTGCGAATGAATTCTGCTCCCTGTTTTTTTCCTTTGAAGAAGCTCCGTTTTCCCAGCATCTGAGTTCTTCCCCAACTCCAGTGACATGCTGTGGAACGTAGGATTCTGCAGCAATGCACTGTTTCGGGAAATCTCCTGCACAGTACGCACTGACGTTGACTGCGAAACCAGGAAATGCTACCATTGAATTAACTCGTTGTGTTTCATGAACAAATCTTAAGTCCATGGACCCTAAAACAATTTATTTTAGTAGCTGCTATATTGCCAGGCCCACAGTGTTTTCCTTTCCTCAGGCCACTCTCTCCCTTCTCATCCGTGTGGTGAGTCTTCACTCCACGTTAACTGAATGGAGCAGTGATCCGTCCCTGGGCCCACATCAGGTTAAGGAAGCTCTTTCAGCCCCTCCTCGCTTTTCCCTTCTCTCCTTGTCTGATTCAGATTCCAAGATTCTTCGTGACAGTCACCCTTTTTTCCCTTTATCCTGTGTCACATTCACTTGGCAAAATCTCAATCCTGGATGAAGCACGTACCATTCTTTCTCCATCTTCCTATCTCCAAGCAGCTGAACGTTGCTGGCGAAAATCTTAGAACCCAGCTGATAGGGGTTTGAGATCATAAAATTTAAGCAAAAACAAAGGACACTTAACAGTAAAGTAATCCAATATTTTCTTGTAAAGAGATAAGACAACTCTCTGAGACATTTTCTCTCTCCATATACCTCCTATTAACTTCTTCCTGTATCTTTCCCTTTAGCCTAGTCCTCTCCTCTGAGCTCTAGATTCATACATTCAACTGCCTACGTGGTATCTTTAACTTCAGTGTCCCAAGGACATACCCAAATTGGTAAGCCTCAGGTGGAGAGGTTTTTGCCTTCTAGTCTGCTACCATCACTCCCCAATTTTCCCCATCTCAGTAAATGACACTCTTGTTATTTCAACAAATGTAGGTGTCATCCTTGCTTCTTTTCCTCACATTCCACATCTCATCTGTCCCCCACAATTGACCTTCAGATTGTATTCTGTCTGTTGCTTGCCATGTTCACTTCTGCCATCTTAGTGCCGGCAGCTTCATCTCTTACCCTTGCGTGGTCTCTGCTTCTTCTCTTCTGTCAATCTTTTCTCCACAGTAGTCAGAATAATCTTGAAGCTTCACCCAGTCGTGTCACTCCTTGATTAAATCTGTTCAGTGGTGTCTCATCATCCTTCATGGAAGTCTGCGCTCCGTCCTGTGCTTTAGAAGGCACTCGCTGCTCGGTCTGGCTGGCTCCTGCCTCTCCCGCCCAGGCCGTCCATCTCACTCTGCTCACCGTGCTGAAGCTGTTCTGATATTCTGTAATTCCTAGAGCTCCCAAGTTTTCTTTACAACCATGTACCTTCTGACTGGCATCCCACCCACCTCCTCCCCTACTCCCCCCCCCCCCGATAGTGTTTGCTGCATTAATTAATGCAGTTTTATAGTTCGTTGGTTCTATGTAATGGCCAGTTAAAGGGCAGAACAGATATGGGAGAGGAATTATGAATCTCAGAACGTATTGGTAGTCAGGGATCATCAAGCCTAGCCCCCCAGCTGAGGCCTTAGCATTCCTATCCAATGACTGTACAGCTCAAGCTAGAACAAATGAGTGACAGGTCCATCTCTGGAGAAAAGAATGGTGGGAAGTCTTTTTTCCATCTAGAAAAAAAAATTGGTTCAAATATTTATAGATCGTTATTTCCTTGTCTGACTCTAGTCCTTCAGCTTCGTATCCCTATTTCTTTTGACCATTCTTAAGAATATGGTATTGTAAACCTCAGAATGCATTTGTGTCTCAGTATTCCACTTTTAAGGATGCAGTGGGTTGAATAGTGTCACACAAAAATTCATGTCCACCTGGAATGTCAGAATGTGACCTTACTTAGAAATAGGCTCTTTGTAGATCTAAGTAATTAAGGATCAAGCTAAGATCATACTAGTACAAGGTGGGCCCTATATCCAGTGACTGGTGTCCTTATAAGGAGAGAAGGGGACACAGAGACACTCACAGAGAGAAGGGCCATGGGAAGCCAGAGGGACCCCCCGTTGGAGTTGTGCTCCCATGGCCAAGGAGCCGCAGTTGCTGGCACCCACCAGAAGCTGGAAGAGAACATGGGACTGTTTCTCCTTTGGAGCCTCCAGAAGGAGCCAGCACTGCTGCACCTTGATTTCAACTTCCAAACTCCAGAACTAGGAGACAATAAGTTTCTGTTGTTTTAGGCCACCAGGTTTATGGTCATTTGTTATGGCTTCCCTAGGAAACGAATACAAAGAGAAACCCCCACTTGAACACAGTGTTGTAATTTGGTTTTACCAGTGCGGAAGAGAGTAAGTAGAACTGCTTTTTCCCATCCTCTGGACACCTGCCTGGAGTCATAGAAGTTATTTTGGTAGCTCTAATCACTGACTCATACTGAGCTTACTGTTGATTAAACCTTCTTAAGTCTTGGCCGTGTGATTTTACTGGATTCAGCCTGTTCATCCAGCCTTTCAGGATATTTTCGAATGCTGATGTGTCATTCACAGTCCCCTCTCTCTGGCAGCTTTGTGTCACCAGTGAATGTGATGAGCATGTGTTCTGTATCTTCATCTAAGTCCATTGTTCTTAATCTCCTGGGGTTATAGATCCCCTTTAAGACTTGAGTGAAAGTCTGCACCTTTCTGCAGAAAAACACATATTTATGTAGATACACAGAAAATTTTCAGTAAGGTTTAGGAGGTTCTGATACCCCTTGAAGCCCCAAGTAAGTGGTCCGTAAACCCAAAGTTAAGAATCCCTGTTCTAAGTTACTGATAAAAGTGTGACTGAACAGACCCTTGTAGTGTGTTGCTAAAATCCTTAGATGGTTGACATTATTTCATTAATCAGCACTTGGGTGTGTGTTTGGAGGGGGAGGGAGGGTGCATTTCACAAAGTTTTCTGATTCACTTTAGTGCATGTTTCTTTGTCTTATGATACCGTAAAAGAATAATCAAGAGCTTTGATAGAAGAAACATAAAAGTATTTTATTAACTCTGTTCCTGATTTGCTAGGTCAGGAGCTCTGGCAAGGAAGGAAAAGAAGCCAATCTTTATGGCTTAGCCATAGTGTGTTTGTTTTGTGTTGCCACTGTACCCAATTACCACAAACTAGGTGGCTTAAAACAGCACAGATTTCTCATCTTATAGTTGAGAAGTGAGAAGTCTGAAATGGGTCTCCCTGAGCTAAAGTCAAGACGTTGGCAAGACTGCGTTCCTTCTGGAGGTTCCAGGGGAGAATCCATTTCCTTGCTTTCTCCACCTTCTAGAGGCACCTGCGTTCCTTGACTCTGGCCCTGCCTCTGTCTTCCAAACCAGCATTGAGGTATCTCAAAGCGCTCTTTTGACTCTGGCCTTCTGCCTCTTTCTTCCAAATTTAGAAGACCTGGGCCCGTTGGGCCCACCCACATAGTCCAGAGTAATCTCTTTATTTTTTTTGTTTTTTTGTTTTTTGTTTTGTTTTGTTGAGAGCCCACTGGCCCATGTGGGAATCGAACCGGCAGCCTTCGGAGTTAGGAGCATGGAGCTCTAACCGCCTGAGCCACCGGGCCGGCCCTAATCTCTTTATTTTAAAGTCAACAATTAGTAACCTTAAGTCCCTCTTGCCCTGTAACGGAACATATTCACAAATCTCAGAGATTAGGGTGAGGACGTGGTGGAGGGCCATCACTGTGCCTCTCACACATAATGAACCTGTGATTAACAGCTTTCTCTCCTCAGTGCCTACAAATTACTCCAATATCATTTCTGAAATTTAGCTAAGGATTAGTGGCACCCTACCTAGACCATAATTTGCACAATCCATCTTTATCGTTTTATAAATATTGCAGCACTATTTACACAGCTTAGTTTTCTAATATCTCTAGCTTCATGATTCCTCAAAGATCTTTGTCAGTAGTTCAGTTTCTCATTTGCATGTTGTCACCTGATCAGAGTCAGACGTCATCTGGATCAGAAATCCTACACTCGGTAGGTGTGGCGGACAGGACAGGAAGCTCTGGCCTGGTGACGGGAGCAAGGTGAATCAGCACTTGTGTGTTGTCTAGTAGAAAACTGGACAACAATTATTGTCTAGTTTTATTAGACAATAATTATTATTAGGTAATAACACAAGTAATTATTTAATAATGATTCTTGGGGAAAGTAGCGGGGTGTAAGAGCATAAATGAGAGCACCGACCCAGTCGAGGATGGTCAGGAAAGGCTTCTGTGAAGAAACGATGTTTAAGCATGAGCAGATGTTAAATTAAGAGTGGCTCGGAAAGGAGGCTGGTTCCAGGCCAAGGGAACCTACGGGAAGACCCCGAGGACAGAAGCCTTGGTGTGCTTGAGGGACTAACGGAGCTAAGAGGAAGGGCGGTGGTGTGAGCGGAGGTGAGCACGGGTCAGCACCCTCTGGGCTGCGTTGCATTTTGGACTTCATCCCAAGAGGAATGGAAAAGTACCAAAAGTTTGCTTGTTTTTTCATTTTGAATTATGGCTAAATACATACAACATAAATTTTACCACTTTAATCATTTTTAAGTGTACAGCTTAGTAGTTTTAAGCACATTCAAATTGTTGTGCAAACAATCTCCTGAACTCTTTCATCTTGTAAAACAAATTCCATACCCATTAAACAACTCCCCCTTCCCCTCTCGCTCCTGCCTCTGGCAGCCACTCTTGTGCTTCCTTCTCTGTGAACTTGACTACTCTAGGAACCTCATCGAAGGGAATCATACGGCTCGTACAGTACCTGTCCTTTTGTCACTGACTTACTTCACTTAGCATAATGTTCTCCAGGACCATCCAGGGAGCGGGGGTCAGAGTACTGTTGAGGGGTTTTAACCTGGGGAGTGAGATAACCAAATTTTAAAAAATTAACTAACATTTTTACTAGCATAACACATGCAGAAAAAGATACAATTTGATGAATAAATAAGCACAGTGGACACACTGCCGTAACCCCGAACCTGGTCAGGAAACAGCATTACCAGCCCCCAGAGTCTCCAGCAGTCCCCTTCAGTGACTCCTTCCTCCCTCCCCAAAGTAATATGATCCTGCCCTTGAACATCACACTTTATGCCTATGTTTTAACTTTCTAGTCTTTATACATGGAATCTTGTGAAGCGTTCTTCTGCATTCTTGTGACTCATTACCTTTGCTCAGATCATGTTAGTGAGATAAATCCATGTTGTTGCACATAGAGTACTGTGAGGGACCCAGTATGCGTCCCCGTTTCATCCGTGCTGCTGTGGGGGGGCGTGTGGGCTGCCTTAATCGCGATGCTGTCCGAAGTTGCTTGTACACATGTTTTAGAGCATCCTACTGGGTGTGTGCTTAGGAGTGGAATTGTTCTCTCCCTCTGTTTTCTTTCAAACTCAGTATGTCCAACATGCTTCATCATCTTTCCTCCAGAAATCTGTTCCTCCTCCAATGTTGGCTGTTTCAGTCAGCAGCACCATCTCTACCGAATATTTATGCCGGAAACCGAGACATCTTCAGACACCATATCTAATGACCAAGTTCTGCTGACCCAAACTCCTCAAGAGCTCTGAAGTGTGTCCATTCCTCTCCATGCCTATTGCAGCCTTCTCTAATCCCTTACGTGGACCTTGGCCTCCTGACTGGCTTCCCTGTGTCCACTGTTGGCCCTCTGACCCATTCCTTGGAGAACTGCGAGACAAACTTTTTGTTTGTGTATGTGCTCGTAGCCCCCTTGTGTGTATTATACTTACAAATGTTACACCACAATGTCGGTTTTCTTTGACAGAGTATCTTAAGGCCCAACACTTAGGTTAATAGATAATAACAGCTGTAATAAAGCTTTCTTTCTAACAGTCTTCATGTTAATTTTAATTTTTTGGCTTTTCCAAATCTGAGTAGTTGGGGTTTTGGGACAATTTAGTTAAAAGCAGACGGTCTCATCTGTAAATCCATGTAACTGAGTATATGCTATTTTGCAATAAACACGTGAAGGAGTCACTGCCATCCCTTTTACGTTTGTGGACTTTCACTCTCATCAGGACACCTCAGATACAATATGAAATACATGGATTAAGGAAAGCAGCTAGTCTTAATCCATAATGAAACATCAATAAAGCTTAATTTCTTATTATCTGTAAGTGATTTTTTAAAAAATTCAAGTAAATTTAGAAAAGTCACTACATACAAGATCAATACACATGCCAAAAAAAGTCAGTTGAACTTGTATATGCCAGGAACAATTAGAAAATAAAAAATTTAAAATCCATTTAAAATGGCATTGGCACTGAAAACTGCAAAACATTATTGCAAGAAATTAAAGAACATCTAAATAATAAAAGAATGTCCCATGTTATTCTGTATATTTAATGCTTTATTTTTAATGCTTTTATTTAAATATATCTTAACATTTATTGCTTTATGAACGTTTCAGATGATGAAAACTTGAACCCTCCTATTCTCATTTGTTTCTCATGTGAGTGGTCTCTCACAGCGTATTTTTTCCTAATTGTCCTCCATAAGGACTGATTATATGATTTTATTTTCATGTTCACCTACTTCCTTCCTCAGCAGTTTAGCTCAACCTCTGGACAAATACGTCTCCCCTATTAGTGTAAGCTACGTATTTCCTAGCTTTTTTTTCTTTTTGTGGGAGAATGAGTCCTTTCTTTTAACTCACATATCATTAATTCAAAGGCTAACAGCAATGTCACATACGTAGCTGGCACCTGTGAAATGTAAGGAATGGTGGGAAACTGTGTGAATGGAAATTTGCATAAAGCAAGGACCCTAAGATGAAATGTTTTTCCTATTGAGTTGTATTAGTTCTTTATGTATTTTGCATGTTAATCCCTTATCAGATATATGAATTACAGATATTTTCTCCCATTTCTTGGGTTGCTTTCTCATTTTGTCGATCGTATCCCTTGCTTGGTAGAAGCTTTTCAGTTTGATGTAGTCCCACTGGTGTATTTTTGCTTTTGTCGCCAATTCCAAAAAGTTATCACCCAGCCGGACCTGGGTGTGATTCTTAGTTATTTTGATTTGTAGCATCTCTCTTGCATGAAGTGTTTGTTGTATCAATTGTAATAGAAATTGTTTTTGAACATGACTTTTCAGGTACAGTGATTTGTATTAACCATCATTTAAAATTACTCTTAAGATACTTTCATTATGTCATGGAGAACATCCAGCAGATATATTTCAGTTCTAAGGATGTGAAAAGTGAAATCCATTTGAGGTCTACAGTGACTGAGGACTGAAGACAAATGATAACGGCTAGCTATTGACAGTTAAACTTGCTGACAGTTCAGCTCCGTATGACCCTTCTTGCAATGTTGATTGATATGTCCAGCACTCTAGGTGTACAGAAGATATTTATTGCTGCCTTCTTCTTAAAAATCCTACATGAAAAAGTAATGACTTGTAAAAATGTGTTTCTTTAGAATATAACCAAAGAAGTAAAAAAATGTCAGGAGAAAAATTAAAAAGCAACATTTATTTTACTTTTTAAAAATAATAGATTTAAAAATAAAAAGTAGATACACAATAACATTTGAGAGCCTATGCAATTAAAATGTTTTGCTCAGCTTCTTAATATAAAAAGCAGAAGACAGTATAATAATATCTTTACAAAATGCTGGGACAAAAAGAACAATCCAGAATTTTTTACCTGATTAAGCCATCATTGAAGAATGACAGCATGCATCCTATTTGGGAGACCACCTCAGGGATACTGTGGATACCTGATCATGGCATTGTACACCAGAAGCTAAACATTAATGAATGCCAACTATAATTTTATATATATAATGTGATGGTTCAGTGTGAGGTCGGAGGGATAGTGGATGGGGGGAGGAGGGTTCACAGTGTGAGGGATATAAATGATGAACGTCTAAGTATTACCTTGTCTTGTACACCTGAAACTAATAAATAAATTAAAAAAAAAAAAGAATGACAGCAAATGAAAGATGTTTTCAGATGTAAAAGGACAAGTTCACCCTAAAAAGTGAGCTTACTAACCTTTACAGCTCCTCACTGAAAGAACTTCTAAAGGGTGTAGAATAAGAAAGACAGAAGTGAAACAGAAGGAAAAGTGAGATGTGAGAAGGACTGTGACGGTTAATTTTATGTGTCACCTTGACTAGGTCACAGGGTGCCCAGATATTTGGTCACACATTATTCTGGATTTTTTGTGAGGGTGTTTTTGATGAGATTAACATTAAAATTGTTAGACTGAATGAAGCAGATTGCCCTCCCAAATGTGGTGGGCCCCAACCAGTCAGATGAAGGCCTAAATAAAACAAAAAGCCTGATTCTCCTTCAAGTAAGAGAATCTTGCCTGACTGTCTTTGAACTGAAACATTGGCTTTTTCCAGGCGTTGGACTCGAACTGAGACATCGTCTCTTCTTGGGTCTCAAGCCTGCCAGCCTTTGGACTGGAACCCCACCATCAGCTCTCCACCTTGCTGAATTACCCTGCATATCTTGGGACCTGTCAGCCTTCATTACTGTGTGAGCCAGTATAATAAATGTCTTTACACACACACACACACACACACACGCACACACACACTCTTATTGGTCTGTTTCTCTGGATAAAGGAGGGAATAAAAACTTGATTAGTGCATTCAGAAATAGAGAAGGAGGGGGATGTATCAAGAAGCTTAGGAATAACAGTACATGCAAACAAAGAAAAGTAATGGAAATAGATCCAAGTGCATCATAAATAATACAAGTAGACTAAACTCCTTTTGCAGTGTAGTGAAAAAGAAACCTGTGAGCTACTTCTCAGAATAGTGGTAAGTACAAAAGGAAATAGGATTAAAAGAAACTAAGTATACTGAAACACAGTGGCAATGTATTTCAAATATTTGTGACATAACATATATATACTTCTTTATTAACACATTAACTTTACCAGATATTTACCAATAGCTGTAGTAATGTAATTGCTGTTACTTACAGTTATAGATGTTTTGTCTATATTCATAGATGAAGAACATGCTAGATTTCAGTAGAGTTTAGTTGAAAATAAAGATGATTTCCCCTCATGCACGTTTCACTGACCTCGTGGGTTCCCCCCACAGAGCCCTTTCAAGAACCCTCGCTGTAGACGTTAGTCTTTGCGGGGAGGTTTCCACGCTGCTCCGGTGAGGGAAGGAGGGCAAAGCCTGGCCCGCACTGCTTCCCAGGCCAGAGGACTTTTCCTCACGTTTCACCTTCTTGGGCGAGAGTCGCCGGCCAGCTGTGGATCTTGGTGGAGTAAGATAGCCACTGGCAGAGATAAAGCCCAGGCCTGACCATTGCTTTTGACTCAACAAGAAGCACGAGTGCTCCAAGTGACAGATCCCTGCTTGGCCTGCTGGCATGAAATGAGGACATTTGTCCTTTCTCAGGACTGGGAGCTCTGAGATAGGGCTGCTTTCAGGGTCCAGCAGTTCAGCACTCAGCAGTGTTACCAGGGACGCGGCTCATTTCTGTCTCTCCCTTTGCCATCATAGCTTTAACTTCATCCTAAGAGTGTCCCCTGTTTATCGTCAAACGGTTGCCAGCAACAACTGGAGTCACACGATTCCTTAGTCACACCCCCGGGGGAACAGAAAGACCTCTCCTTCAAATGGGATTTAGGTTCTTCACTTCTGTGTGTGGCCCCTCCCCCTGGAGCTGGGCCGTAGGTAGGTATTGCTTAAAGCATGTGGCCGTGTGGAGGTGATCTGTAGATGCCAAAATTCAGTAAGATTTCTGGCTTGGTTTTGTTTGGGGTTTTTTTGGGGGGGGGGGTCAAATAACAGTTCACTTCAAACTCAGGGTGATCCCATGGCTCTGCCCGGCAATGGGGCAGAGCCGCCTAGAAACAAACAAATGAGACAATAACAGTCCGTACACCTGCCTGCAGAGCCCCCCTCCCACTCCTCCTTCCATGTGAGTCAGCGGAGACGCGCAAGAATGCCTGTTAGCTCTTCAGGGTCAAGATCAGTTTCTGCTTGGAATGGGAGGGAATGGATCCCTTTTCTTTAATTTTACATGTTGTTCTCCTGATTCTTAGCATGTTGTTGACCTGATTTGTATGTATTGGAAACTGGATTTATATAAGTAAAAAGAGAAAAATAGTTTCTTAGAGAAGGACTGATTGGCATGAGATGTTAGTGAGCAACCTTGTTCCCGTAAGAAAAAAGTGTACGGTCAATGTAGAGAGCTCAGCCCCGAAGGGTCCTGGGCCTTGGTTCCAGTGCTCCCAGTGGTCTGCGGGCTCAGGAATGTCAACACTAAGGTGCAGGTGGAGTGAGAGGTCTGCTGGAGGAGACTAGGAAGGAGGAGGGGAGAGAAGCTTGGAGAAGGAGGGCCCTGGGCGCTCAGCTGGGAGGAGGAACGGTGTCCTGGGAGGGATTGATTGGTGCTTTTTAGGCAGCACTTTTAGTGGAATGGCAGGACGCAGAGGTGAAAGTATGATGAGGAATGAGTGGACTCTGAGGAGAGGTGAACAGCAGGTACGAGTAGCTCCTGAAAGCAGTGACAGTAAAGGGGTCTTTTGAGACACCCATTTTCTTCCCCTCCCACTTCTCTCCTGCCCCTTCTCCCTCTGCTGGAAGAGACCGGCAGGAGGTGCAATTGAAAACAAAAAGAAAAAGAGGGAATGGTCATTAATATAGGACTCCTGAGAAATCAAGAGGCTCTGGGGTCCAGATCATTTCTGCTGGCCATTATAACGGTTCCAACCAGAAAAGGAAAATGTCACAGAAGTGGGCGGGGGGGGGGGGGGGAAGGGGAACAATTACAGGAATAAGATAGATACAGACAAGGTTAAGAGAAAAAAGATTGAAATTTACAAATGAAGACAAAAGGAAGAATAAAACATTTTTAGCAAGACTAAACAAACAATGAAGATAAGTAGTAACAAATAGATTTAAGTGAAAGTGTAGAAATAGTAAGAGATTAAGTTATATCTGCAAGCAGATGAAGGGATAAGAGCTGGGCATTGAAGTCCAGTAGTTGAACATTAAAAATAAAATTAAGAAATTGGGAACAAAAATAAAGATTTGTATTTTCCCCTTTGAATCATAAAATTAAGAATTTAACAAAGGGAAAAATACGGAAAAGCAAGGTGGCAGCAGGAAACCTAAAGATTAAAGAGATTATAATCTCATGTGGAAATAGGAAAGCAAATAACCAGGACATACCTGACAATGGAAATATCTGAATCCAGGGTAACTGTTAGGATTATTTTTATTTTTACTTTTGTAGGAAACAGCTGATAGAACATTACTCTGGTCAGAACATTGCCGCATGAAACAGAGGTCACTGGCACAAGCTTTTTCTTTATATTCGTTCTTGCTTAATCTCCCTCTGTCGGTTTTCCCTTTCCTCCCTTTATCAGGTAGGCTAAGCACCTACTACCATGGTTCCCTGAAAATAAGACCTTTTGACCCGGTCTTATATTAATTTTTGCTCCACAAGACGCATTAGAGCTGATGATGTGGCTAGGGCTTATTTTCGGGGAAACACGGAATGTGCCAGCCATGTTGGAGGAGATGCTCGGAATAAACACCCGTTGCTAATACAATCTGATCAGTGCTCACGTAAGCTTGGGTGCTGTGGAGATGTGAACACAGCAGCACCCAGCTCGGCATTAGGCGGCCTGAGAAGACACACTAGCGGAACCCTGAAGCTTCGGAGGTGGTTGGCAAAGGAGTGGTGAGATTGGCATCTCAGGCAGGGGAAACAAGACACACAGTCTCCGAGAGTGAGAGGCATTGCGCTGGCCCCAGGACACATCAGTGACCTTCCACTATGCGCTCCAGCCCCGCGTCAGCCCTACAGTGGCAGCAGGTTGATGATTCTCTGCGCATGGAAGGAAATACCACCCCCACAGTAATGTGGTGACTGCTGCTTACTAGGTGGGGCGTTTGCATTTTGAAAAGATGAGGTCTTATGAGGTCGGACAATTAAGTTCACCCACTCATCCTAGAAAAAGTGCTCCACACCTCATTGCTAAATATCACTATGGCCACCTTCGAAGTCCTCCCCTTGGGAAGCTATGCACTGGCGCCAGCTCCTAGTTCCACCCTTCAAAGCAATTTTGGAACTCTTTCTGGAATGGCCATCAGAGCTGTCGTCATATTACCCTTCACATCCTGAATGTCATCAAAATAAAGTCATTGGGGGCCAGATCAGGTGAGTAGGGAGGGTGTTTCAATACAGTTACTTGTTTCCTGGCTAAAAACTCCCTCACAGACAGTGCCGTATGAGCTGGTGCATTGTTGTGATGCAGGAGCCATGAATTGTTGCTGAAAAGTTCAGGTCATCTAACATTTTCACGGAGCCTTTTCAGCACTTCCAAGTAGTGAACTTGGTTAACTGTCCATTTGGTACAGATTCATAATGAGTAATCCCTCTGACATAAAAATAGGTTAGTAACATCATTGCAACAATTTCGTGAACTTAATTGTCAGAGCTCCTATGAAGTCAGATGAATCAAAAGGGTGACTTTCAGGCTAATGGGCTGGGGAAGAGAGATTTTATTTTTTCACTTATTCCCTCACAGAACTCTTTAAATGTTTACATATTCTTTGCCAGAATAGTCTTCCTCTTTTCCCGTGCAGTTGGGCTCTTCCTTTCAGAACGTCATTATACTAAATTTGCATAGTGTCTTAGCCTTGGGGATATATCATCTTACTTGATTTCCACAAGAGTTTATGAGAAGGGATTAATCTTTGCACTAAGTTCTTAGCTATTCATTTTTGCAGTTCCCTCCTTTCTGCTTGAGCAATTTTCCAGGGATTCATGTAGGTTCCTTTACCATTCATATGTCGCTCTTTTTCCTGTTTCTAAGCACTCTTCCTGTTGGTGTTTTACACCACCTGGTTGATTTCATTTCTGCCAGGCAGGCCTCCTCCACACGATTAGAGGTTCTGTAAGATTCAAGACCTAGGTGTTGGGTTCCACTGTATTTTTTTGTGGTACTTAGTATGTTACTGAACACCTAAGTTAATGTTCATGGAGGTGAGAGTTCCATAATTGTTCCTGTTGAGAATTGTTTGGTTCCAGTCAAGGAATAAATAAAAAGTGTCATTACTGTCGGTGGACTCAACAGGAAAGGCCATACAGAAAAAAATATTGAAGTTACGTTTCACTGTAATACAGTTTTTCAGCTTTATTGGATGTAATTGACGAAATTGTAAGGTATTACTGTACAATATTTTATATAATCTCACATTTTCATGATAACTTGTAATAAGTTTTTCCTGACACCCTGACTAGTAAATGCAAAGAAGTCAGGGTGATGCCCTTTTCTGAGTTTGGCAGTAAAAAACCAACAAAAAATGGAAGTAAAATGATTTTGAGTTTGAGCAAAATTGCTACTGACAAAATTTATGGCTCATAATTATATAGATATGTTGTGCTATACTGTGTCTTCACTTAATAAATTACTTCAGGTGAAAACAACTGGTACTAAATTCTGAAGTAGTGCCACTTAATCACCAGCCATCAGTCCTCTTGGGAAGTTGTTTTAGAGCTGTTAACATTATTTTCATTTTCCAAGTTACTTTTAATTACAGGAAGGAATTAATAGATAAAATAGGCATCCTGCAGTGTTAAGTGATTATGAAAATCCCTTATTGTCTTTTTCAAAAACTGCTTCCTTGAACAGGAACTTGAATACCTTATTCTTGCTTATCATTGCATATTCTTACTGGTATAAATGTTTTCAGAGACTTATGTGTGGTGGCTTGGGTGAGTTTGGGGGATCAGGGACATGCTTTTGCTCAGACAGTCTTTTGTGGGAATTTGTTTTGATCATGCAGTTTTCATAGAATCTGTTCTTATCGGGTGGGAGTTCCTTTAAGAGAGAGAATGTGCTGTGTGGTTGCACCCCTTGCTGTGGCTTTTCAGTCTGTACGTTGTGACTGTTATTGAACTGCTGTTCTTCTAAGTGGACAGTGACACTGTCAGCAGCAGGGAGCGAGGATGAGACTCGGGAACTGTGGGGGGGGCGGGAGGAGTGTGCTGCCAAGCTGTGGGTGGATTGCATGTCCGCTGGCACAGAGGCGCCATGGCACGAGACTGGGTCACTAGGGCAAGGTAGGGTAACTCCCGTAAAACGGAAGGGAAGGAAGAATGTTTGAAGTACCCCAGAGTTGAGGAATTATTATAGACTTTTTCACATATGTAACTCTTAGGAGATAAGAGTTTTATTTCAATCTTTATGAGTAAGTAAAAATTGAAAGTTAGAGAACTGAGCCTGTGACAGTTGTTCAGCTAGTAAGTAGTTGATCTAGAATTTGGACCCAAATCTTTGGTCCATACCTGTGTTCCTCTTTACCACACTGAACTCACATGAGATCACAGGGAGGTCAGAAAAACGAGTGAGTCACAGAAGACCAGCGCATAAATCTCTGTAGATTTGTCTTGATTCTGCATTTTCTTGAAGGTTTGTGCAGCATTGTGTGCTGAAAAATCACAATGAAACTCTGAAAACCAGTTGTTTGCTCCCTATTTGGATGCAGTATTGGAAGTTTTCCTGAGGCGATGAGGTTATCTTAACACATCGTCTGAGTGCTTACATTTTAAAACACCGTAATCTGAAATGTTTCACTGAAAGTAAACAGTCTGTTTCACGACTTCAGGTTCACACTGTCTTGTCTGTGTCTTTACATGGTAGACAAAGTCGGGATGGGCTTTTTTGTGTAAGGTGAGTCATAGGTGTGGACAGTGCAGGCCCGACATTCTGGAATCACTTCTCTCCCGTTTCCTGTGTATTAGGAGGCCTCTAGGAGCAAATGTGCTCCCACAATAATTAGAGAATTGGGGGAAAGATATTTAAGTAGAAATGATACATGTGACATTTCTCGAAAGTTAGTGATATCTCTACATTTTACAGTTTAATTTAAACTTTTCTTTCACTAAGCAGTGTGTTTTCAGGTGTGTTGGAAAGCAGACATTTCCCCACTGGTGGGGTCTTTTTTTCAAATTTTATTATTGATTAATAGTTATTGAATGTTTTTGTTATTTATTTGCTTCCAGTGTTGCCCTTCTGTGCTGTGTCGTCCCCCCCACACACACCCACCCCACCCCACGCCTGCACGGTAAGCAGTGACTGACCCCAGAGAGGCATAGGGACCGCTGTCCTCTGGCATTGTGGGCTGGCGGTCTTCACACTTAGCCACGGTGACTTCTTGCTCCTTCTGGACTGCCCTGCCTTTCATTTTAACCTGTTAGAAACGTAAGGATGAGGAATAGGAAGCGCAGCCAAGGCAGCTTCTTAAGATTTGCAAAGGGAGTCAGAGCTAGGATGACCATATCTGCAGAATCCAAAATTGCAGAGTTTGTCCTAGCCGATTCAAATGTATTTGAGGGTATTTCAAACAAGCTGTCCCCCCAAATCTAGGACAGTAGCCGTGTAATTTGTGGCCCCAAGGGATAGCCTTGGTGCATCTTGTTAGGTGGATATTATAAATGTATGTATGTATCCTAATGAATTGTAATTTTTACCGAGAAACATAAATTAGAGGAATAACCTGTTTCTCCTGATTTTGTGTTACTTTGGCTATTTAAACTTTCAAATATAGGCCAAAAGGGAACTTTTCTAATTTCTTTAGACACTTATGAAGAAATTTGTTCAAGCATGCTTGAATTTGAACAAGACCACTTGGTAATTGAACCAAAGATTAGCTTGGCTTCCTAATTTACCCCAGGCGAAACCAGTCCTGTGTGGAGGTGGTGGGAGGTACAAATGAATGAGCAAAAGTCGGGGGAGGATCAATCTCCGGGGCCCACGGGGTTTCGTGTTTGCCTTTTCTTCCTCCTCTCTCACCAGCCTGCCCTGGATATTACAGTCTTCTTTATTTTTGTCAATCTGTAAAGTTTAACAGAACTTTTCACTATTTTAATTTGCATTACAGGAGTCTCTCTCCCTGTACAGATAAGGATTCAGCCTCATTGTAAGGTCCTTGGTTGGAGGTATTCACAGCTCTGCGGGCAGTGATGTGCTGTAGAGCTGTGTAGTGTTCAGAGAGCACTGAGCACTGTGATCAAGACTTGATTGATTTTATTTATCTACTTGAGAAAAAATGAATGTATTTTTTTCTCTCATTTAGTTGCTGATCATCTGGGCTGTGACCCTCAAACACGGTTCCTGGTCCCTCCTAATATCAAACAGTGGATTGCCTTGCTGCAGAGGGGAAACTGCACATTTAAAGAGAAAATATCCCGGGCTGCTTTCCACAATGCAGTCGCTGTAGTCATCTACAATAATAAGTCCAAAGAGGAGCCAGTCACCATGACTCATCCAGGTAAACAAAAAAAAGTTACAGATTTGTTTTTCCTCCTAGAAGCTATTGCCTCATAGGTAGGCATTCCACCTCCACTGAAACCATACCATTTTCAACCTAATTCTGTGGTTATGTGTATATTTGGTGTTACCATTTGTTTGTTGAGATGCATGTCTTTTCCCCTTAGCTAAATTTGTTTCCTTTTGTTAAATAATGACCAGAAGGGCCTGTTAAAACTTGCGCTTACTAAGTAAGTGGCTGTGATTGAATCCTTCATCATTTTACATTTCTACATTTTGCTTGGTAACTTTAAAAAATATTGTATTAGATTTAGAATCATTCGTCCAGGTATATCATGGATTCTCAAGGCTTACCTGTTTGAGAAGATGCTTTTATCTTGTCAGGATGAGTGTTGAAACTGACTTAGTAATTAACAGAATTGCAGGAGGAACAGTATTATTCATTTTTTGTGGCAGCATTTAGGATACTTCTAATGTAACTGTTTTAATAACAATAGTTGCAACTTATTGAGCACTTACTATATATGTGCCCGGCACTGTGATACAAGCTTTCTTTTGGTTTTTGCTTTTTAATAGACCTTTTTTTTTGGAGTAGTTTTAGCAATAGGAAATGGTTTTATGTTATAATTACATACATAGAAAATTAAAGAGAATAATATGGGAAAGTAAGAACTTACACATTGTAGTTTATTAATTTCATACCTAGAATCATAGAGTACTTTTCGAACTTTAATATGCATATATATCACCTGGGAATCTCGTTAAACTGCAGATTCTGATTCAGTAGGTCTGGGGTACAGCCGGAGAGTCTACTTTTAACAAGTTTCCAGATGATGCTGTGCCACTCTGGTCTGCAGATCTTGCTTCGAGAAACAAGGAAGTAAGACAGGAAACCTAGGCTTTAATCCCAGATTTTCCACCGACTTCCTCTGTGACATAGGCCAAGTTGCCTCCTGAATGGGAAGGCCTCTTGTGAGACTCTAGTCTAATTCTGTGGCAGGCCATGAGTCCCTGGTGTGGGGGACAGCAGCGGAAAATCTGTGTGCTGAGAACTGCTTGCTTTCCTGGCTCATTATTGTGTCACAGCTGCTCTTCTCTCCCTGTAGGATGGTCCTGCCCACGGGAGGGGTGAGGACCATGCATCAGAGCCACTAGATACCCCCCCAACCTGTAACTCCAGGTCTCCAGGGATCGACCTAAAGATTCCTGTTTTGCCCTCCTTTGCTCACATGGTGGTTCTGCCCACCCTTCATTTGAGTAAAGAAAGCTTTATGCTCTGCATTCTAATATGCACTGATACACTGGTGAGAGTTGAAAAAAGACTCCTGGATCACTCCCTCAGTGAATTAACAATCCCAGTCTCCTGCAGTCTTCAGAGCACCTTTTTCTACCTCTTTGACAGTATTGTCCTTTTCCTTTTATATTGTTATTGTTGTTATTTGCATACTTGACTAGCAGTAGGAAAAGTCCTGCAGGTGTCTTTAAGAGAAGTTTGTGTCTTACCTTTCTATTCTCTGCAGTGGGCAACAAAATGCCTGGAACAAAATAAGTGTGCCGCATTGAAATGATTTCATGAAGACATTTAGTTTTGTCAAGCTTTCTTTCAATTTAAGGACACATGTTAACACTCTACATTATTGAGTATAAGTATTTTGTTTTCTTGCCTCATCATTGATGTTTCAAGAGCTTGTTCATGTTTGTTCTAATCGACGTCCTTCATCTGGTGACTGAAGGACATTTTCCCAATGCAGCGTCTATGACATCATTGACAGGAAAGACCGGTCAATTTGCGGTTTTATTTGTTACCTCTAGTTAGCAGAATGAGTTCTTTGTAATGTAGTTAGCGGATATGTGGTAGTATAAAGGGGAAGTTATGGGCTCTTGGGTAGTTTAAAATAATGGACATTTGTCTGAAAGTTAAGGATTTATTTTCCTGGTTTTAAAAAATTTATATAGACTTTACTGTTATTGTTTAACAGTGTTAAATTGTGTCAAATTGAAAACCTCTTTAATAGTTTTATTTGTATGTTGTTAAGAATCTGGAGCTACTTTCCGTTGTTAAAAGGAAGGTGAGGTAATTTAGATAAACATGTAACCAAATAATAATGTTTGTTTTCGGTCATTTTATTAGTCAGTATCAAATGCTTTTTATTCTTCCTTTGTTGATTGAACAGAATTAAGTTGAATGCCTTTTCACCTTTTTTCCATTTTATTCTCTTAAAAATAGAAAACTTGTGTAGCTCTATATTTATTATCTGTAAAATGTAGAATGTTTACTTTGTGAATATAAAAATCACAATGAAAACAAGATAAATCACACCTTGCGAAATACTTTTAAATATCAATAAATTGGGCCACTTGCTATAAATCTATTACCTTTATTCTAAAAACCAATCAAAAAAATGAATCACATAGTAGTCATGCTATTGTTTTACTGTTTAATGTTTTTAGGTTCTAATTAAATATGGATTTAATTACCTCAGAAAAGATGAAGCCTACAGTTTAAGTGTACTGCTATGGGCAGGAAATGACTTTAAATTGTATGTATCTTTTTGCCTTAGTTTGCAAGTACTTGTATATCTTCTTTGTGAGTTTTTTCTAAATATATACATCATTTTAAAAATTCATCGTTATCCAAAAGAAATCTAAAACCGAAACACTTAGGCAGTTACTTTTAAAAAATAGCTTTTTAAAAATAACTGCTGGTGATTCTGTTTTAAAACCTTTTATAAGCTCTGAATTTTTCCTTTAATTCTGTAAATCTTAGGTGGAACTCGAGAGCCCCTCCCTCTGTCAGACACTTGAGATAATTTTTCTGCTAGCTTCCTGTCTGACTTAGATACTGCAGGCTCTATGCAATCCTGAGTCGGTTGTTGGAGCTCTTCGCTTAATTTGCCTTTTTGTCTTTCTCATGCTTATCCTTTCCTCGCCAGCAGCAGAAGAGAAGGGAGCTAATGCAACATAAAGAATCTACAAGGGTTTAGAAATCAGTTCTATAGGTTACAAGCTGAAAGACTTTTTTTACTTAATATCTGTTTCTATGATAGTGACTCTGGCCTCAGAGCTGCAAGCTCAGAGTTCCTCCCACAGGCACAGCTGCTAAGGAAGATGAAGCAGCGTTGCTGCGGGTTAGGGATCTGGTGGGACTCCCTCACCCTTTGATTGGTGCCTTACAGTGCTCAGTTCAGGTTTTTCTCTAGGGGGTGCAGATAAGGGGGATTTGGGGCAGGATAATTCTTTGCGCTGCAGGACTGTTGCATTACAGAATGATTAGCCTCCCAGGCCCCTGCCTACTAACTGCCGGTAGCCCCTCTCCATGTTTGTTCCAGTATAATACCTGGAGATTCCAGACAGACACTTCCTAAGAGGGCGTTTCTGCCCCTGTTGAGACCCTCTGTCAAACTCTGAGCCTACGCTTTAGAGGAGGAATGAAAAGGGGTCCCTCAGTGGTGAGGGGGATGGATAGGCTGTTACTTTTACCCACTTGTTAACATTTCTGGAGTTCTTTATTCCTTTCTGCAGGTCTGAGTTCCATTTGTTGTCGTTGCCCTTTCAACCCAGATCATTTTTTTTGTTTTATCATTTCTTGCTGTGCAGATCTGCTAATGATGAATCCTCTCATTCATTTATCTGAAAATGTCTTTTTTCACCATCATTTTTCAAGAGCATAAATACAGAATTCTGGATTGATGGTATTTTCCTTTCAGCACTTTTAAAATGTTTGTTTTCTAGCCTCATTTTTTTCTAATGAGAAGTTGTTCCTTTTATATACCGAGGTTTTTTTAAGTAAACTTTATTTTTTTAGAACAGTTTTGCATTAATAGAAAAATTGCAAGGATAATACAAAGAATTCCCATGGACTCTGCCCAGTTTCTCCTGTTTCTAACATCTCACATTAGTCTGGTACGTTTGTCGTAATTAATGAACCAAATTGAGGCGTTATTATTACCTGAAGTCCATACTTTATTCGGTTTCCTTAGTTTTTATCCAAAGTCCTTTTTGTGCCGGGATCTCATCCAGGATCCACATCACGTGTAATCCTGGGTCTCCCTAGGCTGCCCTTGGCTGTGACGGTTTCTCAGACTTGTCTTGTTTTTGATGACCTTGACCATGTTGAGGTCTGTTGTTCAGTTGTTTTGTAGAATGTCCCTCAGTTGGGACTAGTTTGATGTTTTTCTCATGATTAGACTGAGCATATGGGTTTAGGGGAGAAAGACCACAGAGGTGTGGTGCCATTCTCATCACAGTGTATCCAGGACACGTACTGACTGCCCACATGAACGGTCATCTGACTGAGATGGTGTTTGTCAGGCTTCTCTGCTCTGTCCACCCAGTATCTTTGGGAGAAGGTCCCTTGGCACAGGGAGTTAGGCTCCATCCTGAGGGCGGAATAGTACGGACTCACTTGGAATTACTCTGCATTGGTGATTTGTCTCTTCTTCATTTATTAATTTACTCAGTCACTTCTATCAGTATGGAATCGTGGATATTTATTTTATGCTCTGTGTTATAATACAATACACTTTGTTTATTTTGTTTCTCAAATTGTTCCAGCTTTGGCCAGTGGGAGCTCTCTCAGCTGGCTACTGTGTCCTTTGACACCCCCCCATTACCGTGGGGGTTGGTTTTTGGTTTGTTTTGCCTTTTGAGCACTTCCTTACTTTCTGGTGCCATAAGATGCTCCAGGCTCTTGTCTATATTTCCTGTCCCAGTCCTGGAATCAGCGATCTCTCCAAGGAACCCTGGTTTGTATTTATTGGAGAATGATATTAGAAATCTGGGCATTGGGTATACTGGTTATTGTTCAGGTTTTGTTGCTTCTTGGCCCTCTCAGCTGAGGGAGCATGAAAATATATGAGGTGTGATCAAACAATGTGGTGAATGTTTAAAAAAAATTTATTACAGTAAAAGACACATTGCCATTAATCCCCCTCAAAATGCTCCCCCTCACTTCAGACACCCTTATCCCATCATTCTTGCCACTTTCTGAAGCAGTTCTGGAAGTCCTCTTTCATGAGTGTCTTTAGTTGTGCTACTGTGGCTGCCTCGAATCATTTTGACTTTGGGGAAGAGCCAGAAGTTGCACGGTGCCAGATCTGGTGAATAAGGTGGATGAGGACACACTGTAATGTTTTTGACAGAAATTGCCGTACCGGAAGTGATGTGTGACATGGAGTGTTGTCATGATGGAAGGTGATTTACCGCACACTTTAGAACACACTTTCTCTCAGCCATAGCTCACACCCGACTGACTGCACCAAACAAGTTGAAACTTGTCACACACTGTTACTAAGGTTCGATGCGGTGCTTCCCGTATTGAAGATCCCTGCCTTTTCATTGGATGGCACTCGGCAGCAGCATTCACCGTATTTTGCGATCGCAATGGAAAGGCTCTGTGTCACACCACTTCTGTTATAGCAATTTCTGTCAAATAAAAACGTTACGGTGTGTTGTCATCCAGCTTATTCCCCAGGTCTGGCACTGCAACTTCTGGTTGTTCCCCAGACTCAAAATGACATGAAAGGTAAACGTTTTGAATCGATTCAGGACATCGAGGCAGCCACGACAGCGCAACTAAAGACATTCACAAAAGAGAACTCCCAGTACTGCTTCAGAAAATGGTAAGAACGATGGGATAAGTAGGTCTCAAGTGAGGGGGAGTATTTTGAGGGGGATTAATGGCAATGTGCCTTTTACTGTAATAAATTTATTTTTTATTTAAACATTCACCATTATTGTTGGATCACACCTCATGTGCGTATACTGACGCCTGTGTATACACATCGGTAAGTATTACTATATGTAACTATCTGTATCTATATTACACTAATAATAAGTTCACACTAATGCCTTCAACTCGAATCCATTACCACAGGGATCATTCTAGCCTCTTCCCCTTGCTTATCTGTAAATTTCCCCTCCCACAGAGAGACACCTGACCCCCACCGTCCATTTTTGTAATTGTTCAATTCACTGAGCTCTCAGACATAGATTCTGAAATATAAATAACAGACTTGAAGGCTTAGAGTTCAGGTGCTTGGTGTGAAAGCCAATGTAGGCTTCTTTCCTCTCAGATATTCTCTGGTTGGATGCCTAACTCTATACTTAACCTTTTCCCCCAGCCATTTAAAATTCTTGCATCAAAAACTTGTAAGTATCTTAATTTGAAAATGACACAAAATTAGGTGGATCTTGGAACACATACAACCACAAAAAGAAAGTACTCATTAAGTCCACCTGCAAATGGGTTCAAAAATTAGTAACGGGTTTGTGGAGACCTGTCTTAACTAACAGTTCAAGTGAAGGACTCCTGGGAACCTTCCATCATAAGCTGAATGTATGCTAACATCTGCCACGGCTGCTAAAAAATAAAGCTTGGGCTGTATCCCTGGTGAACAGAACTTTCAAATGTAGGGAGATGTTAGTCTCATGCTGCTTTTGATATTGGAACTATTGTGTTCATAAAGACATTGGAAAACTGATGTCCAAAAGAAAACAGGATGGAAAATGTCTGATCAATGTTTTATCAAACACATTTTGGCATTTGAGCATCAAAATCAATACTGATAGTATTAATAATTATTTCAGCCCATTAAATAAAACTGATGTCCAAAAGAAAACAGGATGGAAAATGTCTGATCAATGTTTTATCAAACACATTTTGGCATTTGAGCATCAAAATCAATACTGATAGTATTAATAATTATTTCAGCCCATTAAATAAAACAGGAACTATGAGTTCCTGCTGATCTAAAAAGTAAAAGAGTAAATTGAAAGTTTGATTTACCTAGTCTATCATAGTACCTCCCCACAGAATACTTCCTAATTACAAAGCGGGAAAGAGTGACTTCACAGTGGACATGCCCGGAGGACATCACTATGATCCAAGTGAACTTCAGCAGGAATGGGATATGTCACAGATGTGCCACCTGGTAGCATATGCTGAAAAGAGCAGAGCAGCACTTGTGCTGTGCTAGGGGTACATGACCTGACCCAGCCACAAGGAAACACCAGACAAATCCAGAATGAGGGACATACTACAGAATAACTGCTCTGTAATCTTCAGAAGTATCAAGGTCATGAACATGGAGGAAATTCTGAACGACTGTCCCAGACTGACGCAGACTAACGACCGTGATGGCTGAGTGCAATCCCTGGTCCGGTCTGGACATAAAGGGCATTGCTGAGGGACTGGGGGACTGGGGAGACTCGCAGATGGGACAGCAGTAATGCCTCAGTGTTGATTTCTCGAAATGGGTGGTTATACTCTGTTTATAAATGGTTTTTTGTTTGTAGGAGAATACACACTAAATATTTGGGGGTGATGAGGCATCATGCCAGTAACTTACTCTTGAATGGTTTTAAGAGAAGAGGTTTTTATATATTCCCAACTTTTCTGTAAGTGTTAGAGTCTTTAAAAATATTTTTAAAGAGTGAATAATGTGTTATTCTAGGAACAGTTAGTATGGAGAAAAGACTGAGGTGGAGTTCCAGGGAAGCTGTCCTTAACTATTTGAAGAACTGTTGTGTGGAGGAGGAAATACACTGATTCTGTATGTACAGCTTGAAGTCGGGGTGTTTCTTACATTTAATGGCATCTTACAATTTATTGACAGGGTTTTTCTTCTTTGTTACACACAGTGATGATGCACCTTACAGTTGATGGTATTTTGTACCATCAGTAAGTGCGATACAGTTTATTTGGTGGTGCTTCTCCAGAGAAAAGAGCCAAAAGCCATGAATGGGCAGTTAGGAATCAAGATTTTAGTTATAAAGACTTTTTCTTTTTTTCTTTTTTCTTTTGTAATTAAAGTTTATTGGGGAGACAATTGTTAGTAAAGTTACATAGATTTCAAGTATACAATTCTGTATTACATCATTTATATATCACATTGTGTGTTCACCACCCAGAGTCAGTTCTCCTTCCGTCACCATATATTTAATCCCTCTTATTCTCATCTCCCTCCCCCCTCCCCCCTTGCCCTCTGGTAACCACTAAACTATTGTCTGTTTCTATGAGTTTTTGTTTCTTCATTTGTTTGTCTTGTTCTTTTGTTGTTTTTGGTTTATATACCACATATCAGTGAAATCATATGGTTCTCTGTTTTTTCTGTCTGACTTATTTCGCTTAGCATAATCGCAAGGTCCATACATGTTGTCGCAAATGGTACTATTTTATTTTTTCTTATGGCAGAATAGTATTCCATTGTGTATATATACCACAACTTTTTTATCCAGTCATGTATCGAAGGACACTTTGATTTCCATGTCTTGGCCACTGTAAATAAAGCAGTGAACACTGGACACATATATCTTGACAGATAAATGTTTTCAGATTTTTTGGGCATATATCCAAGAGAGGTATTGCTGGGTCATACGGTAATTCTATTCTTAATTTTTTAAAGAACCTCCACACTGCCTTCCATAGCAGCTGCACCAGTCTGCATTCCCACCAACTAATTAGAGAAATGCAAATAAAAACCTCACCCCAGTCAGAATGGCTATCATCAACAAGACAAACAGTAACAAGTGTTGGAGAGGCTGTGGAGAAAAAGACGACCTTTTCTAATACCCCAAACCACCTATGTATAGAAACAGCTACCTAAAAAGAGTCAGTAGTTTATGGGGGTTTCTGTATTATGTCAAAGGTGACCCCCTGAGAACCCTTTTAACTAAAAGATTCTGTGATTCTGCTGACTAGTGATTTGTCTTCCTCATTACTCCCCCTACCTCTCTGTCTCTGAAGGAAGAAGATGGCTCTCTCTTCAATGCAGGTCTTTGCTCCTACTCTCTTTTCCTCTTTATGTCATGGAAAAACAGATCATGTGATGAATGCATGCAGTTGGGAGATAGTATAAGAAGAAAACAAGTTGACATTTGAGTGCTAGGCATGGAGCCTTTGCTGTACTTGTATGAGACTGGAGAACTTCCTGCCCAAGAAATAAAGGAACAAGGGCTCAGTAGACGCTTGTTCTTTGTGAGGACAAACTAGGGCTGTGTGTCATCAGGAATTATCATGTGACTAGACTCACTCAATGACTCAGACTCTGAGCTCCCACCTGTATGTCAGTCAGCCTCGTGGCAGGAAATTTAGGTTCAGGATTCAGCACAGTTACAAGTTAGGACTGTGATTCTGGACACCCACTAGGTACAATGGTGTTGGCATTTTCTTGATTCCGTACCGCTGCTTTCACACCAGTACACTTTCCCCTGACAGAACTCCCCCTTTCATTCTCCTGCTCCACACCCTGTGCTCCCCTGTGGCAGTCATTTGCTTCCCTGCTGTCACGGCTCCACACCTATCAGCAGCCTTGGCTCCTGGCGTCCTTAGCACGCAGAGTCCTGCCCCCATCGGGCCTTCTTCAAGATCCATGTGGAAAGTGAACACCCTAACCTAAAATTCCTTCCTCTGGTCCTTTGACCGTTCACCTCGCCAGAAACCTGGTCCCATAGCTACTCCCCTGGGCCTCACTGTCTCCTGGAATTGTGGTAGCTCTTGTGTCTCAACTCCACTGTTCTCATCTGATCGAGGCTTCTCCCTTTCTTCCCTCTCTTCTGTCATGTGGTTTTGTTGAAGCTTCCAGTCCTTTGGGCCCTCTCTCCTATCCTCCCTCCCTCTTTACTCCCCCATTCCATCTAGACCACACAAGCCACGGTTTCAGTCACTGACCAGCGTTTCATTTGGTCAATACGGAGTGTCTACTATCACGTGACTGTCAGTTACCTTTACGCCCGTTTGGCTCCCAAATGCCTTGGATGTCAACGTAAGGAGTTTGAACTTTATTTAGCTGACAGAAGGGACACATCAAAAGCTCTGGACAGAGGAATGACATGAATGACATGACAAATGCGTGTTTTAGAAAAGCCACTGACAGATCTCAGCAGGAAATCTCTAATTGATATAATGTGTCATGTACACGTCAGAATTACTGCTATTCATTTCATAAAAGAATGTAGTGTATCTTCTTTTTCCTCTTGAGTTCTTTAAGGGGCCAGTAAAGAGAAGAAGGAGTACTAGGTTTGAAGAAGTGAAAGTATTATAGACGAACATTTGAGACAAACTTCAGTTAAGCCAGTGGGAGTGAGAGTGAGAAGGTCCAGACTATGAGTGAGCAGACTCATTGAGACACAAGCAGCTAGGCCAGGCTGGTTGCTGCCAGCTTACTGAGATGGTGTTCTAGAAAGTCCCTGAGCTACACCTAACTTCCCTCAGCGGCAGCCATTCTAGATCTCTAAAGCGATTTTCATCTCTTTCGCTTCAAGTATGTGGTGTTCTGCTTTACATAGAAATAGGTCATTGAATTATATAGGAACAACTCTGAGGCCATTGATAGTAACCTACCAGAAGTTACAAAAGTATCAGGAGATACCTTAATGTGGAAATGCAGCATCCCCTCAAACTTTTTATGGGACATTTTCTACAATTATCTCAGAGCTTTAAAATTCCTGAAAACATTAGCAGTTGATTTGAACTGAATAAATAAGTTCATCTGTTAAGGTATAAAACCTCTGCTAAATGGGATATTGTGCAGGGTTGTTTTCTTAAAAAAACAGGTAAGCTTACGGTAAAAAAGTAAAAAAAGCACCTCAGACCACTCACTTGCTGTCTTCCTGGATCTGCCTTTCTAGGGTTAAAGGGTCTGCTGCCCAGCTGAACTGGGCTTGCCTGAGATTTCTTCCCAAGAGGCTCAGATTTCTGGGAGTGGGGATGGGGGGAGGGGACTCCCTGAGCTGAGGCTGGACTCCTCTGGAAGCCAGGAGGATTGTGTGGGTCAGCAGGTGCCTGAGGGCTTTCCAAGCTGATAGGGAGGAGTTCAAGAGAGGGAATAGTAGTTCCAAAATTCTGTGGGGGGGGGGGCTTTTTTATTTCCTCCTGAGCACGCCTTCCTGTACTTTGGGTGAGTAATAAAAACACGAATAGGATTAGTTCCGAAAGCTATGGCATTTACTGAGCATCTGCCCTGAGCCCTGCAGGTAATACCTCATCTTTTGAAAGAAGAAACTGAAGTTCAGAGAGTTTAAGTATCATGCTGGGATTTGAACCTACACCTTCTGGCTCCAGAGCCCAAAGGATTTTAATTCTGAGGTTTCTTTTGTTAGGCCCTGAAAATTTATTTTGTAGTATGGATTATAGCAGCATTGCCATATTTTTCCATTTATCTCTTTTCCCATTAAAAAATAGAATTGCTAGGAATGGTGTGTGTGGGGGTCTTGTTTACAGAAAAATTGCCCACCCAGCAGTTCTATTCTATTTATGGGAAAACAGATAGGAAAAGATGTTACGTCCTCTCATTACAGAACCACTTTACACAGTGTAGGAGAAATTACAGTGGTAGAAAGTCACCATTTTGCACACTGTGGTAGTAACTCAGGCCAGCATCAGTGGGGGCTGAGAGCATTAAATGAAAGCTTATTGGGGAACTGGATATTCTGAGATCATCACCCCACAGATAGCTTATTAATTAAAAAGAAAAAAGCATTTGTTTATAGGGGAGAAACCTGGCAGACAACAGATTAGCTAAGTGACAAAATTTGCCATCACCAGTAAAGGTAAAACTCAACATACATATCCTAATGTGCTTACTTGAAGCACAGAGCTCACCTATGTAGCATTCCTACCAAAAATGTTTATTTCAAAGAAACATGTCCCAAATAAAAGAACAGAAGAAACCTCCAGAAGTGGAACCAAATGAAACAGAGGTAACCAACCTATCAGAGACAGAGTTCAGAACACTGATGATAAGAATGTTTAAGGAGCTTAGAGACGACATAAAGAAGGATGTAGAAATCATAACGAACAACCAGGTAGAACTAAAAGAACACAATTACTGAAATAATGAACTCACTTGAAGGAATTACCAGCAGGTTAGACGAAGCAGAGGATCGAATCAGCGACTTAGAAGACAAGTTAGCAGAGATCACCCAAAGAGAACAACAGAAAGAAAAAAGAATAAAAAACAGTGAAGATGGTTTAAGAGACCTCTGGGATAACATCAAGCGCAACAACATGTGCATCATAGGAATACCAGAAGGTGAGGAGAGGAAGCAAGGGATTGAGAACATATTTGAAGTAATAATGTCTGAAAACTTCCCTAACCTGATGAAGGAAACCAACATACAAGCCCAGGAAGTGCAGAGAGTTCAAACCAGGATAAACCCAAACAGGTCCACACCAACACATTATAGTTAAAATGGCAAAGCTTAAAGACAAAGAGAGAATCCTAAAAATAGCAAGAGAAAGACAGAGGGTTACATTCAAGGGAACTCCCATAAGATTATCAAATGACTTTTCTACGGAAACATTGAAGGCCAGGAGGGAGTGGCAGGAGATACTCAGAGTGATGGAAAACAAAGGCCTACAACCTAGATTGCTTTATCCAGCAAGGCTATCATTTAAAGTTGATGGAGAGATAAAGAGCTTCCCAAAAAAGAATAAAGGAATTTATTACCACCAAGCCAGCATTGCAAGAAATACTAAAAGGACTTCTGTAAATAAAAGAAAGATGAAAACAATCTAACTACAAATTTAAAAATGGCAATAACTATGTACCTATCAATAATCACTTTAAATGTAAACGGATTAAATGCGCCAATCAAGAGACATAGGGTGGCTGAGTGGATAAGAAAGCATGACCCTTGTATATACTGTATACAAGAGATTCACCTCAGATCAGAAGACACACACAGGCTGAAAGTGAAGGGTTGGAGTAAGATATTTCATGCAAATGGAAATGAGAAAAAAGCTGGAGTTGTAATACATATATCTGACAAAATAGACTTTAAAATGAAGAACATATTAAAACACAAAGATGGGCACTGTATAATGATAAAGGGATCGATCCAACAAGAGGACAGAACCCTAGGAAACATCTATGCACCCAACATAGGAGCACCTAAATATATAAAACAGATATTGACTGACATAAAGACAGAGATCAACAGTAACACTATCATAGTAGGGGACTTTAACACACCTCTAACAACAAGGGACAGGTTTTCCAGACAGAAAATCAATATGGAAACAACAGCCTTAAATAATACATTGGACCACTTGGATTTAATCGATATTTTCAGAGCATTTCACCCCAATGCTACAAAATACACGTTTTTCTCAAGCACACATGGAACATTTTCCAAGATAGACCATATGTTAGGCCACAAAACAAGTCTTGATAAATTTAAGAAAATTGAAATCATACCAGTTGTCTTCTCTGACCACAGTTCTATGAAATTAGAAATTAACTACAGGAAAAAAACTGGAAGACACCAATTAACTACAGAAAAAAAACTGGAAGACACCAATTCATGGAGGCTGAATAACATGTTACTAAATAATGAATGGGTCAAGCAGGAGATCACGGAAGAAATCAAAAGATATCTCGAGACAAACGAAAATGAAAACATGACGACCCAAAATCTATGGGATGCTGCGAAAGCAGTCATAAGAGGGAAATTCATAGCACTGCAGGCCTACCTAAAGAAACAAGAAACATCACTAGTCAACAGTTTATCTTCACACTTAAGGGATCTGGAAAAAGAACAGCAAAATAAGCCCAAAGGTAGCACAAGGAAGGAGATAATAAAGATCAGAGCAGAAATAAATGAAATAGAAACCAGAAAAACAATACAAAAGATAAATGAATCCAAGAGTTGGTTCTTAGAGAAGATAAACAAAATAGACAAACTTTTAGCCAGACTCATTAAAAAAAAGAGAGAGAGGACCCAAATTAATCAAATCAGAAATGACAGAGGAGAAGTGACAACAGACACCGCAGAAATACAAAAAAAAAAATTTAAGAAATTACTATGAGCAACTATATGCCAACAAATTTGACAATCTGGAAGAAATGGACAATTTTTAGAGGCGTACAACCTTCCAAGGCTAACTCAAGAAGAAACAGAAAACCTGAATAGACTGATTACCACCAGGGAAATTGAATCAGCAATCAACAATCTCCCAACAAACAAAAGCCCTGGATCAGATGACTTTATAGGTGAATTTTACAAAACGTTCAAAAAAGAATTATCACCTATTCTCCTCAAGCTCTTCCAAAAAAATCCAGGAGGGAAGACTCCCAAACACTTTTTACAAAGCCACTATTACCCTGATCCCAAAATCAGACAAAGACACCACAAAAAAAGAAAACTACAGGCCAATATCGATAATGAACATAGATGCAAAAATTCTCAACAAAATATTAGCAAACAGAATTCATCAATACATTGAAAAGATCATACACCATGATCAAGTGGGATTCATTTCTGGTATGCAAGGGTGGTTCAACATCTGCAAATCAATTAATGTGATACACCACATTAACAAAATGAAAAATAAAAATCACATGATCATATCAATAGATGCAGGAAAAGCATTTGATAAAATCCAGCAGCCATTTATGATAAAAACCCTTAAGAAAGTGGGAATACAGCGATCATATCTCAACATAATAAAGGCCATATATGATAAACGCACAGCTAACATCATACTCAATGGGGAAAAGCTAAAACCATTCCCCCTAAGATCAGGAACAAGACAAGGTTGCCCACTTTCTCGACTTCTATTCAGCATAGTGCTGGAAGTTCTAGCCACAGCAATCAGACAAGAAAAAGAAATAAAAGGCATCCAAATTGGTAAGGGGGAAGTAAAATTGTCATTATATGCAGATGATATGATGCTATATATAGAGAAACCTAAAGACTCCACCAAGAAACTATTAGAGCTGATAGATGAATTTAGTAAAGTAGCAGGATACAAAATTAATATTCAGAAATCAGTTGCATTTGTATATACCAATAATAAAACTTCAGAAGGAGAAATTAAAAAAGCAATCCCATTTACAATTGCTCCAAAGACTATAAAATACCTGGGAATAAATTTAACCAAATAAGTAAAAGATTTGTACTCAGAAAATTATAAGACACTGAAGAAAGAAATGAAAGATACAAATAGATGGAAACACATACTATGTTCATGGATAGGAAGAATTAATATAATTAAAATGTCCATACTGCCTAAGGCAATATACATATTCAGCGCAATTCCTATCAAACTACCTATGACGTTTTCCACAGAAATAGAACATATAGTCCTAAAATTTATATGGGACCATAAAAGACCCCGGACAGCCTCAGCAATCTTGAGAAATAAGAACAAAGTGGGAGGTATAACAATACCTGACATCAAATTATACTACAAGGCTACAGTAATCAAAACAGCATGGTACTGGCATAAAAACGGACACATAGATCAATGGAACAGAATAAAGAGTCCAGAAATAAATCCATGCCTATATGGCTATTTAATCTACGACAGTGGAAGCAAGAATGTACGATGGGGTAAAGACAGTCTATTCAATAAATGGTGCTGGGAAACCTGGACAGACACATGCAAAAAAATGAAGCTGGACCACCTACTTACACCATATACAAAAGTAAATTCAAAATGGCTTAAAGACTTAAATGTAAGATCTAAAACCATAAAATACTTGGAAGAAACTTCACAGACATTACCCGGAGTAAGATTTTTACTGATATATCCCCTCGCGCAAGGGAAGTAAGAGAAAAAATAAATGTGGGATTACATCAAACTAAAAAGTTTTTTCACAGCAAAGGAAACCATCAATAAAACAAAAAGGGATCCTACTGAATGGGAAAAGATATTTGCTAATGATATATCTGATAAGGGCTTAATATCACAAATTTATAAAAAACTCATTCAACTCCAAAAAAACAACCCAATTAAAAATTGGTCAGAGGACGTGAAGAGACATTTTTCTAAAAAGGACATACAGATGGCAAACAGACATACGAAGAAATGCTCAACCTCACTAACCATCAGAGAAATGCAAATAAAAACCACAATGATATACCACCTCACCCCAGTCAAAATGGCTATCATCAATAAATCCACAAATAACAAGTGCTGGCGCAGATGTGGAGAAAAGGGAACACTTGTGCACTGTTGGTAGGATCGCAGATTGGCGCAGTCACTATGGAAAACAGTATGGAGGTATCTCAAAAATCTGAAAATGGAACTACCTTATGATCCAGCAATTCCACTCCTAGGCATCGATCCCGAGAAATCCAAAACTCCAATTCAAAAATCTTTATGCACTTCTATGTTTATTTGCAGCACTTTACACAATAGCCAAGACATGGAAACAACCAAAATGCCCATCAGTAGATGACTGGATTAAGAAACTGTGGTACATTTATACAATGGAGTATTTCCCAGCCATAAAGAAGAAAGAAATCTTACCATTTGCAACAACATGGATGGACCTAGAGAACATTATGTTAAGTGAAATAAGTCAGACAGAGAAAGACAAATACCATATGATCTCACTTATATGCGGAATCTAAAGAAAAGAATAAGTGAATGAACTAATCAGAAACAGTTTTGGAGACAAGGAGGAAAAACTGAGGGTTGTTAGATGGGCGGGGGGGTAGGGATAAGGGGGAAGGTGAGGGGATTAGAAAACAGTCGGTAACCACAAGATGGCCACGGGGTTTTGAAAAGTAATTTGGGGAGCGTAATCAATAATGTTGTAAAGATGTTGTAGGGTATCTGATGGACACATGCCCCATTTGGGAGACCACCTCAGGGAAGATGTAGATGCCTGATCACTGCACTGCACACCTGAAGCTGAACAATAATGAATGCCAACTATAATTATGTATATGTGTGTGTATATATATGTATATACGTACAAGAAGCGGAGTACAGCATTAGGAATAGAGACAGTGGAAATGTAATGGCTGTGTGCGAAGTCAGAGGGGTAGTGGATGGGGGAAGGGGTTGTCACTGTGTGAGGGATATAAATGATAAACGTCTAAGTATTACTTTGTCTTGTGCACCTGAAACTAATAAAAAATAAAAAACGGGGGGAAAAACTACAATGAGATGCCATTAAAAAAAAAAAGTTTATTTTACAGATCTAATCATGAGGAAACAATCAGACAAGTCCAGAGTGAGGGACATTTTCAAAACATTGGCCTGGGTCTTTCAGAAAGGTCAGTGTCGTAAATGACCAAGTGACTAAGAATGTGCTTTAGATCTGAGGAGACTAACACGACAAGACAGCTAAGGGCATTGCGCACAAGACCTGATTGGGTCCTGGGTGCTAAGCTAAACGGTTCTGAAAGCCATTATGAGAACCAGGCAGCACCGTTTGCATGTGGACCGGATATTGCAGAGGAATGTTGTATCAGACTTCATTTTCTTGAGTGTGATAAATGAACTGCATCTTTGTTCTTAGAAGATAATGCTGAAGTATTAAGTAGGTCATGTCATGTTTGCAACTTATCTCAATTGGCTCAACAACAATAAATACATACAGAAAAGGTAAAATGTCGCCAGTTGACAGATCTAAGTAAAAAGTGCATGTGTGTTCATATAGTATTGAAACTGTTCTGTGGGTTTGAAAATTCTCAAAATAAAAGAACAAAGAATTGAATTGTTTGTGAAAGATGCCAAACTCAAGAACTGGAAGCATAGATTCACATTAAATGATAACAGTGCAGAACATTTTCAAGAAAATATGTGAAAGCAGGGATCACAGCTAGTTTTTACTTCTCATTTCTGGTAAACTAACCCTGGCTGCCAGGCATATTGGAATTCATGAGTTTCTGAGGTCACATCCATGATTTCTTAGCAATGTTTGCCAGGGACCTCGATATGAGGGTGGTGATGGATGTTCCAAATATTTGCCCTCTCTCCTTGAATGTTTACATCATTCCAGTCTAATGAGTCCTTAACTACTTGATTGAAACCTAGTTGCATCCTGAAGCTTACATTTCTGGCATTAATATCCCCCAGAGGCTGAGCCAAGTCTGCACAAATCTTTAAAAGTCAACTGTCTGAGGTGTCCTAAATCAGCGTCTTTGAGGCCAGATCAGCTTTACAGGTGAGGAATGAGGTCAGTGAACCTCCCCTGAAATCACCAGAATTGGGAGGGGCTTTTCTCCTAATAGGGGTCCCCTATTTTCAGATTCTTGAAGGGATTTACTGCCAAAAATGCTTAAGAACCTAATACCTTTGCTATTCCAGTGATCTGTAATTATTTTCATTTGGCGTGACCTGCAGTGTCTTAGTCTCCTTTCCTGTCACTCTGCCTGGCATCTGCTGGCCTGATGGGACTACCTGTGTCTGGCTCCTCTCTCTAGTCCCTTTCAGAGCCCCCTTTGCCCTTTGAGGGTAGATGCAGTTTTCATGTAATCAAGAGCAGGTGTGGAGGAACAAACACCGCTGTGTATGTTTCCTTTACAACACACACAAGGGACTTAACTGCTGACACTTCTGGTCACCAAATGTGTGTGGGGTTTTCCTTACACCAAGCAATTCTCAGCTCCACCAGCTGGATGTCCTATAATTCAATTTGATTCTGACACTGTCTACCTAGAGAGAGCATCTGATCCTGCAGGCTAAGGGCTCAGCCCCACAAGACCTCCCCCCCACCCTCTCTTCGGAAGCCAGTCACAAGTCCCAGGTTACCTATCACCTGTACTTCTGACCAACTGGCTATAAATGGAGGTACCACAACCCCCTCCTCAGGTTCAAAAATTTATTAGAATGGCTCACAGAACTCAGGAAAACACATCTACTGGTTTATTATAAAGGGTTTAATAAAGGCTACAGATAACCAGCCAGATGAACAATTACATAGGACAGGGTATGGGGAAAGGGGTTGCTGTACCCCACCCTCCCAGCACCTCCATGTGTTCACCAACCCCAAAGCTCTCCAAACCCCATATTTTGGGGATTTTTATGGAGGCTTCATCACATAGGCACGATGGATGGTTAGCTGAGTGTCCGGCCCCTCCCCTCCCCAGAGGATGGGGACAGAGCCGACAGTTCCAAGCTTCTCCCATGGCCTGGTCTTACTGGTGACCAGTGCCCATCCTGAAGCTATCCAGGAGCCCACCCAGAGCACAAGATGCTTCTGTCACCCAGGAAATTCCATGGGATTTAGGAGCTCTGTGTCAGGAACCGAGTCAAAGACAAAGATTCTCTTAATGTTTATCACTTAGGAAATTTCAAGGCTTTTAGGAACCCTGTGCCGGGAATCTGGGGCAGAGACCCTGTGTGTGTGTGTGTGTAGTTTTTTATTTCACAGCAAGTAATTTTTCTCTCTCTTTGAAAGGTGCACATTAAGGAGCCTTAAACATAGTAGGTGCTCAATAAATATTGTTGAATTGATGGTGGAAATAATTAAACACTTCTTTTCCCAAACAGCTTTCCAACTGAAATTAGGTGGCGCTCATTTAGTGTTCTTTGAATGAGTAACATTGCATGGATTGGTTCCCTTGGCTACCTGTGCAGCTTTCTCTGCTCCTTTGCAGCTTGAATCTTCAAGAGGGAGCTTCAGAGCTGATTTCTAAAACCGAGTTTGTACCTGGTGTGATTATAAAGCAATGAGACTGATTGTCATGTGTCGTGTGTGGGATCCGTCTCAGTTACTTTATAGCCATACCTGGTATCTTATTCCGCAGACCATTGCCTGTTGAACAACATTTTAAAAGCACAAAGCTAAAGTGTTTAAATGGAAATTTAAAATGGGTTAGCGTAATATTATAATTTTCTCTAACTTACTGATCAGATCTCTTATTTCAGAAAGATAATTAGATGTTAACTTTATTGCTTGCTTTAATTTTGCAGTTTTCATTTTATTTGGAGGTTTTAATTAGTCAAAACCCCTGTTCTGATTAAGTGGCTGGCACAATTTTGAACAAAGGTTTATGTTCCATTGGGTTACATTTTTCATACAACTTTTAATTATTGAATTTCTTTTCAGTTGCATGTGGTCTTTTGACTGTACATGATACAAGCATAGTCCTTTTAGTTAAAAATGATAAACATACGCATATAAACCAAATATTTGGTAGTAGTAGTCATCGAAGAATTCTTTGAAAGGGCAAGTTTTGAGGGATTGCTTATTTTGTTTTAGTAGTTTACATTTATATACACAAACCTTATTCAGATTTGAATAAGTGGTTATAATTTGCTCTTTCCCCAAATAAAATGTTTATTCTCCTTCCGCTGACTCCCAGGTTCTTTGGGGCTCTTTGAAGAAGAAAAATTGTAAAAGTTGCATGTTGCCACAGGCAGCTTCAGCTTATGAAAGGACGATCACTGACAGCTAGATGGGTGGTAGAAGGCTTCTCTTTTTCCTTAAAAGAAAGTGAAAAATTATTCTCTTTGTGGAGGAGGAAAGAATAGCAATTTCATGCTATGTGTAGAAGAGAGAGTCACTTACCCTTATGGGATTACGGCGTCTGGAAATTATGTGAGTGCAAGAACTAGGTGACTACAAAGGCAACTGAAGGGCATCCCTATAATTACTGCACTTCAATGGTCTGTGGCTGTGGCAGAGCCTCTGGACAGCTGTTAGGAGCTGGAAGTGTTTTGATGCCAAACTAGTCCAGAGTATTGAAGCTTGGACTTGTCTCAAGAAGGGTTTGGTTTCTGGAAGAGTTCCGGGGTGAACTAGAAAAGGACCAAAGTTAGTTTCAACTGTTCTCACTAAAAAGATACCACCATTTGGCGTTTTGCAGTTGTGACCCAGTTACCAGATTTGTGTCCTACCCTTCAGTGCTGTTATACAACTGCATGTCCTGTTTTCTTTCTGTTCCTTGTAATTGGTCTACATGCACCAGGTGCTCTATAAATGTTTCTAAGAATGATTAGTATGAAAAGTGCCAATGTTTGTACTATAAATAACAGCATTTTTCTCCTTAAGGAGTTAGGACTTTCTAACGAGCATTTTAAATGGAAAAAGTTTTACAATGAAAACTTGCCATGATTTTATCATATTTTTATTGCTGTATAATGTTTTGTACTATCTGCTGTCATATTTGGTTGATTTAGTAATCTATTTTTTAAATATAATTGTAACACAAGTTAATATGGCTCTTAACACTGCAGTCGTTTTACACTTCAAGTCTGTTTAAGTCGGAAGCATGCACAACAAATTCCTGCTCCCACTTGATGCCCGCATACCCAACTGCAGCTTCGTTTCATTTGAAAAGTGGAATCTGCAAACCCTTGCCATTAGCAGAAATTACAGTAGTTTTTCTAAGTAGCCTTTTTATATCTTTGCTGTTCCTATAAATTTTAAATGTCACTTGAGTACACACATTTGTTTTACGTTACAGGCACTGGAGATATTATTGCTGTCATGATTACAGAATTGAGGGGTAAGGATATACTGAGCTACCTGGAGAAAAACGTCTCGGTACAAATGACAATAGCTGTTGGAACTCGAATGCCACCAAAGAACTTCAGCCGAGGCTCCCTAGTCTTCGTGTCAATATCCTTCATTGTTTTGATGATTATTTCTTCAGCGTGGCTCATATTCTACTTCATTCAGAAGATCAGGTACACAAATGCACGCGACAGGAACCAGGTGAGCTGCCAGTACTCTAGCGATGGATGCTTTCCAGCCAGAGTTCACAGAAGCTGTTGTGAGCATGCGTGTTACAAATGTTTACATTAAACAAAATTGTAACTTCATTTTCACGTGTTGAAAGCATAGCTATGTAAGTATTTTAAGGATATTTTGAATGCCTACATGGGGAAATTATTAAATTTATAGTTATCACTTGGAATATTCTAGATAGATGGTTAGCTTAGTATCATATGATCTAGCTAATTCTAATAATTTGGAGAAATACAAATTTGCATTTTTAAACTTTAGTTGTCGGTGGAAGGGGGCTAGAGAATGGCGGAGGGAGACTTTTCGTTATACACCCTTTTGTTCCATGTGAGTTTTGAATTATGCATTATCTATTCAGAATAAATAAATAAATTAAAAATAAATCATGTAAGCTTAGCCGTGGGGTGATAGTGAGGTGAGGAGGGACCGACAGAAGAGCTGTGTCTAGATAGCCATCCTAGAAATTGCCTTGATCAGCAAGGCCTGAGTGCCCAGGAAGGACAGGGTGCTGCCCAAAGAGCAGGGCCTGCACGTGGGATTCAGTCAGTTTGTTACTGGTTTGTTTGATGTGCTGTAGGCAAGATGCCCACCCTGGGGGCCAGGTTTGAGGTGTTGGGGCCCTGTCACAGGCCTAGGCTTGTCTTGTAGGAAACTAAGAAGTGAATTGCTTAGAAATGGTTTGAAGCCAAATTTTGTATAACACCATCTTCCACTTAAATAGAGTCCATCCAAATCCCTGTGAGGGCTTGCAGTTTTCATCCTTCCTCATTCTAGTGAGAGGAGGACAGACTTTGGTATGGAACAGATATGAGTATCTGAGTTCAGAATCTGACCTTACCATTAGTTTGCTATGGTTCTTCCTGACAATTTATTTAGTTTCTCAACTTATTTCTTCATCTGAAAATCAGTATAAAATATCTGAAAACTCTACTTTATCAAACATTTATGTACCAGGCTCTGTGCAGTATCTTGTACATCCTTACAATTTTTTATTATAATTTTTATTACAATTTCAGACTTAACAGAAAAATTGTAAGAATAGTACAAAGTATTCCCGTACCCAGATTCTCCAATTGTTAACATTTTACTGTATTTCCTTTTCTATGTGTATATTTTTTTAACCACTTGGGAGAAAGTTTGAGATACAGTGCTCTTTTGCCCTTAAATATCTCACTGCGTATTTTCTAAAAGTAAGAACACTGTCTTACATAACCACAGTTGATTATCAAAATCAGAAAATCAATGCTCATACAATACCATTTATAGACCTTTCCTAAGTTTTGTGAAATTGTTTTAATAATGTTCTTTATAGCAAAGAAAACCTTGGATTTCATACAATCTGAACAGATTGTATGTTACATTCACTTATCGTGTCTCTTTTAATCTGTTTCATGACATTGATATTTTTTAATGAGAGGTACAGGCCAGTTTTTTATTTGAGTTTCTCTGATGTCTGTTGTTCCTTCATGATTAGATCTAGGTTATATGTGTTTTTGTTAGGTACACCAGTCCTTTATGTTCGTTAAACTTTTTATTTTGAGATAATTGTACATTCACATGCATTTGTAAGAAATAAAACAGAGAAATCCCATATACCCTTTGCCCATTTCCCCACAATGATAAAATTTTGTGTAACTATAGTAAATATCACAACCAGGATATTGACATTTTTACAATTCACTGATCTTACTCAGATTTCTCCAGTTGAACGTGTGTGTGTGTGTGTGTGTGTGTGTGTGTGTGTGTGTGTGTGTGTGTGTATAGTTCTGTGCAACTTCAGGTGACCACTGCCACAGTCAAGATGCGGAACAGTTCATCACAAGGACCCCTTGTGCCATTTTTATAGGCACACCACGTCCCTCTAACCCCTGACTACCACTCATCAATTCCACACTCTCTGGCTTTGTCATCTCAAGGATTCTATAAAAATGGAATCACATAGTACTTAACCTCTAGAGTTTGGACTTCTCCTAGCATAGTTCCCTTGAGATTCTTCCAAGTCGTGGTGGTGTCAATAGTTTATTCCTTTTTATTTCTGAGTAGTATGCCATGGCTTGGATATACCACGATTTGGTTAACCAGACTGTTTCTAGTTTGGGGCTATTATAAATAAAGTGACTGAACATTGATGTACAGATTTTTGTGGGAACATGATTTTTCATTTCCCTGGGATAAATGTTCAAGAGTTCAATTTCTGGGTCATTATGAAAAGCTCCTATTTAGTAAGAAGCTGCCATGACTACTAGACTAGAAACTGATCCAGTTTCTTTGTATCCTTGACTGCATTTGATGTCACTATTTTTTATTTTAGCCATTCTGATAGGTGTGTAGTAACATCTCTTTTGTGGCTTTAATTTGCATTTCTCTAATGGCTATTGATGTTAAATGTTTTTTCATGTGATTATTTGCCATCTGTATATCCTTTTCAGTACAATGTCCATTCATGTCTGTTGCCTGTTTTCTACTTGGGTTGTTTGTTTTTCACTGTTGAGTTTTGGGAGTTCTTTATACATCCAGATACAAGTACTTTATTGAAATTGTGGTTTGCAAATATTTTCTCCCAGTTTGTATCTTGTCTTTTCAACTTCTTATCCCAGGGACTTTTGAAGAGCAAAAATTTTTAATTTTAACTCTGCCTAGCCTTAGATCCCAAAGATTTTCATTTTTTATTTTTATTTTATTTTTTTAAGATTTTGTTGGGGAAGGGGAACAGGACTTTATTGGGGAACAGTGTGTACTTCCAGGACTTTTTTTTTCCAAGTCAAGTTGTTGTGCTTTCAATCTTAGTTGTGGAGGGTACAGCTAAGCTCCAGGTCCAGTTGCCGCTGCTAGTTGCAGGGGCCGCTGCCCTCCATCCCTTGCGGGAGTCGAGGAATCGAACTGGCAACCTTGTGGTTGAGAGGACGTGCTCCAACCAACTGAGCCATCCGGGAGCTCAGTGGCAGCTCAGCTCAAGGTGCCATGTTCAATCTTAGTTGCAGGGGGCGCTGCCCACCATTCCTTGCTGTACTCGAGGAATTGAACTGGCAACCTTGTGGTTGAGAGCCCACTGGCCCACGTGGGAATCGAACTGGCAGCCTTCGGAGTTAGGAGCACAGAGCTCTAACCACCTGAGCCACCGGGCCTGCCCAGATTTTCATTTTTTTAAATAAAAGCTTTATAGTTTTGAGTTTTACATTTAAGTCCATGGTCCATTTTGAATTAAATGAGGTTTGGGTTAAAGTTTATGTATTTTCTGCTTATGTATATAGGGTGGGTACAGGCCAGTCGTCCTGGTACTTTGGCTAGGGGAAGCATACTGCAGATTGGCAGCTGCTGGTTGGCGGCTGCAGATTGGTGGTTTCTGCAGCCTGTTGTCTGGGGTATATGAGAGGCCATAGGAAGCCCAGAGGACTCACCGGCCCGCGTTTCTGAGTCTCAGGGTCCCTCAGCAGCCCATCTCTTCTTTCCACCTTTCAGAGACTCTGGTGCCTGTTTGTTGTGTTAGGTCCAAGGGTTTTTAGGTATAAGGGAGAGGATCTGGGAGGAATGGGGCTCCTTCATCGTGGCAGAACTACAAGTCCCCATAGCGTCTCACATGATTTTTGACTTGGGCATAGGTGATTAAAGCAATAAAGGATCATTAGATGAAAATGTTAACTGATCAAAAAATATGCCATTTCCATAGAAAAGATTATTGGATATACATGTATGAAATGAAATTTATAAATATAGCCTTAAAATAGAATATATCAGTTTTAACAGATTTTTGACAAAATGAATAGATGTGAAATCAAGTGCTGATGGAGTGACACAGGCAGATGGGTACTAACAAAATGACAGCCTTTCAAAGCTTATCATCAAAGCACCTGACGAACTCTAATGGCTTCTGAAGGAAACAGATGTCAGCCGAAGCTCTTTAGCTGCTTGAAGGACAGGAGAGTGCAGTCCTCAAGTCTTTTTTAAACAACCCTCGTTATTCAGTGATGTTGCTTCATTTTGAAATTAAAATTTTTAACCAATTTAATACATGAACATGATTTTTAAAAATAAATAGTACAGGGCTTGGTTCCTTGCCCAGTCTTTTCCTACTTCTAAGTATTGCTTCCCAGAGACAAGTCACCCCTTTCAACTCTTTCATCTGTTCCTTCTATTATTAATTTCAGATATCTAAGTAGCATGCGATACTCCTTTTTTTAAATACAGATTTTTAAATGTGTTACCATTATAAAACACTGAAAGTAAAATTATCGAGAATTGCTCTGAAATGTTCTTGACTAGAAAACCTTGTGATGGTGGGTTGAATGTAGCCTGTCGAGGCCTTTTGACAGAAAGCAATGGTATGTCCTGGGCGCCTGCTGTCTGATTAGTGCTTTCATTAGCAGGGGCGCGGGGCGAAGTGTGAGGCAGGAGTCCAGCGGTCACCATACCATCTGGCGCAGGCCACAAATGGCAGCTCGTTTCCTAGCTTGCCTGGCGTTTGTTTTGCGGCTGACTGCGTGCAGCCTTCCAACGCATTCTTCTCCAGACCTGCTGTAGCCGAGTGATGATGTTCTGACCTTTTTCCTCCTTCCGTTTTTCCTAAGGTTGAGAAATGCTTGATGAAATTTTTATGTGGCTTAAAAAGCTTAGTTTATTAAAGTTTAATCAGAAGGTGGCAGCAACTCAACTGGTTGAAACCTTTGGCTATTTTAAAAAAGAAGCCAGAACTAATAGCAAAGGAAAAACAGTAAGTCTAAGGAGATTCATTTTCTCCCATAAACTGTCATCATAAAGTAGTTTTTTCTACAGCTACCAAAGAGAGCCATATATTGTAAATAACTTTCTAAGCAATGTAATGTACATAATTGACACCATTTCACATGTGAAATAAGAATCTAATGCTTTGGCTTTTTAGTATCCTGCTAGGTATCATAGTGTGCTCTTCCTGAAAAACTGTTAGAACACACACAAATGCAAGGTTCAGCTCAGGTGATTGCTGATGGTAAACTTAAATGTCATCTTCTAATAAGTCTGATTTTTATGTCACACAAGATCATGGATGTTTGTTTGGTGTGTTTATATTGAAAGGGTGCCTGAGGTTTTTCCGAGAAATATAAACTGTTTCACAATTACATGGTTAATATTATACCTTTGATCCCAAGGTAGTCAAGTTTGATCACAAAAAGAACAATAAAATTTTTATTTCACTGTTGAGGAATAAGGCAGATACAAAAAATTCCACAACCTAATGGATTCCTGAGTTTAGAATATCCTCTTACGAAAATTCCCTATAAAAATGCATACCATTAAAACTTTTTAAAGCTCCTTGCCAAAATATGTATACAATATTCTTAGAGCTTATAACTGTCTCAAGGTTACTGAAACAAAATATGCTTTTTGCCCCTTTTTATCTTAAAATGTAGCTAGTTGAAGAATGCAGTTGCATATTAGAGTGTGGAAGAATTATGAATGTTCTTCAGAGGAAGGCTAATAACTTTGCATGTATACCATTAATCTTTGGAAAATGGTGGGTTTAGAAGTTTTTTCCTTCCAAATTGGGGGCGGAGGGAAGGGCTGGGGAATATTGTACATACTGTGGAGATTTTTTTCCATTAGGGAAAGATTATGTTGTCAAAAGAAACCGACTTCTTTTGCCATTCATTGTCGGGTGGTAGATTGAATTTTGTTTGTTGTGTTTATTAGGGATTAACAATTCAGAAGAACTAGAAAGGGAAAATAGATTTTTGAGCTGAGAATTTTACCACTTTTTAAATATACTGCAAATACTGTATATTTTGTTTCATATTCTGCTGTTATGATCAATTTACGTAAACAAATAACACTTTGTATACAGAGACTTCATGCCTTCTAAACATTACACGTCAAGAGTTTAAGATTTTGTTTTTCTAGCACAAAATATGCCCTTGAGATCAGAGTGTTTCTAAGACATGCATTTCTACATCCTTGGGGTTTAGCATAGGGCCTGGCCTGTCACACTGACTTGGTAAATGCTTACGTGAATTAAAGAATGAACTTCTATGGAGAAAGCAGACGGGTGTCATCAAAATACTGTGTGGTATAAGAGTTACTGGGTGGGGGCAGAGTGATATGATTCAAGGCAAATTGGGATACTTCACAGAGGAGGTAGTGACACTTGAGCTGAATTTTAAAGGATGAAAAGACTTCATCAGACAGACTGGAAGGAAGGTCAGGCAACTGGATCATTTTCCACAGAGCTGGAGCTGTGGACAGAATGAAAGCAGAGAGAGAGTTGGATGACATCAGGAATGGTGTGAGGAGACCTAAGACTGTGAACCGGCAATGGACCAGGATATCGACACTAGAAGATGAAGGGCTTGAATCTCATGCTGAAGAACTTAGACTTTATTCTCTAAGCAGTAAGGAGTCATCAAAGGTTTTTAGCAGTGGAGTGATAGGAGATATTTTCTGGTGGGAGAGGATTAGAAGGAAGGAGCTCTTAAAGAGGGAAATGCTGAGTAGCAAAGGAAGATAATAAAGCAGGGTTAGGCACAGAGCTGGGAGTCAAGGGCATGGACAGGTGGTTACCTTGGAAAAGCATAGATGTGCTTTTTTTGAGACAAAGGAATAAAGGTGGTAGTGATGTGAGTGAATGAAAGGGTGCAAACTACAAGGCAGTTTCAATCAGGAAAAAACTACACTCACAGCACCTGGATTTCACCAATGTTTAAAAGAAGAAAATCTGATTGTGTGCTGATACAGACCTAATTCTGTTTCTGTGGGAGAGTTCTGATCACTTAAAAGGGACACCTGAGATGAGTTTCATTAAAGTGACCTGTCTTCAATGTACTATGAACAAATCCTTCCTGTTAGATTAAGCGGTATAAGTGGTTTTAAATTGTTTTCTACCACTTTAAAACTTTTGACACTCTGCATCCAAATACAGAACAGTGTTCATACTGGTGTCATTGGTGTGTTCAGCCAGGTGAAATAAGATAAGCTGGCCCCTGACGGTCTGTATCCCTATGTTCTGTAACATGGGAAGTCTTTTCAGCATTTGTAGTGGGAAAAGAACTGGGCCAGAAAGTCAGGAGACCTCGGGTTCTGCTCCCAGCGCTTTTACTACTTTAGACAGCCCACCTCAGTGCTCTCTGGGTTTGGGTTTTCTCCTTTGTAAACTGATGCATCCCTGCGGTTTTGTCCCATTCTGACATTCTGTGTGTGTCCACGTGGAAACTTGAGTAATGTTCCTAATCTAACGAACAGCGTACAGTCAGAAGTACTGAAAGGAGTAAGTGGGAAATGCTTTGGACACTAGGTTGGTTGTTTATACTTAGTTCAGTGAGTGTCAACTTTCGCATCAGAGAATCATGTGGAGGACTCCTCCCCCTCTGGAGAGGCACATGTTTTAAACTGCAAGTCTCCCCTCCAGTGTGATTCGGGAAGTCTGCATAAGACCTGCTTACCAGCTTTCCATCTGAGTAAGTTACTTAGTCTCTCTGTGCTTCAATCCCCTCTTCTGTACAGTGCAAATATTGTAGTTCCTTTCTCATAAAATGATTGTGAGGGTCACGTGAGTCAGTACATGTGAAGGGCTTGGAATGGTACCTAGCACGTAGTATGTACTGAATAAGTCTTAGTTACTATAAATGTCATCATCATTTCATATTATCATTTTTAAGCATCCAACATAGATTTAAAGCATTTGCCCATGGGCCACACCTTGAAAAACAGTGACTTAATGGCATGGTAGTCAGGTGAAGGTAAGGGACCTTAATAAAAAATGATCTTCACAAAAGGAATTTGTGCTTCATCTTAGATATTTGAGAGTCAGCAGGATGCTAGTAGTGTAAAAACCTAGCGGGAGAAAAAAAAAAGTGGCTTTTAGATTCAAGTAAGAGACCAAATAATCATAGTGGGGGTGTACCTAACACAAAGTGGTAGGAAATGTTGAGGGAGGGATTTAACACTCAAAGATGATCTAGAAGGAGGTCATAATACAGAAGCTATGTCCAAAGAAAAATACCACAGTGAAGATATCTGACGTTAATTTCAGACACAGAGAACAAATGTTTTTAATTTTCCACAGGAAGTTCAGAAGTAGAAAGGGTGCTATATCCAGGTATTTGTGGGAGGTGTAGCTATCCTACCTGCATCCATATCAGCTTGCTGAGAGCTCCCCATCTGCTTGTAGCACCTGCACTCCTTTGTCTGATATTCTCTAATCTAATGTGATGCCACTCCCACAAAGCTCATCACCTAGCTAAGAAAGCTGGGACCGTCCTCCCTACCTCCCCTCTGTTCTCGTACCCCCACGTCAGCCAGCCCTTAGGTTCTGTCAGTTTCACCTTCTAAATCTTTCTTAACTTTGGCCTGTACTCTCTCCCCACTACCACTCGCCTAACTCGGGCCCTTCTTACCTATCTGAAGTACTGGACCCTCTTTGGTCTCTCTGTCTCCGGTCTTTCCTGTGTTCCATACATTGTTCTCAGGAGGCCAGATCTCAGCCAAAATTCAGATCTCAGCATACACTTAAAATTCTTCAGTGGAATTCTGACCTGAGCAAGAAAGAAACAATTGTATTTCTTTTTTAATCTTCCCAATTCCTTAAAAAAAAAAAAAATGCAGAGAGCAGTTAGCACACGGCAAAAGGAAAACCCACAGACGGCATCTCCGTGATACTAAGCAACATGGCACCTCCAAGAACTCCAGGATGAGGGAGGGGCGGGCCAGACTGCCAGCGGCAGCAGGACCACTGTAACTCTAAGAAAGGAAGCGGGGGCGAGTAGGGGGGGAACAGGGGTAGTTGTGGTGTCCTGAGAATCAGAGCCCAGAAATCAGAAGGAGATGACTTCACTCTGAGGGGAAACCTCAGAAAATACATGTGAGAACAATGTGCAGAACGAAAATGGCATTGCAGACTCTTCATCTGTGAACAAGTGAGAAAAAGACCTTGGAAACCTGTTAAGGAGCCTCTGGCACAGAGGGGGGTGGGGCAGCCTCAGCCCTGGAGGCAGTCAGCAACATGAGCACACATGTGCATACTCAGCCTGAAAGCCAGCTTCTTACTTAATGGGTAAATATGTAGACACTTCAGCTAAAGTCTGGACAAAACAGAGCTGCCTGTGTCCTGCTGAGGTGTTGGAAAAAGCAGTGAGATGCGTAAGGCTTGGAAAAGTATTTCTGTTTTCATTGGTCTGCATGTCTATCCAAAATCCCAAAAGAATCAAGAAGCTACTACAAACAGGGAAAAGATTTAGTAAAAGAACAGGATATAAAATTAGCATAGAGAAATAATCAAAAGATTTTTAAAAATGGGGGAGGGGCCGGCCCAATGGCTCAGGCGGTTAGAGCTCCATGCTCCTAACTCCAAAGGCTGCGGGTTCGATTCCCACATGGGCCAGTTGGCTCTCAACCACAAGGTTGCTGGTTCAACTCCTCGAGTCCCGCAAGAGATGGTGGGCAGAGTCCCCTGCAACTAAGATTGAACACGGCACCTTGAGCTGAGCTGCCTCTGAGCTCCCGGATGGCTCAGTTGGTTGGAGTGCGTCCTCTCAACCACAAGGTTGTCGGTTCAACTCCCGCAAGGGATGGTGGGCTGCACCCCCTGCAACTAGAAAATGGCAACTGGACCTGAAGCTGAGCTGCGCCCTCCACAACTAAGACTGAAAGGGCAACAACTTGACTTGGTAAAAAGTCCTGGAAGTACACACAGTTCCCCCATAAAGTCTTGTTCCCCTTCCCCAATAAAATCAAAAAAATGGGGGAGAGGGAGACACCATTTACAACTCGAAAAGAGGACGGGAGGGAGGCAGGGACTGAAGACTGCTGAAGGACGCATGTGCCGTCTTCAAGGAACTCACCATATACAAACATGAGACAGCACCAAGGAATAAAGACTGCCAGTGATTGATATTGGAGGTTGTGAGAGGACCGACTGGTTATTCTGAAAATCAAGTTTTTTAAAAAAGTTCATCCTGTTTGTCTGTACAAATTGTATTGCATAATAACAAACTAGTTGATGAGAGAAAGTTCTTTATGGAAGAATTCCAATTAATAATGAACTGTATAGAATTCGAAAATCACCATTTTGTAACCCTTAATGAAATGATGTATTTAGGCAGTGATCATCAGTGGATGCTGAAATCAGTTGAAAGACTGATGGATTTTACAATGGATGGATCAAGCTGGCAGAACCTGAACCCACTGATCATGCTTGATATCACTGAAAGCTGGGCAATCTAACATTGTGTCTTTACGTGGGATGCATCAGGAAGAAAACAGCACCACCTAGGAGGTATTCTTGTCAAAGCAATTGTACCTGAACCGGACATTTATAGGCAATTGTATCTGAACCATTTATAAGAAATGGACCAAATAAAATGACACAAGAAGGAAACAGCCAGCCAAATTTAGAATGTAGGATAAATAACCCAGTTTTAACTTTTTAAAATAGCATTTTAAAAAATATATGGTGGAGACTTCTACTTATGGTCAAGATGGAATAATGGACTCGGCTTTCCCTCTTGCCTGAAACAGTTAAAAATGGAAAAAAACAACAGAAATATATGAAACAATATTTCAAGACACTGGACAACAGGCAGCAAAGGCAGATGATCCTTGAGAAATGGTAGAGAGATGAGCCTTTGGCTATTCAGCTTAATATTTTGAGAGAGTTTCCCGGCCACCGTGTATGGAGGGGAAACGAAGGCAGAGCCCAGTGAACCACCTCATTTGAGAAGACAGAGCTGTGAGTCTGTCTTCAAGGTGGCTGGCACTGACAGAACATAGTTGCTGAAGAGTAGGGAAATACACAGAGAAAACAAAGCCCTGAGGTCTGTAGAGGGTCCGACCACTTTAGTATACAACAGTATTGATCAGCTGTGTGTGAGAGGAAACTCCCCAAGACTGGGGAAACCATCCAGAAGGACTCAAAGAAATATTTCCCAGCAAACAATGCCTGTTCCCAGACTGCCAGACTGGAAAACCTCCTAAGTCATAGGAATAGAGTACTCATAATGAGTCTCACTGGGCTGAAAATCAGTGTGTTTTCAGGGCTGCATTCCTTTCTATAGGCTCTAGGCAAGGATCCATTTCCTTGCCCTTTCCAGCTTGTAGAAGCCACCAACATTCCTTGGTTCATGGCCCTCTTTCTCCATCTTCAAAGCCAGCATTGTCAGGCCGAGTCCTCCTCACACTGCCACCTCTTTAGTTCCTACTTCCTATTCCCTTTTCCATTTTCAAGGATCCTGGTGATTGCATTGGTTCCACCCAAATAATCAAGTCTAATCTCTCTGTTTTAAAGTCAGCTGTTTTGCAACCTTAATTCCCCCATGTCATGTAATAGAACATACTCATAAATTTCAGGGATTAGGATCTGGGGGACCCATTACTCTGCCTGCCACACATATGAGGTCTCACAAGTTCATGAACTTGCCACCGTATACTTACATTGGCAGCACTGTACAAACAGCTGGGTAAGGTTTCATAACCTTGGTATATCAGTGTTGCACAGCTGTGTTCGTGTCAATGTGCGGCAGTGTCTTGCTGAGTGACGGCCATTATTGTTGCATATTTTTGTGTGGCCTCGCAAGAATGTCTGAGCTTGAGTTAGATCAACGAACAAACATTAAATTTCTTGTTAAACTTGGCAAGAGTGGAAGTGAAATCAGGGGCGTGTTAGTCCAAGTTTATGGAGATGATGCCATGAAGAAAACTGCAGTACACAAATGGATTAAATGTTTTTCTGAGGGAAGAGAACGTGTCACTGATGAAGAGAGGTCAGGGTGGCCAGTAATGAGCAGAAGTGATGAAAACATGGCAGAAATTCATTGAATTGTGTGTCAAAATCGTCGACTGACTGTGAGAATCATAGCAGACCAAGTAAACATCGATAGAGAAACAGGAAAAATCTTAACTGAAAATCTTGGCATGAGAAAGGTATGTGCAAAAATGGTCGCAAAGGAGCTCACCAATGAACAAAAGCAAAGGAGAATCGAGCTTTGCCAGGACCTGTTGAGAGGCAAGATGATGTTTTGGGCCGTGTTATCACTGGTGATGATACATGTATGTACCAATACTACCCTGAAACAAAGCGTCAAGATGCACAATGGAAGTCAGCCAATTCTCCAAACCAGGAAAGTTCCATTAGTCCAAATCAAGATTCAAAACAATGTTGCTAACCTTTTTTGATATCAGAGGGATGATTCATTATGAATTTATGCCAACTGGACAAACAGTTAACCAAGTTTACTATTTGGAAGTGCTGAAAAAGCTGCGTGAATAAGTTCGATGAAAACGACCTGAACTATTTACCAACAATTCATGGCTCTTGCATCACGACAATGCACCAGCTCACATGGTACTGTCTGAGGGAGTTTTTAGCCAGTAAACACATAACTGTATTGGAACACCCTCCCTACTCACCTGATCTGGTCCTCAGTGACTTCTTTCTTTACCCGAAGATAAAGGAAATATTGAAAGGAAGACATTTTGATGACATTCAGGACATCAAGGGTACTATGACGACAGCTCTGATGGCCTTTTCAGAAAAAGAGTTCCAAAATTGCTTTGAAGGGTGGACTAGGTGCTGGTGTCGGGGCATAGCTTCCCTAGGGGAGTACATCAAAGGTGACTGTAGTAATATTTGGCAATGAGATATATGTAGCCCTTTTTTAGGATGAGTTTGCGAACATAATTGTCAGCTCTCATATATTCAAATAATGAAGTAGAGACATAAAAGATATTACCCAGAAGAAAAAGAGGACCAAATCAGAATTGTGGAGGTAAAAGCTATACTGTCTGAAAGGAAAAATAAACTGAAATATTAATGGCATTCATTAATTAATAGACACTGTGGAAGAAATTATTAGGATCCTAAAGACATAGCAATAGAAACTACCCAAAATGAAATGCAGAGAAAAAGAGAATTATACAGAAAAAAAATGAGCAGACCATCAATGAGCTATGGGACAACTTCAAGCAACCTGTATATACCAGGGGTGCCAAAAAAAAATGTATACAAGTGGATAGTTTGGTCAGTGTTGCTCAAGAGTCAGAAGTGTCTGGATGCTAATGGTAACCGCTTTGAACACCTCTTGTAATTGTGTAAGTCAAATGTGACTTGTATTCATCTTTTGTTATCAATATATATTGAGTATTCTATTTTAATAGTTTTTTCCTTTCTTAAAATGTGTATACTTTTTTTGGCACCCTCTGTATATGTAATTGGAATTGGGGGCATGTCAGACAAACAAGCACAAAGGAATAAAGGTGAGGACAATAGCAGTTGTCTCACTGGAAGTAATAAAAGGAAACACTGGAGCAACATTTTTAATTTTATATGTACCCCAAATAGCTTTCAAACATGAAAGTGAAATTCACCTATACAGAGCTGAAAGGATGAATCTCCAACAGACTTACACTATAATAAATATTAAAGGCAGTCCTTTAGGCAGAAGTAAAATGGTATCAATGGATATAGGGAAATACACGAAGGAGGAGCAGAAGAAATGCATTTAGTATATGGGTACCTGATTTTTTTCTTATCTAAATTTCTTTAAAAGATAATCAAACAACATCTGATAAGGGATAAATACCAGAAAAACTGCAGCTCAACAGCAAAGCGTTAGTGTGCTTTCTCTGTGGGGTGTTATTTGCTTCGTTTATCTCCTACAGTACTTTTTATAGGGTGTGGTCATATCCTTCTGTTGCTCACATTTAAATGACACGACTTCCTGTCCCTTCGGGAGAACGTGTACGAATGGGCAGATGTGGGCAGGGTAGCTTTCCGCCCTGCATAGCTGGAGGGCCGTCTTCTGCTGCAGTCTCTCCTTGACCCCCCCTCCCTCCCCCAGGGTCCCTTCCCTGCTCAGTCCCAGCTCTTTTTCCCTCGGAGGGCTCTTTCCTTTGGGGAGGGAGCTTTTGTTGGGTATTTCTGTGATCCTCAAGGGCTTGGACCGCCCCAGGTTCTCTGTCTTCCCTCAACCTGTTAGTGGATTCCATTTTATGTTATATTTACTTATCTGTGAACAGGAGTCTGAGAAATTTGTTCCCAGTTTCACTGGTTGTTTCTCAGAGTCATTTGCTGAGGTTTTGTTCAGTGAGGAGTCTCTTTGGCAGGGTCAGGGGAGAGCTGCTTTTTGGTGGTTTCTGGATTCCTTGGCTCTCGGGACTGTCAGAGCCCTTTTTTCTCCACCCCCACCACACCTATTACCTCAGCACTGCTGCTGATTCTGTGTCTATACAGAGGAATGCTACATTTGGTGTGACCCCACCTACTGCAGTCTGGGGTTTGTGGAGATACCCTTTCACCTGGTTTTGTTGAAGATGTTGTCTGTGCTTTTACTTTTACCCTTAAAGTTCCTCTGTGCATTTCTATGAGGAAATTTGGTAAGATTTTAAAAATTACCAGCTACCACCACCTTGCTCTGGTTGACGGCCACTTCAGTCAAGTTTTTTTTGGATTGTACTGAACAATTCTTGTCAAAGCCCCCAAGACCTCTGTTTGCCATCTCCAGTTGTCAATTCCTTGTTCTTCATATACTTGACCTCAAACTTCATACATCCAAAACTGAATTCTTCCCACCCTGCTCTTCCTGCATTTTCCCCATGTGATTAAATGGTGATTTTGTTCTTTAAGCTGCTTGGGCCGAAACCACAGTGTCATCTTTGACCCTTTCCTTCTCTTCTACCCCACATCTAATCCATCTCTCAGATCTACCTTCAGAATATGTCCTATACACTAACACCGAACAATCCAAAAAGGAAATTAAGAAAACAATTCCATTTACACTAGCACCGAAAAGAGTAAAATACTTAGAAATAAACTTAACCATAGAGGTGAAGGACTTGTACCCTGAAAACTACAAAACATTTCTGAAGGAAATTAAATAGACACATAAATGGAAAGACATACCATGTTCATGGATTGGAAGATTTAATATTGGTAAGACATCCACTACCCAAACTGATCTACAGATTCAATGCAATCCCTATAAAAATCCCAGTGACGTTTTTTTGCAGGAATAAATACATCCTAAAATTCATATAGAATCTCAAGGGATCTCGAATTGCCAAAACAATTTTTAAAAAGAACTAAGTTGGGGGTCTCATACTTCCTAATTTAATAACTTACTACGAAGCTGCAGTAATCAAAACAGTGTGGTCCTAATAACTTACTACAAAGCTGCAGTAATCAAAACAGTGTGGGACTGCATAAAGGCAGGTAGATAAAACAGTGGAACAGAATAGATAGCCCAGAAATGAGACCTTGATTATATGGTCAGACAGTTTCAACAAGGGACCAAGAATGTTCAACAGAAAAGGACAGTCTTTTCAACACACAGTTCTGGGAAAACTGGATATCCACATGCAAAAGAATGAAGTAGAGCCCTTCCTTTATGTCATATACAAAAATTTTCTCAAATTGGATCAGAGACCTTAACATAAGAGCTACAACTGTAAAACTCCCAGTTGTACAGTTAGAACAGAACATAGGGGAAGCATTCATGACATTGGAGTTGTCAGTGATTTCTTAGATATGACAACAAACAGCACAAGTAGTAAGAAAATACATAAGTTGGACTACATCAAAATTTAAAACTTCTGTGTATTAAAGGATACAGTTAACAGAATGAAAAGACAAACCACAGAATGTGAGAAAATATTTGCAAATCACGTATCTGATAAGAGGATAATAGTCAGAAGATATAAAGAGCTGCTACAACTCAACAACAAAAAAACAAGTCAATTAAAAATGAGCAAAGGACATGAAGAGACATTTCTCCAAAGATATACGAATGGCCAATAAGCACATGAAAAGATACTCTACATTACTCACTAATCATTAGGAAAATGTAAATCAAAGCTACAGTGAGATACCACCTCATAACCATAAGGATGGCTGCTATACAAAAAACAGAAAACAGTCAGTGTTGACGACATGGAGAAATTTCAACACTGTGCCCTGTTGGTAGGAATGTAAAATGGTATAGCTGCTGTGGAAAACAGTATGGAGATTACTCAAAAAATTGAAAAATGGAATTAGTGAATTACCCAGCAGTTTCACTTCTCGGTATATACACAAAAGAATTGAAAGCAGGGTCTCAGAGAGATTTGTACATCCATTTTCAGAGCAGCGTTATTCACAAAAGCTAAAACATGAAAGCATCCCAAGTGTCCATCAACCAATGAGTGGATAAGCAAAATGTACGTACAGTTGAATATTATTTAGCATTAAAAAAGAAGAAAACTGAGAGACATCATCAAAATGGCGGTGTGAGGTGACCTCTGTAAAGCTCCCCTGGAATTTACAACTAATAGAACAACAATAACTCCACAAAGGACTCGCTGCACAGCAGACCGGCAAGACGAAGAGGCTCACTACTGAATTCACCTAAAGGTGGGAGAAGGACGAGAGCGGGGGAGGAGGGAAGGGAGAAGTGCGGAGACAGAGCCGTGTGGGCACAGGTCGCAGACCTAGCTCAGTGCTCCGAACTCGCTGCATCTCAGAACTACCACAGCTGCGGGAGAGGGAAGAACTCGGACCGCTAGGGCTCCACATATGGCCAAGAGGGCTGAGGGGGCAGCATATAACACGGCTGAACCCAATGCTCATGGCAAAGACCTCGGAGAAAAGACTGAGGGAAGAAGGTTGAAAATGGTGGTTTAAGGCCTCACTGCCAAGTGAAGAACGGAAGCCTTAGGCACTGAGACTAGCCGCCCCCTCCCTACCCTCCCAGAGCTCATCCCGCCCCCACCTGCCAGGTGCTAGAAGCGGAACAGTAGCAGTGTCAGATCAAAAGAACACTATTTACTGTTCTGACAACTGTGGACCACAGACACAGATTCGCAGCGCAACTAGTTCTGGCAAAGGGGAGGAAGCTGTGGAAGTGGGACCGGCGGTGGTGGTGGTCGCCGCCATTGCTCTGGGACACCTCTCAGAACTCACAACCCCGCTCCTGACCCCACCTATCTGGGCGGATCCCTGCAGGAGTAAACAGAACTGCTGAAACATACGGTCTCTGATTCTGGTGCAGAAAGAGCTTTGGAACTTCAAAAGCTCTCCGCATCCCCACAGGGACGTGGCACCCTATGACCCAGGCGAACTGTTAACAGAGGAGAAGCCCTTTTCCCCGGGAATCCCCCCATTTTCTGAGAAGCTGGAAGAGTGCAGAGAAAACATAGCACTACTGTGTGAGAGAGGAAAAAAACTGCTGCAGTCGGAGAAAAAAATAAAACATTCTACCAACAAGTATTGGAAAACAAAAGAAAGACCTCTTCCTATCAACCTGTTGCAAAAGCCACTCCTGTAGATGTCTAGGAAGAGAAATAATCAGTAATTGCCATGAAAAACCAAGGCAACAAGATAGCTCAGAAAGAAAGTGAAAAGTCTCCAGAAAAGGAACTTAAAGGTATGGAAATATGTGACTTAAATGACAGAGAATTCAAGATTGCAGTTCTGAAAAAAACTCAATGAGATGCAAGAAAACACAGAAAGGCAATTTAATAAACTCAGAAACGCAATCAAAGAACAACATGAGCATTTTACGAAAGAGATTGAAATTTTAAAAAAGAACCAAATGGAATTTCTGGAGATTAAGAAGTCAATAGAAGAAATTAAGAATGCAATAACCAGCTTAGGTAGTAGAGTTGACCAGATGGAGGAAAGAATCAGTGACATCGGAGATAGAAACCTGGAAATTACACAGATGGAAGAAGAAAGAGACTTGAGACTTAAAAGAAATGAAAGAACTCTACAAGAACTTTCTGACTCTATCAGAAAGAGCAATATAAGAATAATGGGCATACCAGAAGAAGAAGAAAGAGAGAAGGGAACAGAGAATATATTCAAACAAATTGTTGATGAGAACTTCCCAAACTTGTGGACAGAACTGGATCCTCAAATCCACGAAGCAAATAGAACATCTAATTACCTCAATCCCAACAGGCCTTCTCCAAGGCACATTGTATTGAAGCTGTCTAAAATCAACGACAAAGAAAGAATCCTCAAGGCAGCTAGGGCAAAGAAGACGGTAACCTACAAAGGAAAGCCCATTAGATTATCATCAGATTTTTCAGCAGAAACTCTACAAGCCAGGAAGGAGTGGAACCAAATAGTCAAACTATTCAAAGAGAGAAATTATGAGCCAAAAATAATATATCCAGCAAAGATATGCTTTAGATATGAAGGAGGAATAAAGACCTTTCCAGACATACAGAAGCTGAGGGAATTTTCTAATACACGACTTGCACTATAAGAAATACTAAAGGAAACTATTCGACCATCATCAACAGGGACAATTGGTGGCAACATAAAAAGGGGGGGAGTAAAGGCCTGAGCAGAATATGGGAATGGAGACAGTAAGCGTGCTGAAGCAAATGGAATACTCTAAATATCAAACTTTCTTTTACATAAATGTAAGGGTAACCACTCAAAAAAAAAAATCCAGAATGGAAATATATACTGTAATAAAAGAAGAAATAGAGGGAAACATCATAGAATACCACCACACAGAAATAATACACAGCAACAAAAAGGCAAAGAAACAATGGAGACACAGCCTTACCAGAAAACTAAAGATAGAATGACAGAAAATCCTCACATATCAATAATCACCCTATGGACTGAACTCACCAATAAAAAAGCACAGAGTAGCAGATTGGATCAAAAAACTAAACCCAACCGTCTGCTGTCCCCAAGAGACACATCTCAGCTACAAGGACAAGCATAGACTCAAAGTGAAAGGGTGGAAATTGACACTCCAAGCAAATGGTACCCAGAGAAAATCAGGTGTAGCCATAATGATATCAGATGAAACAGACTTCAGGGTGAAAAAGATAACAATAGACAAAGATGGACGTTTCATAATGGTAAAGAGGACTATACAACAAGAAGACATAACAGTCATCAATATTTATGCCCCCAATCAGGGAGCACCGAAATATACCAAGCAACTACTAACAGAACTAAAGGGAGAAATTGACCAAAACACAGTTATACTAGGGGACTTAAATACGTGATTGACAGCTATGGATCGATCATCCAAACAGAAAATAAATAGCAAAATAGCAGCCCTAAATGGCACATTAGATGAAATGGACATAATTGCCATTTGTAGAGCACTTCATCCTAAAACATCAGACTATACATTCTTTTCGAGTGTACATGGAACATTCTCAAGGATAGACCATATATTGGGGCATAAAAGCACCCTCAGCAAATTTGAGAAGATTGAAATCATACCAAGCATATTCTCTGATCACAAGGCTTTGAAATTGGATATCAACTGGGAAAAGAAAGCAGGAAAAAACACAAATACATGGAGATTAAACAACATACTTTTAAAGAACGACTGGGTCAAAGAAGAAATTAGAGAGATCAAAAGATACATAGAAACAAATGACAATGAAAATACACACTACCAAAATTTTTGGGATGCAGCGAAAGCAGTTTTAAGAGGGAAATTTATATCATTATAGGCCTATCTCAAGAAACAAGAAAAATCACAAATAAATAACTTCATGTTACACCTTGAAGAACTAGAAAAAGAAGAACAAGTGAAACCCAAGGTCAGCAGAAGAAAGGAAATAACAAAACTCAGAGCAGAACTAAATGAAATAGAGAACAAAAAGACAATAGAAAAAAATTAATGTGACGAAGAGCTGGTTCTTTGAAAAGATTAATAAAATTGACAAATCCTTGGCTATACTCACTAAGATAAGAAGAGAGAAGACACTAATTAACAAAATCAGAATTGAAAAAGGGGAAGTATTCATGGACACCACAGAAATACAAAGGATCATGCAAGAATACTATGCAGGACTATATGCCACCAATTCAATAACCTAGAAGAAATGGACAAGTTCTTAGAAACATATAGCCTTCCACGGCTGAACCATGAAGAACTGGAAAATCTAAACAGACAGATCACCAGTAACCAGAAATTGAATTAGTCATCCAGAACCTTCCCAAAAGCAAAAGTCCGGGACCAGATGGCTTCACTAGTGAATTCTACCAAACCTTCAAAGAGGATCTAATACTAATCCTGCTCAAACTCTTCCAAAACATTGAAGAAGAGACAGTACTCCCTAACTCATTTTATGAGGCCAACATTACTCAGATACCAAAACCTGGTAAGGACAACACACAAAAAAGAGAACTACAGACCAGTATCTCTGATGAATACAGATGCAAAAATCCTAAACAAAATTCTGGCAAATCGAATGCAATGATGCATTAAAAAGATTATTCATCACACCAAGTGGGGTTCATCGCCGGGGCACAAGGATGGTTCAACATCCGCAAATCCATCAATGTGATACATCACATAAACAAAATAAAGGACAAAAATCATATGATTATATCAATTGATGCAGAAAAAGCATTTGACAAGATACAACATCCATTGATGATTAAAACACTTAATAAAATAGAAGGAAAATACCTTAACATAATAAAGGCCATCTATGACAAGCCTTCAGCTAATCTCATAATTAGTGGTGAAAAACTGAAGCCCTTTGCTCTACATTCAGGAACACAATAGGGCTGTCCCCTATCACCTCTGCTTTTCAACACAGCGTTGGAAGTCCTTGCCAGAGCCATCAGGCAAGAGAAAGAAATAAAAGGCATCCAAATTGGGAATGAAGTTAAATTATCGCTCTTTGCAGATAACATGATGCTATATATAGAAAACCCTAAAGACTCCACCAAAAAGCTGTTAGAAACAATCAACGAATACAGTAAAGTTGCTGGCTACAAAAGTCCATTGCATTCCTATATACTAACAATGAAATCTCTGAAAAAGAAATACAAAAACAATCCCATTGCAATTGCAGCAAAAAGAATAAAATACCTAGGAATAAACTTAACCAAGGATGTGAAGGATTTATATACTGAAAACTATAAGACATTTTTGAAAGAAATTGAAGAAGACACAAAGAAATGGAAAGACATTCCGTGCTCATGGATTGGAAGAATCAACATAGTTAAAATGGCCACATTACCCAAAGCAATATACAGATTTAATGCAATCCCCATCAAAATCCCAATGGCATTTTTTAAAGAAATAGAACAAAAAATCATCAGGTTTGTTTGGAACCACAAAAGACCCCGAATAGCCAAAGCAATCTTAAGAAAAAAGAACAATACTGGAGGTATCACACTCCCTGACTTTAGCTGGTACTACAGGGCAACAATAATCAAAACAGCATGGTATTGGCAGAAAAACAGACACATAGATCAATGGAATAGAATTGAGAACCCAGAAATAAAACCACATAAATATGGACAGATAATTTTTGACAAAGAAGCTAAAAACATACAGTGGAGAAAAGACAGCCTCTTCAATAAATGGTGCTGGGAGAAGTGGATAGCCACGTGCAAAAGAATGAAACTGGACTGCTATCTGTCACCATGTACCCAAATTAATTCAAAATGCATCAAAGACTTAAGCATAAGACCTGACACGATAAACTGCATAGAAGAAAACATAGGTATTAAACTTATGGACCATGGGTTCAAAGAGCGTTTTATGAATTTGACTCCAAAGGCAATGGAAGTAAAAGCTAAAATAAACGAATGGGACTATATGAAGCTTAAAAGCTTTTGCACAGCAAAAGAAACCATCGACAAAATAAAGAGGCAACCACTGAATGGGAGAAGATTTTTGCAAACAGTGCCTCCGATAAGGGGTAATAACCAAAATATACAAGGAACTCATGAAACTCAACAACAAAAAAAACAAACAACCCAATTGAAAAATGGGAAGACCACCTGAAGAGACATTTCTCCAAAGAGGACATACAAGTGGCAAATAGACATATGAAAAAATGCTCAACATCACTAATCATCAGAGAAATGCAAACAAAAACCACAATGAAATACCACCTCACCCCAGTCAGAATGGCTATCATCAGCGAGACAAACAGTAACAAGTGTTGGAGCGGCTGTGGAGAAAAAGGAACCCTCATACACTGTTGGTGGGAATGCAGACAGGTGCAGCCGCTATGGAAGGCAGTGTGGAGGTTCCTCAAAAATTACAAATAGAATTACCATATGAGATTTATAGATGATGTAATACAGAATTGTACACCTGAAATCTATGTAATTTCACTAACAATTGTCACCCCAATAAATTTTTAAAAAAGAAAAAAAAAAAAAGAATTACCATATGACCCAGCAATCCCTCTACTGGGTATCTACCAAAAAAATTTGAAAACATTTATACATAAAGACACGTGTGTTCCAATGTTCATTGCAGCTTTGTTTATGGTGGCCAAGACATGGAAACAACCAAAATGTCCTTCGATAGATGAATGGGTGAAGAAGTTGTGATATATATACACAATGGAATACTATTCGGCTAAGAAAAGATGATATAGGAACATTTGTGACAACATGGATGGATCTTGAGAGTATAATGCTAAGTGAAATAAGTCAGACTGAAAAAGCAGAGAAGCCTACGACTTCACTGATATGTGGTATATAAAACAAAAACAACAAAAAAATGAGACAAACAAATGAGAAACAAAAATTCATAGACACAGACAATAGTTTAGTGGTTACCAGAGGGGAAGGGATAAGGGGGGTAGTAGATGAGGGTAAAGGGGATCAAATGTATGGTGATGGAAGGAGAACTGACTCTGGGTGGTGAACACACAATGGGATTTATAGATGATGTAATATAGAATTGTACACCTGAAATCTATGTAATTTTACTAACAATTGTCACCTCAATAAATTTTTTTAAAAAAGGAATAGACGAAATAAAGCTCAAGTTTTCAGCGGGAAAAAATATATATATACAGTTTATTTTAAGTCAGTTTTACCTCCGTAAAGCTGATGTTTATTTACATAGATATGTATGCAGAAAACACATCTGGGGGCCCTCATGTATTTAGAGGGTGCCAAAAATGTATATACATTTTTAAGAAGGGAAAACTATTGAAATTGTAATAGTCAATATATACCGATAATAAAAGATGAATACAAGTCACGTTTGACTTCTGCAATTACAAGAGGTGCTCAAAGTGGTTACCATCAGTGTCCAGACACTTCTGATAATGGCCAACTACTGCTTGAGCAATGTTGACTGAAGTGTCCACTTGTATATATTTTTTGGCAACCCCAGTATATGATAAAGGGGATTCAGATTAAGAGACGAGAGGCATAGCAACCAAATGCATTGTTTGGACTTTGTATCCTGATTCAAACAAGCCAACTATAAAAAGACCTTCTGGAGACAATGGGCAATTGTAGTGTAATCTGAGTACTTGGTAAATGATTAATTATTGTTAATTTTGTTGGATAAGACAGTGGGTTTGTTGGACTGTGAAGACTTTATAGAATTATGTAATGCTTGTGATGTGCTTTGAAATCCTCTAGCACGATAAAGGGGGAATAGATGAAAAATACAGGTAAAATATTGATATTTACAGCTGGATGAGAAATTATTTTCTGTGTTTTAATTCCCCCCAAAATTTTGATGTTTTATGATTTTTTTATCTTCGGGATAGAATCCAAGGTCTCCCTTTTAGCCACCAGTCCTGCTCTGTCTCAGCGTCTGCCTCTCAGCAGTTCAGGACATGGTTATGTATAGTGACCATCTCTCTCCCTGTGCCTGTGTGCACCTGTTATCCCCATGTAATTATTAATAGGGCCTTCTGACTGTTGAAGCATGCTAATTTGAACAATAAAGTATATGCCCACCTTAGTTAAATCGTGCTATAATTTCCTTCACATACCTGCACTTCACACCTGTTTGTCTTTACGAGATTATTCCTTTGTCCAGAATCCCCCTCCCTACCCCTGTGCTTTCCTTATCTGACTCCTTCCTGCTCAGTTTTCCAAGCCTTAGCTCAGGCATCATTTCCTCAAAGCTCTGCCTGGCATTGCCCCTCTGCCCTATCCCACCCCCCTGCATTAGATTGCTTCCTTTGTGCTGTCATGCCACCTGGGCACGCTGTGTTACAACAGTGATTAAAAATGTGCTTACTGGGCTGTCCCCAATTCAGTTTGCTTTTCAAGGTTCGAGGTCCACTGTCTTTTCACCTTTGGGTCGTTGGTGTCTGGTAATGCTAGCAATGTCTGGCAAAATGTTGGGTAAATCCCACCTTAAGATTTTCTGACTTAAACTCGGATAAATGAGAATAACTCAACCCTAGGAAGGTAAATACATCTCTCTGAGATCACGGAGCGTTGTAGAGGCAGAGACAGAGGTAGAACTCCTGGCCGCATTCCTTCTCCCTCACTGGCTGAGGGGATGAACTATTTCAAGGAGCATTGGATGTGTCCTCTTACTAAGACAGAGCTTATACATCTAATACTGGGGTCCTTGAGCAGAATAGAAAAACTGTTAGAACAATGGTAGTAGCTCTGACATGTATAAGAAATAGATTTTGACAATGCAGTGATATTTCAAATGCTTATTACACACAAATGTAGTGGCCTTTTAACTGTATTCCCTTTTAATTATTTAACCAGAATACTGAATCTCGGGAAAACTGCCAGTTTTTCTAATTTTTCATTTGCTTTTTTAGCGCCCTCTCATATGCAGTGACACGGAGAGTTATGTAGGATATTAGGGACTTTATACATTTAATTATTGTAAAATAAAGAACATTATCCAGAGATCTTGCACTCAGTGTCTGTTTTTCTTTGCAACTTTCATAGCGTCGTCTTGGAGATGCAGCCAAGAAAGCCATCAGCAAATTGACAACCAGAACAGTGAAGAAGGGTGATAAGGTACAGTAATGAAATAAGTTTGACACTATAAAAATAATAAAGTAGTTTTGCTTTTGATTTGGTGGGAGAGAATATACCCTACCTATTTGTGTCTCATTATTGTTAGAGTATTATTTTTCTCCACATATTCTCTCTAATGCTTTATTTTGAACTAGTTTCTCTTTGAAATCTTATTCTTAGTATGCCTGCTATTTCAAGGCTCTCATACAGTGCTCCGCCTTTCCTGGGCTTTAAATGCCCTTGCCATGATTAGGTTCACTGGATGACTTAGTGTTCCCTTAGCTGTGGTGCTCAACAGAGCTTTCTTCCACCAAAACCTAGCGTTCGTTTGGGAAGAACTCTAATGGGGCAGTTGGTACCCTGAGTAGCCAGGAATATGCATTGTCTTGCTATGCTTCCTGAGACTTTGCCACGTCTCCTTGATGTTTTATTGTTTCAACAGTTAGATGGAGAACTGGAGACCCACATTCCAGGGGAGTATCGGCTCCCAGAGGCTTTCTGTACAGTGGGCCTAGCAGTTTGCAGGAAGAGCACAGGATGTCAGGGTTGGGCCTGGTGGCCTAGGGGGACCGGATCAGAGAGGCAGTGACAGGCTGTGGCTGAGACCGCTCAGCACAATTCCCCAGTCAACTCTCAAGTTATGCTAGAGCCCCGCTTCTGCTCTGTAAGGGCGAAACAGCAACTTAACGTTAGACTCTACATTCCACATAGTCAAGGTTATCGCGAATGAAAAAGTTGCTTCTCTGGAAGCCTGAAACCAGAACTCTCCTCTGTCTCACACCCAGCTCTAACGTTTTAACAAAGAGCTCTGCAGGATTGTTTCAGGTGATTCTGCATCCTCAGTTTTACCACTTTTTTCACCCGACTCATTTTTGTTCCCGCTGCCTTGACAGCACCACATGTAGTTTTCTGTGACACATTGTCAGTAAACTTCACTGTACGCTAAGGAACGAGAAAGGGAAAAGCACTTGCAGAAAATGTAAGCAGCATTACAGCAGCTGCACTGGAATGTGAGGAGCGGTCACCCATGCAGATAACATGATCTTGGCTTGGTGGCCTTCCACTGCCACATTAATTTGAAATTCCAGGGAGCTGGTCTAAGCTACCCATCCTACATCCTGCTTTGTCCCTCAGGTAGCACAAAACAATCTTATTAAAACCAACACCTCTTAGTGTGTGTCTCCTAGACCTGCCAAGAGTTGTCCCACTGAGTTTCAGTCCAAGTGGCAGTGACATAGCAAATAGTATCACCTTTCCTGGCTTACGTTCCTGGACATACTGTTTTATGAAAATTCAGGGGAACCATCCCCAGCCCAGAGGAGGAAGGAAATCAGTTATCCTGGAAGACCGGACACCTGGCTGACTTCTTGACTTGTGATAAAGACCCAGTGTCAAGTTGAGCCCATGAGCTCTCTACCCCAAATCTGTGACCACCCTTGGGGCAGGTCTCTGGATAGCAGTCTTCTGGGAGCCCATCAGTCATTGCTGCTGGCACTGAGCCACGTGGTCAGGCGTGCTCCCAGTGAGCGCCCAGGTCGTGGACAGGGTGCAGGGACACCTCCGAGACCAGCATAGTGATGCAGCAGGAGTGGGGAGAGGCTGGGGTCACCGTCCCAGGTGACAGCTGCTTTGAATCTTGAAAACAATTAGAATTCTGACTTCTAAGATGTTTCACAACAGAATTAGTATTCATTGTTACAATACAGTTTAAAAACAAAATAGATTGGCTTAGGTATGATTTGGGTTGACACAGTTAAGCAAATGGAAACATATTAAGGGTTTTTTTTATACGTTTTCACCTTAATAATCATTTGTTTCCCGTAGTTGTTAGCGTTAGCCTGTGACTTTGGTCCCTGTGCTTTTCATTTCAGGAAACAGACCCAGACTTTGATCATTGTGCCGTCTGCATAGAGAGCTATAAGCAGAATGATGTTGTCCGGATTCTGCCCTGCAAGTATGTCAACTTTCTTTGTTTCAAAAAGAATGCTACTAATGTGGTTTGTATGTCTCCCTTTCCAAGTGGGTATCCCACTGCTTTTGAGAGCCACCTCACTGCACATGGCACGTGGGAGCTGCAGTGTGGTGAGTCATGTCCCCTAGCCAGACTGACTGCACAAGCCTCGCTTTAGGAGAAACTCTGGACAGAGCCGCAGCCTAAAGAGCACTAAGGTCACAAATGTTCCATGCTGTGACTTCTCTGGGTTTCCGGGCTCGCCCCTGTTCCTCTCCTCCTTGAATCAGCAGCACATCACCGGCCCTCGATAAGGCCCTCGATAAAGCAGCAGCAGAGCTCAGGGGCGGGCCGCCAGAGCCCCCGGGGCTTGGATTATGCAGGGCAGTGCGGCACTGTGTGCACCTCCAGTCAGGTGGCACGCTCTTTGTGGCTTGCATTTCCTACCTCCTGGAAGAGGGTCAGAGTTTTCTTTGCATGTTCACTGAGGAACAGTGAAGCCAACAGTGCGTGCCTGCCAGGGCCACACAATTCAGAAAGGTCTGCCTGGAACATCGGCACTCCTTACTCGGTGCAAACCTCCCTCCAGGAGGGTGTTCACCTGCACTTTGGTGCCCTAAATAAAGCACATTTTCTTCATTACCTTGTGGATTTCCATCGTGGCGCTGTCCCATGCGAGAGAGTCTAACACAGGAAGGTACACAGTTCCGAGCACTGATTGGAAAAATACGAAAGCACCTATTGAGAAGCCTAAAATCAAAGGTTTTCCCCTCTTCTTCCCCCCTGTCCTTTACAACATCCACACATCTCTGACCTTCTCACAGTGCAGGAGGTGTGAATGAATAAAATAATGAGTAGCCATTGTCTCCATGAGCCTACTGGTATTACTTTATTCACAAAGTGATCTATTTTGAGATTAGAAAGATCTGTTTTTTAAAAAATCACGGAAGTGAAGAATAATTCCATGCACTGAAACAGAAAACCAAGATTCTGGAAATCAAGCCTTTGTAGTCTGCACATGAAGGTGAATCTGTAAAACTTCATGTAAGCTGTCTTACAGGAAATTAAATTATGCACTTACCAGTTTGTCTTCAGCTGAAGTCTTTTACAGTCTAAAACAAGAGGCAAAAGGAAATACACATACAAATACAAATCAGGAAAGTAGACTGGGAGTGTACATCATAAAACATAGTCAGCTGTTACCTGCTTTTCAGAAATCTGTTTTTTTAAATACCAGTTTTTACCTGCATAGATTTCTTTTGACACTAGAATGACCAGGAAGAAAGCCAAGTCTTTCCAATTCTCCCTGTTTCAGTTCAGGGTCCCCCAGAAGCATCTGGGACCTAGGAACAAGGGCCTCCAGATCCGTTCACGGTTATCACTAATATGAGAATGTCTTCCTCAGGGGGCCTCAGCCGAAAACATTAATGTGGGCAGCTTGCTCCCCATTCTCTCCATTCCGTAAGCATTGGTTAAGGGTTTCATTGTTAGTTCTTTTTACTTAATTTAGTCCAGTGCTTTCCAAACCTGACTGCCTCACAGTCTGTGGGGAGCTTTCCGAAACACATCCGCAGAGCAGCTGGGCATTTTGTATTGGGTAAGCTCCAGGGTGGTTCCCATGCTGCAAGGCCACCCTCCACGGACGCCCAGAGTTCTGGTTGGTCTTCACCGTTTCTGTGGCTGCGCCTGCCTCCCAGGGTGTCGCCTCAACCTCTGTGTTTGTGGTCTGCTTTTGAATATTAGGGTTTGGGCAAACTTGACAGCACCCCTTTGCACCCGAGTTACGGCACCGCTCACCCCTGCCTGCCTGTGTGTCAGAGCCCCCCACCGCCCGTGCTCTGGAGCAGGATGGAGCTTTCTCTAAGCTGCACTGCACAGCCTGCTCAGCAAAGCATGTCACCTCACTGAAATGGTAACAGCATGATTCCCAGGGGTAGTAAAAATTGACTTTGCACATCGAACGACATTCTGTGGGACCCGAGTTGACAACTTTTGACCTGGATCCAGGTTTCTCAGCCTTGGCACTGTTGACATCTGGGACCAGACCATTCTTTGTGGGGAAAGGGGGCTGTCCTGTGTACTGCGGAATATTTATCAGGATCCCTGGTGCAGCCAGTAGTACTCATATAGTGTGACAACCACAGATGTCTCCAGTGGAGAGCCACTGACCTAGAAGCTGGCTGCATGCAAGTACTCCTTTACTCCAAATCTTCTCCAAGCCTCCAGTTGCCAGTGGATTCCTCTCACGCACCTTCTAATTAACTCTTGCCTTGTGCTGCTTCTTAATTTGTTCCCTCTGCTACTTACTTTGTTACCCTGCCATTCGTCTTGTGTCTGTAGGTCTCTGACACAGAGCAGAGGTGCAACTTTGTTGTGTCTTCCTTTTGCTCTTGCTGCCAGGCCGCTCTGGTACCTTCTGCCTCCCAGGGGCCCCACAGAGCCCTTGTCTTTCCCTGGTTGGCTCTCCCTGGTCCTCACTCTCAGCAGATTACTTCACCATCAACTTCACAGAAAATAATGGCCATGAGACAGTGGGACTGTCTCGGCTCTCCTCCCGGCTCTTCACACCCCCCCTCCACGCCCACCCTGCAGCTACTGCGTGCCCTGTGTTCTGACAGCCTCCGCATGCCAGCCCCTCCCTTCCCCAGGGACCTTGCTCTGTTAGTGTCTGCTCCCTCCAGGTTTTGTTCTTTCTGTCTCTGCTCATCAGTGTTTCATCATGCTCAGGCTTTTCCTACTCCAGTTCTCAGAACTCTTTCAAAGCAGTCTCCAAATACCCTCCTACAGCTCTGTCCTTCACAGCCAGACTTTGAAAAGGCTCTGCATTCACTGGCACCTCTTCTCCTGAGTCAGTGGAGGAGAAAAGGCCAGGTGCTTTTGTGTCTGTCTGTCCTTAATTTTCCCAAGCCTGTCTGGAGACTGCACCAGACTTTCTGTCTGTAGGTAGCTTGCCTCTCCTGGCTGGCTGGCTTTGTTGCATGGCCTTTACTTTTCACCTTCTGTCACATTAATGTCCTTTGGACAGATGGCAGTTGGTGTTGCTTTCGGACCTCCTTCTTGTGTCAGTTGGTTACAGTTAATCATCCTTTGGATGTTAGCCAACGTGTCTTAGCAACTCAAAACGGTCACCTTATTTAGACCTCTTTTATTGAAAGGTCAGCCACAAGAGTTTTTAGTAGTTAAAAATACTTTTAATAAGTAGAGTGCTGCAGCGTGGATAAACTTACAATATGTGAGATGCCACTTTCAGAGCTAAAATGGGTCAGTCATCTGGCTGCTGGCCCAGGCAGCACTGTGATGCCCCCGCCTCAGAGGGAGGGCCTGTGTAAAGCGGCGTCTGCTGCCAGTCCCCGCTGGGGGAAAAGCGTGCTTGTCTCTGACCTTGAATAATCCTGGATCCTTTTATGTTTGCCAGGTTCTTGCACGGCACCAAGAGGCTGCAGAGCTGGGAAAACTACTCACCTTCACTGTAGACTCCTCACCCCACCCAGCGTGCTCCCCTCTCACTGTCTAGTTTGTGCACTGTGGGCGTAGGACAGGGGGAAGTGTTGTTTCAGTATTACGGTTTTGTGCCTTTTATGTTCCGTACGTCTCTCATTCTGTATCCCGAAGTATTTCTTATAGGAATAAAGGACTTTGTTGAAGCTCTGATCGGCTTGTCCTTTTCACGTTTCACTGTCCTCGACACCCCACCTGCTTTCCATCCCAGTACACCACTCAGCCCTAAAAAGTGTTGGGCCTTTTCTGCTTTTGTGTGTATTTTCACTGTTTTGTTATTTTATCGACTCTTACCCCAAAAAGGCTTCTTTGCAAGGTCTGGCTGTCCCGGTGCCACCCTCTGAGGTGGCTGGACGCTTGTGGCCCCTGCAAGCTAGTGAGAGGTCACTGCTGCTGGGCGTGTTCAGATACTCGGACCGTTTAGTGGGATGTGGTGTGAAACGTTATGTTACTTTGCCTGAGTATATGTTTAATAATACCTTCCGCTGGCACATCCTTGGTGCTGCTCTAAGTATTCCACGTGCAGTTTCTCTCACTGCTCCAGACAGCCTCCCCGACTACCTCACCCCCAACCCCAGCTCAGTGAGACAGCTGGGAGGCAGGGCTGTCCAGGTCAGACAACTGAAGTAGCAGGACGTTGCCTGTGTGGAAGGGAAAGGCCACGCTGAGCTGGTGAAACGGTCTGATTTGTCAGTCGCCCCACTCATCTCTGCACCAAAGCGGCCCATCAGAGAGCACAGAACCCTATCTCTTCTGTCACCTGTCCTCCAGCCAAGTCCATTGTCCACCCTACACAGAACTGGCCTAGAGCACCTTCCCAGCCACCTACCCCCACCCAGTACTGACCAAGCCCTCAGCAGTCCATGGGCCTCCTCAAAACCTATACCAGACATTAGGCAAATGCACCCTTGTAAGGGGAGGATCTGTCACTTATGTCAGACCTAAAGGGGTCTTACCCCAAAAAGGATTAAAAGCCTAGTTCTGGTCTTGGTTAGACTACAGGCAGCCTGGCGCAGGTAACAGCTGCTGGGGAGCAGACCCCGCTCTGAGGACACCCCTCAGTGGCACCTTCACCTGCAGTAAGGAGCCTTCACCTCCCTCTGGGCTGCAAGGAATGAGAAGCGGACATGACGGTGCCTTATGCATACCACATGAATTTAGGTCTGACTGCGGTTTGGCGACTTCCACCGTTAAGGAAAAACATTCAGTTTTAATTAAGAGCCTTCAGGGCTGATGAGGTTCTGGTTCCTCCATTATCTGCAGGTTTCAGACTTGATTGACACATTCAGTCTTCAAGCTCTGTATTTTTACCCCAAAGAGATGGATGCAGGGCCACCGAGGGGTGGTGGGTGGGTGTGCAATGTTCAGGCTGAAGCCATCAGCACATGTATTTCTTCCAAATCCCAGTTGAAACAGTGAGTGTTCTATACCTCTTTTTAAAATCAAACTGCATTTTTCAACAGCTCTATGTAACTTTCTCAGCTAGATAAATTATACATTAACAATCAACGTTTTGAAGACATGCTATGGTGCAATTTGGTATCTTTCTCAAAATTTCTTACATCTTATCCCAGGACTCAGGTTCTACTTCCTCCGAAGATGCCTGGAATGTCTGTCCTGGCACCTGCCCCCTCCCTCCCCTGTGTGGCCCGGACCCTGGGGCTTCACCATGCCTTCACCTCCGCTTCTCAGGACTGCTGTGCCGGAACTTGAGCTGAGCGGTGATTGCTACAGCTCCCTGGACGTCTTTTCTCCCTTCTAAAGGGCAGAAGTCCCTTCTCTAGGAATGCAAAACCCTCCGTAGCTGACTTATTTCCAGTCACAAGGAAGTGACTTTCTACTTCCCTAAATAAGAGAGAAAGTCGCCTATTTTCTCTTTTCCTTGACCATTTCAGCTGAAAACTGCTGGCTAAGTGTTATCCGATTCATAAGTACAGTTTATCCCTAAAAATAGTCCCAGCTATAAGTCCCTATAACTTTTACAGACATTTAGCATAAGTTGCTTAGAAGTCCTTTTCTGTAATGTTTTAAATAACATTTAAACAGAATTCCGTGAAACTAAATAATTATACAGAGAACTTTTCATGTAACCCTTGTTAAATATTGTGAAATTCTACTTTTCTCCTTTAGCTATTATAGAAAACATAACTGATTCATAAGATGTAATTCATTATCTTCATTCTTAATAAATTTTCTAAGTTTCCTCAAATCTTCTTTGGAATTTGGTGGACTACAAAGACTAAGCAGCCAAATACTACTTATCAGTTCTCATTATACAGTCCTGTTGATACGTAAGATAAGATTGGGTTCAGGAGATGGTCCGTCAGCTATATTTTAATACAGTTCCTTCGCATTTTGGCCTAACAGTTTTTCAGTACATAATTTGTGATACAATTCTCCATTTTTTATAGGCACGTTTTCCACAAATCCTGCGTGGATCCCTGGCTTAGTGAACATTGTACCTGCCCTATGTGCAAACTTAACATTTTGAAGGCGCTGGGAATCGTGGTACGTTTCCTGTTGTGTGACTCCCCCGGGGGTGTATCATCTGTGAGTGTAACGTAGCGTAGCACAACGAGTGGATGGTTGCGTCTCACAAGAAAACACTGGCTGCTTTGCCATGTAGCCTTGTTAGTGCCTTTCTTCCAGATTAAAGTCCAGCCTGTGTCAGGGAACTCCCGGGAGAGAAGACGGAGAACTGTGCTAGTGCACTTCAGAGCGCACTTCAGTTAGGTGGTGGGTGCGTGATGAAGAACCGACGTACAGAGAAGGATGTGATTCTCCTTCATTCCAATATCTTAAAAAAAAAAAAAGAATGGAATGTAGACTTTTTACTCCATTCCAGTAATTTTTTTCTGCATTCAGCATAATCTAAAACTGGATCATCATTGTGTTCCTTCCTCTTGAATTTGGCTTTACTCTCCTGGGCACTGGTAGGTTGCAGGCAGCGAAGGTGGGCGGTGCCAGCCCTGGGCAGACCTTGCCACCTGACAGGGACTTTGGGGGAGGTACTTCCGCTCTGACGGGGAGTAGTGCTGCCACCCGAGCACCTTAGAGGCGTCCCACAGTTCCTTTGTTAAGAGAAGGCTATATCCAGGATCATTGCTTTTTAGAGGAAAATAAAATGCTTTCTGGTCTCAAAAAAGAGTGAATGAATCATCTCCTTATGGAACAAAAAGTTTACTTTGATCCAACAGATGATTTCCTCATTTTAGCTTGGCAACCCAAAGAAAATCTAGGTATTCCTGTTTGAAATATGCTGTCAGGTGACAGTTTGGGTGCGGTCCCAAAGTGCCCATTTATTTTCCACCTCCCGAGCTGAGGGCAGTGAGGTGGTAATTTCACAGGGTCTCTGTGCCTTGGCTCCACGGGCACTGTGGACTGTCCAGTGCAGCCCTGGCCTCTACTAAGTGCCAGTAGCACAACTCCCCAATCACACAATCCAAAAGGTCTCCAGACATTGCAAATGTCCTGGGGGGACAAAGTCACCCCCATTTGAGGGGTCTAACGTAGAGCTCCTGCCATAATGTCTGGCACGTAGGAGACATTTTGGAAAATAATAACTTAGCCTCTTTGTTGCCTCCAGCCTTCTCAGTTATTGTTTTTTAAGTCTTATTCTTTGAACCACTAATACTTTTCCCTTCTGTTTTTAATGTAAATTCTAAAATGTATTACATGTTACCATGGTTCCTTAAATATAAAAAGAAATACACCTAACTAACTGGCTGTCATTATAAGTACAAGTTATTACACTGTGCTGTAGTTCCTTTTAAAATTGGGCTAATTTAGGGTGATCGAGAATGAAATTTTTTGCTCAGGGAGCCGTTTGTGTTGGGTTTGTTTGGCTGTCACTTTTCTGTACATAAGGTTCTGTCAGCCTCCCTTCCTAACTCTGCTTCTAATATGCTGTCTGCTATCGGTTAGAAGAACTGGAGGTTCCTAGGGAAACCAAATGTCCATATTGTTACATCAGAAGACTCTCGTTGGTAGGCTTTGGCCCCAAGGCAGCCATATCCCTCTCCTTCAGGATCAGATGCTTAGGTTTTGAAACAGTTTTCCTACAGTTCAAAAGTCTTTTCAATGTCATCTGCTCTTGGTTTTATGCTTTACTTGTGTTTAAAGGTAGAAGATATTTAAAAACTAACGACCAGATAAATGGGGCATTGCAGAGAAGTTAATAGGATGAAATGGGTGTTTTATGCTATCTGCTAACCTTCAGCATTAGCATAGAGCCAAAGAGAGGCACTTGACTGTCAGCGTTATACCAGCAATAATGCACCTCTCTGCCTGTGAGCCACGTCCACACGCTTGTCATTTCTTTATAAAGATGAAGTATCCCATTTTCTCAGTTCTGCAATAGATTTGGGTTTTCTTTTATCTTTTTTGGGAGGAAATCATCTGTTTATTTTCAAGAAAAACTCTTGGATGAGATTGGAAAGGATAGATGGGGAGAGAAATGAGAGGAAATCCCATGGAAAAAACTTGATGAAGTCTTTTCAGCAGAGTGTCAAATATTTAGGATTTGTTATTCTTACAAATACTTTTAACCTGGAAATATTTTGCAGCCAAATTTGCCATGCACTGATAACGTAGCATTTGACATGGAAAGGCTCACCAGAACCCAGGCAGTGAACAGAAGATCAGCCCTGGGTGACCTCGCAAGCGACAACTCCCTTGGCCTCGAGCCACTTCGGTCTTCGGGGATCTCGCCTCTTCCTCAGGACGGGGAGCTCACTCCTAGATCGGGAGAGATCAACATTGCAGTGACAAGTAAGTGGGTCCTGTGCCCAGGCGCAGGGCAGGTGGCTACTGCCACTGGGTGTGTGGTGACGGTTCCAGGGGAGTTGAGGCAGTCGTGGGGCCAGTGACTTAGTCTATACCCGAGAAAGTAATGGATACTTGCATTAAAATAGATATTTAGAATAACGAAACCTTCTTTATAGTAGGGAGCTTGTGTATTTATTTGTGTGGAATTAATAGGAGTAGTTGCCATGACAAGTAGTTTGTTCGGAGGCTTGTCTCAGTAGCTGTTTATAAACCTAGTTTGAAATAATGGTAATGCAGACGGGCCTTTGAAGGGTCATGTGGGACGTGATGGAGGGCGGCAGCATCTGGGGGTGACTGGGTACCACTGCTCTCCACTTCCAGGCTGCAGGCAGCCTCGTGAAAAACGAATCCAGAATTTGGACCTAAAGATTCATAGCTTTAGGAACAGCTGAGATGGCGTGTTGCTGCTCACTTTATTTCACACTTTTTATAAAGTTTGGTATCTTGGCTACCTGTTTGGTACACAAGGTGGGAATAAAGCCGAAGGGAGGTCTGCCTGAAAAATGGGCTGGTATGAGCATCCTGATTGCTGAGCTGTTGACAAGAAGCAGCGCTCCGAGTGTTGGCGGCAGTGCCCAAGCAGGTGTGAGTGGGCTGGGCGTGTGTGCGGCTTGTGGGCATTCGCCCGTGACCAGCCAGCTGTTGTCTTCAGTTCCATTCTTTCCATGTCGTTTCCATTTAACAGCTCTTCACCCTATCTCTCACCGCTCTGTACATGCTGTCGCTTGCCTGTCCCTTCAGGCCCTAAACCTAATGAGTCTCTGTCTGACTGAGAGGCAGTCCAGTGGGCCAGCTGTTAGAAAAGATTTTTCCCTTCACACAGTAAGACTCGTGCGACCTGTTCAACTGATGTTTTCACCACCCAAAAACTGTTAGAAAATAATTTCCCAGGCTTGATTCTGTCATTTGTCTAAACTCAAGGAGACTTCATTCAGTCATAAAGTAAGTAAAACTGGTCTTTGACATAGTTTGACTCATTTCTGGCCATTTGTTTTAGCAGCATTTCTTATTTTTCTGCTTTGGCATTTAGGTTTTATGGTCTAGATTTTTTTAAATTGATCTGGTAGTAATAAAGGAGACAAAGGTTGTTTGTTTATTAATGAGTTTTTGTAGGTCCTTCATTGATCGACATTTATTGAGCACCTACTACGACATTACTGATTCCATTATATTTGGTGTAGAAATGTCCTTTCAAAATCTTCTGTTTTGATGATTAAAAAAATATTCATTTATCAAATTAATCACCTTTAGCAGAATTTACACTTGTTAGTAAATTAACGTGGTTCAGTTACACCAAAGCTACCTCTGTTTTCCCTCAAAGCTCAGTAGTGTGTTCAGCCAGCTTCCACTGTGTGCAGGGCACTGTGCTAACTACACACTGGGGGACAGAGGTGACCAAGCCCGGTGCCCTCTGCTAAAGTACCCTGAGCCCACTCGGTGTTGTCATGATGGTGTTCATGTCTTTTTGGTTACCAGTTTTATCACCGAAATTCCACACGTACATGGATGGTATATTCAGAATTCAGAAACACAAACAATTGAAATTCTAAAAGCTAGTCTGGTTGTCGTGTATAGTGTCTACGAAAATAAAATTAAGAATGCTGTGTTAAGCTTCTTGATACTGATGACCAATCATCTCTTAATTTTTTTAAATGCCAGTAAACATTTTTCCTAACTTAAAATATACATGGGTAAAAATGGTGGGTTTTGTATGGGTTCTTGAATGTGCATTTTGACTCAAATAAAAACCTTATAAATTCACTCTACTGATGAGGAATTTGTAATCCAAGAAGCATTGGCTGCACTGTTAGCTAAAAAGAACGTGCTTGCTAAGTGTTTTAATAATATAAGCCAGGGTAGGCAAAAAAATACTCAGAGACCTCAACAGCCTAGAATCCTGAAGAACAGATCGTCACCTTTAAAATGCAATGAAAGTAGAATCACTTTTTTCTAGGAAAATTCCTAGGCACACATAATTTTGCATAATTGTAGGATTCGTGAAAACCAGACTGAGAAACACCATGTCACGCACAGCTGTTGCACATGACGGTGACATTCCGAGCATGAATCTCTTCTCTCTGCCTTAACTGCAGATATATAGGGAATTTCACTGTGTAACGCTTTGTTAAACTAGCCCTAGTTGGTGCATACTGTAGGAAACATTTTAGTTTTTTAGGATGTCAAATTGGTTCTCAAGTTATTTTTGAGATTCTCAGTAACTGTTGGTTTTGGAATGTTACAATACAGACTGAAAAGTTAATGGAAAATATGACCTGACTTTCTGGATCTAGAGAGAGACTAGATAAAAACCCACGTACCAGAGGTTTTCAACTCTTTGATGGGCCAAGTACCGTGTGAATCACTCACCCTTCCCTTCTTACTTGTTCTGGGCCAAGCCAAAACATCCACTGCTGCTTCCCAGCAGTGAACTTTGGAAAGGCAGGCCTTTCCATGGGACACTGGTAACGTGTCCCTTTTAAGTAAAGACCATGCATAAGGGAAAAGAATGTAGACGCGAATGCCGTGGAAGGCCTGCCTGCGGACAGCCTGCTGTGCCCACAAGACCTCTGGGAACTACTGCTCCATATTTCTAAGCCATTCCGTAAGAATTAGTGACATAACCATGAAGAAGGAAAGTTTATAAGTATGGCTAGTCCACTATACTGTCACTTAAAACAGCAAGTGAAAAATCTATATCCATGTGCAATTTGATATACTTACTTTTACTGCACGGTTTTTGGTGGCCACACTCCTCACAGACCTCCGGACTTGAACTGGAAGACATGTTCGGGCCGTGCTTCCTTTCTCCCTGCAGCTTCCAGCACTCCTCCCACTAACCTGCTCCACTTAGTCGCTCTGGCAAACCTCCTCCTGCCTTACTTCCTTGGGCCAGTCTGGCTTACACCTCCGTTGACGTCTGCGTCGTTGCTTTTGAGGGAAATTTTGACATCGATTTGACTTAAGCCTTCACCCCAGAGTGATTTCCTCCCTTTCCTTTGTCAACAGAAGAATGGTTTATTATTGCCAGTTTTGGCCTCCTCAGCGCCCTCACACTCTGCTACATGATCATCAGAGCCACAGCTAGCTTGAATGCTCATGAGTAAGTAACAAATTGTTTTTTGGATTGCATGTGCCAGACGCTCCCAGGAAAACATGTAGAGTAATGTCATAAAGATGGTGAGAATTGGCTTTCACCGGTTTCATACTGATTCTGATGGGATCATCCCTAGAGAAATCATTTACTTCATGAACAGAAACTCAGATTGGGAATTCACTTTGCTCAGCAACAGTAGCTCACTTGAGAAAAGATCCAGGGGCTTTCATTAGCCACAGGCTTAGCGTGAATCAACAATGTAATGCAAATGCCAAGGGTGCCGTATGGTCTAGGACGTAAACCACGTCCATGTCCCGATCACTGGCAGGAACAGCCCCCTTTACTCCGTGCCCATCACACTTGACCTAGAATCTGATATACTGAGCTTTCGGTGGAGCACTGGTACCCTGGCCAGAAGGTCAAGGAACAGTGAGTTGGCTTTTCCAAGAAGGAAGCAACTGGGAAGACCCGCTGTTTCCAAATACTAGGAAGACAGTCGAGGAAAAGAAAGTAACTTAAATTGTATTTCCCTAAGGCAAAGTGAGGACCACAGGGTAGCTGACAGGAAGGCAGGTTTCACCTTAGTTTTAAAAGGCAGGCCATGTGTCAGTTGGCTGCCTACCAGTGAGATGGTTTGCCGCAAGAATGCCCAGGACTAGGACGCTGGCTGTTACTTATCAGGCTGCTGTAGGTGAGACGTTTTTCAGAGGATGGAAAATGGGACTAGATGACTAATTGTTAAGGGCCGTTTTGATCAGTGATTTTTTTCAAGAGTAGCTTTCACAGGGGTAAGATACAGAAAAGGGTTTTGGTTTTGTTTAAATTTGGGACATTTACTGAAGGATGTAATTCAGTCTTTTCTTTTACGAGTATTCAGGCGAACTCATGAGAGATGGAAGCATCCCCAGGACACTGCCCAAATTCGAATCTAAGTGGTACAGGTGGAAGTCAGGTGCTCTCCGTGTTCAGTTCTGTCCGCCATTCTAATTGATCAGTAATGGCCAACCAAGCTCGTGTCATTGATTTAATCGAATGCTCATTGCCCAGCTGTAGAAACAGTGGCATGATTTTATTACCTCTTATTACCTCATGTCACTTCAGTGACATGATTTTATTACCTCTCACCTGATCTCTCAGCTAGATGCCTGTAAGTAGTGCCATCGGCATCGCTGACCTGTTACATATCGAGAGGGTGTCATGGTCAGTTGGCATTCTTCAACCTTCACATGAGTAGTCTCAGCCTGTTAACTGCTCAGCTTCTTGAGGCAGACATACTTGTATAGGACTCCTTGCTCCTCCATTTTTTGCTTGTGAGATCTGAGCAGTTACATTTATCTGAAGGTCGTTTTGGTCATCCATAAAACAGGCATAATGGTAGCAGTACGTCGTAGGGTGGTTGTGAGAATGAGCCTATGAAGTGCTTAGCACAGTGCCTGCTACGTAATAAGTGCTCAATAAATGTTAGCCCAAACAATTCCACTGAGAGTCTTTAAGTCCTGTGAGTAAGATGGCCATCTGCCTTTATCGTTTGGCAAATGAATTTACTTTTCTTCTTGAAATAGAATACAGAATCATAGGAGCTCTGTGAATGCCCATGATTCAAACCTCAATTTGGAGGGCACCATTTATTTCACCTGCAGTCACCTCTTTTGCTTACTCCCATACTGACCCATCAGACTAGATGATAATGTAAACCCACTTCTTCAAAACTTCACAAATGAGTGAAAACCAGTCACAGCGAATAGTGGCACTCTGGGCACTTGCACGGAGTTTTTAAGTAACTTAATGGTCACCTTGCTGTCACTCAGGGTCTGCCAGATTCTCAGTCCATGCATCAGGTATTTTAAAAAATGCTCAATAGACATGTTACCTAGTAGCAATCAGAGTACTGGGCCAAAATACAGTGTCGTACCTCGGTTTTTGAACGTCTCCATTGATGAACATTTTGGTTTATGAATGCCATAAACCCGGAAGTAAATGCTTTGGTTTTCAGACATGACTCAGAAGTCGAACATGTCACACGGCTTCTGCTGAGTGCAAGATCCTGAGGCCTAGCTGTCGGCTCTTTTCCAATGTTTCAGAACTTATGGATTACGTTCGAAAACCGAGGTACCACTGTATGTCAGTTCCATGCAAAATGCCTGCATGACTCAGTCTGAGTCATAGATCTTAGATTCATGTCTTAGTCCAACCCTTCTCCCATCAGCCTTTGTAGAGGGTGGATACTGCAGTTGTTCATTTGAATATTATTTCTGTGCCTTCAATCAAAATCACCCTGAAAGCTGATTTTCATGATCCCATTGAGAGAGAGAGAGAGCAAAAGAGAGAGTATGTGCGCGCATGTGTGCACATATGGATGCATGAAAGATGGTCACCAGAATATTAATGGTGATTATCTTAATTTAGTAGACTTTTGAGTGATGTTTTTCTTTCCTATTGTGCTTTTTATGTTTATTTTTTTGATAATATGAATTACTTAATTTTTAAAAAGCCTTTTTTAATTGTAGGAGATAAAAGATAATCGTCACTCTTACTCGTTGTCTCTCCAAAATTTGATGAAAAATTCCTATGTGATTTTAATTCTAGAGAAAAGTTTATTTTAGCAAATAAATTTATTATTTGTTAATAAATTACTTGAAATCTATTTTACTTCCCTTTTTGCCTTTGCCAAAAACTTACAGCTAAAATGAGATTGCCTTTTCAGATTAATAGCTGTTTCAATTTTCTAGATAACCATATTCATTTGTAAGAAAAATTTTCTATATAGATTCCATCTTTTTACATTAGTGATCTGTCTGGAAATAGATAGTAAACTTCACCTCAGTGCATACCACCTACTAATACAGTGTACTTTTCTGACCGTATTACACTGAACTTGTCTATTGTGATTTCAGCAAGACCTTGACCCAGTCTAGTCACTTGTGAAAACCTGTGGCAAGATGAAGCATTGCCGGCCAGATGATAAGGGCAGGCGTGTGGCCCCCGGTGGGCCCACGCCTCCACCTGCAGTGCGTGGACTGCTGTCCCCTAGGGGTGAAAGCGCTCGCCTCCCACAGCTTGACGCTATTGGCTTAACTCGGAAGTCAATTGAAAGTCCGCGTCCCTGCTGTCTTCCCCCTTCTATTGTGGCGACGTACTATTTATTTAAGTACTCAACCATGACTAACGGTGCTGTAGTTTTTTTCAACACTGCAAATCTAATCAATTTGAGACTGGAAAAATAAACAGAGTAGTAGTCAAAGAAGCAAATAAACGTTTATATATTTGCTTTACACACTGTTCCGTAGTACCTACGTAAACAAGGTTGTTGAAGTGCAATTCCCAAAGGAGCTTTTCTTCTCCACATCATTATTCAAACAAACCTCGCTAAAGCCCAGCATTTACAGGCTTATCTTTGTATCGATCCATTTTTCTCTCAACATAAGAAAAGTAAATTATTTTCAGTGTTTTTATGTTTTGTTTTGAGGAACAAGTCATAGGATACATGGATGATGTGGGAGAGCTCTTGAGTAGCGTGGGAGGTTCAGCTCCCTGTTTTCTGCAGCCCTTTCTCACTTCCTATACTATTTGGATTCATAGATATCATGTCCCGAAGTCTGCAGCGGAGTGTAGCCCAGACATTCAAGATCAAGAACGAGCCTCAGCAGGAGGAAGTGAACCTGCTGTGGTTAGCCTAGTGAAATGACAAGCGAGTGTCAAATCCTGGAGCATCACCCAGGACCAAAGCGCCGGCCTCTGTAGCCAGCCGGTGGGCTTCGGCTGTCCCATCAGTCGCCCTCGTGAGCTGTCTGCCTCCAAGGGGACATGGTAGAAACATGTAGACTAGATTAAAGGAATGCATGTCTGTATTTTACGTACTATTCAGTATTTCTGAATTGTTCTGCTTAGACTAAGGGAAACACTGACATATCTCAGACATCATATGTCTTGGGGATGCTTAGCTCAGAGAAGGAGGAGACTGGGTGATAGGAGAGGTGTCTCCAGTTATTTGAAGGACTCGCCACGTAATAGTCCCATTTGTGACTATCCAGGGCTCACAGAGGTGACGTTTACTATGTAGTTCTGGAGCTCTAGAGACATCTGCAGGGAGGTAGAGTTCCACTTAATGTAAGAAAGAACTTTCTGCCCGTCAGAATTGTCCACCATGACGTGGGATGTCTTGAAAGCTGGTGAGCTTGCAGGACCTGCTTATTCAGACAGCAGCTACAAGACTGGAGCTGTTCAGGGGCACACTCCTCCTGATCTGTGTCCCCCAAAGGTCCCTTCTTGGGAGAGGTCAGAGCCAGAGGACCGGCTGGGTTCTCTGCTGGCCACCTCTTTTGGAACCTTAAGTATCGAAAGCAGTGTTTTTAAAATGTGTTTTTTTTTTATCATCTCCCACTGTAAGAAATACTTTTTATATTGTGACCCAGTACTCCCACGTGTATAACGGGAACAGAAGTTTCCCAAACGTTTTCCTTACACATGCAGCATTCTCTGAGCTGCTCTTCTCTATACTTCGTTGTTAATGCTGGTCACGAGCTCCCACATTGATTTTGCAGTCCATTCATAGGCTGCAGTCCATTCATAGGCTGCAGTCTGCGGCTTCAGAAGCACTGGTCCAAAGAATTTTGATTTTTTTAGTTCTCAACTTTTAATACCTTTTATTCACACTAACACCCGTCTGAGATAGCCTTTCTTAGAGCAATGTCAGCAACGATTTGGAGTTGCCCCAGTTTGTTAATGAACCGTCTTCTTCCTCTGAGTACGTACATCTGCTTTTAGTCACTCTGAGCCCGAGATCCGTACGCAGAAGAGTAACATGAGCCCCCAGATGGCCGAGTGACCCCCAAGAAATGCCGTATACATCACGCCAGTGTTTCTGGTTCCATCTCTTTTACACTGCTTGTCTCTGACTACACCAGAGAGCCATGCACCAAACCATGTAGTTGAAGAGACAAATTTGGGTTCTAAAAACACGATGACAGAAAGAGGATTAAAGCCAATGGGACCTTTGATTGGACTTCTATACTGTCTTTGGCAATGGTCATTTTTTTTATTTTTCAGAAGTACCTTTCTGAAAAATGTTATGTTATGGCTGCATTAGTTGTTTATACTTTGTTAGAAAAACAGCAAAATAAAGTAAGTTTAAAATGTTTTATTTGCCCATTTAAAGTCCTTCCATGTGATACCAGTTTTTCTGAGGAGATACTATAAAAACATTGTGTTTTCTTAGATATGAACTACAGTAAATATTAAAGCAGAGAGTGTGACATGAAGTTGCAGTAGCCTTTCCTTCATTCCTATACCATCTCACCTGGGCTGCCCGAGCCTGGGAGAAGGGGACGTGACGGAATAGCAGGGGTGCTGGTGTGCAGGGAGCAGTCGCTCAGCATCACAGACACAGAGCACCTGCCAGTCGTTCCTGGGGGAGCGACTGAGGAACCAGGCCGGGCACAATTAGGGTGCAAAGTGAGGAAGAAGCACAGCTGGTTCAGGGACTGTGTGGTTTGATGTGTCTGCTGGATGGACGTTATTCTTGTAAACAGTGATTAATGTCTAAGGCTTTTCAGCAAAACAATAATTCCTGGTGGTTGACAAGTTGTTCTGGCCTGGTAGAGAAGACACTGGAGGCAGGAAGTTATGTTAGGTGACAATAACAGAATTGATGAAGGAAGTTTGGGTGCTAGAGAGGAGATGAAATCAGGAAACGCTGGAGAATTGTATGGTAACGAAAGATGAAGCAGTTTTAAGCACATCAGGAACTCAACAGAGAGAAAAGAGCAAAACTGAAGACACGATTTGGGAACTGTGGAAATGAACCAGACTGTACAATGGTTCAGGAAGGGTGGTCCTACAGTGCCAGCTACAGAGGGGCAGTGCGGGAAATGTCACAAGGCGTGAGCGTACCTTTCAGGCACCAGATCTAGGGGGGCACGTGTGCACACACAGTCTGGGGAATTCTCATTCGAGAACCATACATCTCTGGAAGTCTATAGTCTTCAAATCTTATTCCAAATAAATAATAACACTCTTGTTTGAGGTACAAAGGGGGAAACATGTTATAAAGACAACAGCTACAGATGTCAGGACTCTCAGGAATTAGAACATGTGTTCAAACCAGGAAAAGTTGTAAATTGTCCAGTTGTCCCTGCATTTTTAACAAGATGCTGTTAGCCTGCACTTTTGGGGCGGGGCGGGGGTGGCGGTTATAACACACGTCTAGGACTGTACCACTTGACCACAGATCTGAAGCTGCTGAGTTCAGGAAAATGCTGATGGCTTCCTGGCTTTACCAGATGGGGTTGGGAGATAGTTGAGGACAACCCCCGTTAGGCCACCCTTCACTTAGGATCATTTTCTCTGTTTTAAAACATTGACATCTGCCCTTTAACTAATTCTTGATCTCTGTCTTTTTTCCTTTTATTCCATAGGGTAGAATGGTTTTGAAGAAGAAGAAAAAACTGCTTTCTGACTGATTGCCTTGAAGGAAAAAGAACCTATTTTTGTGCATCATTTACCAATCATGCCACACAAGCATTTATTTTTAGTACATTTTATTTTTTCATAAAATTGCTAATGCCAAAGCTTTGTATTAAAATAAATAAATAATAAAATAAAAAGACTGTGCCACTGAGTATTGTTCACCCACTTGTGTAAATTTTAGAAGGCTGATTTGGAGGTCACATACCCAAATTTCTCTGTTTCAGAGACAGAGCTCATGACTCCCCATGGGAAGGACAGTGACGCTGTTTCTGTTGGTATTTTCATGTTGGCTCCTGCTGTGCCCAGATAGGACCTGAGCATATGGACATCCTGTGTGGTAGTGCCCCCTGGGGCGTGCGTCACTCCATTTTCTTTTCTTCAAGGTCACCATTCACTCAGATCATTTCTTTTGCCCTTGTTTGTGGTTGAGCTGCTTCCAACCAGAACGGCAGCTGCACAGCAGCAGCCAGGGACCTTAAACTGTGTCCCTTGCCACTGTATACCCATACCTAGTAGAGTGCTTTGCACACAGTAAGTGCTCAATAAATATTTGTGGAATGAAGGGATGAGCATAAGAAAACATTTCCAAAATATACATTGATTGGTAATATATTATATCTGACTTGTTTTTAGCCTTGTTTGTTGTATAGCATTCTTTTAAAAACAGCAAATTCTAAAAAGAATGGAGCAGTTTTACATGTGTAAATAAAATATTTTTGCTTTATTGATGAGGAAGATATTGAAATTTTTGTGACATTGAATCATACCCTTGAAGGTTATCAGTATGCATAAACATTTTAAGCAGTGAGCTCTCAGCCTTCCACCTCAGCGTACCAGGGGAGAGAACAGAGGCCCGTTGGAACGGGCTCCTGCTGCAGTCAGACTCAGATTGGTAGGGGGTGGGAGGTGATTTTCTTTGTTTTTTATTAAGATATAATTCACATACCATAAAATACGCCCTTTTAAAGGGTAAACCATTTCAATGGTTTTTAGTATATTCACAAGGTTGTACAACCATCACAACTAACTCCATACAATTTTTATCACCGCAGAAAAGAAGCCCCATACCCATTAATGGTAACCACTCACGCCTCCCATCCTCTTGCCAGCCCGGGAACCACTAATCTACTCCCTGTCTCTAGGATTTACCTGTTTTGGACATTTTATATAAATAGTCTCATACAATGTGTGGCCTTTTGTGTCTGGCTGATGTTTGCAAGGTGCGTTCATGTTGTAGCACGCATCAGCACTTCATTCTTCTTTGTGGCTGAATCACATTCCATGATGGTAGATGTAGCACATTCTGTCCATCCGCTCAGCCATTGGTGAGTGTTGGCTTGTTTCCACCTTTTGGCTGTCGTAAGTAATGCTGTTAGGAACATTTGTGTACAGGTTTTTGTGTGAACATACCTTTTCAGTTCTCTTGGTACATTCCTAGCAGTGGAGTTGCTGGGTCATGTGGTAACTCTAGTTTACATTGTTGAAAAACTGCCAGACTGTTCTCTAAAGCAGCTGTACAATTTCACATTCCCACCAGCAATGTACAAGCATTCCAATTTCTCTACATCCTCACCAACACTTATTTTCCTTTTTGGAAAAATTATAGCCATTTCTAGTGGGTGTGAAGATAACACTATGTAATGTAACAAAAATTTGCATTTCCCTAATAACTAATGTCGTGGAGCATCTTCTCATGTGCTTGTGGGCCACTTGAATGTCTTTAGAAAAATGTGTGTTAAGTCTTTTGCCCGTGTTTTAATTGGATTGTATTTTTGTTGTTGAGTTGTAAGAGTTCTTTATATATTCCAGGTACTAGGTCCTTATCAGATACATGATTTGCAAATATTTTCTGTTATAAGTTCTTTATTTATTTTTTTAAGGTTTGATTGGGGAAGGGGAACAGGACTTTATTGGGGAACAGTGTATACTTCCAGGATTTTTTCTAAGTCAAGTTGTCCTTTCAGTCGTAGTTGTGAAGGGTGCTGTTCAGCTCCAGGTCCAGTTGCCGTTGTTAGTTACAGGGGGCACAGCCCACCATCCCTTGCGGGAGTTGAACCGGCAACCTTGTGGTTGAGAGGATGCGCTCCAACCAGCTGAGCCATCCGGGAGACAGCTCAGCTCAAGGTGCGGTGTTCAGTCTTAGTTGCAGGGGGCGCTGCCCACCATCCCTTGTGGGACTCGAGGAATTGAACTGGCAACTTTGTGGTTGAGAGCCCTCTGGCCCATGTGGGAATCGAAACGGCAGCCTTCAGAGTTAGGAGCAGGGAGCTCCAACCGCCTAAGCCACTGGGCCGGCCTTTATTTACTTTCTTGACAATGTCTCTTGAAATACAAGTTTCTATTTTGTATCTCAATTATATTGAGTACATGTTGAAATAATAACATTTTGGATAGATTGAGTTAGGTACTGTATATTATTAAAATTAATCTCACCTGTCTCTCTACTTTTTTAAAGATGGCTACTAGAAAATTTAAAATTACATAAGTGACTCACTTGATTCTGTGGGACACTGCTGGATTAGTCTTTACAATATCCTTTTTTTTAACTGTATCCCCTTCCTCTGCAGTCATACCTGTCTTTTAGTTTTTCTAATTATACTTAGCATACAATATTCAGTTAGTTTAGGTGTACAGTAGAGTGATTCAACACATATACCTTATAATGTGCTCACCACACTAAGTGTAGTGACCACTGTCACTGTGCCAACTCATCACATTATTGTTGACTGTATTCTCCTTCCCTTTTCACCCATCCCTCACCCTCACCACCCCAGAACCATCAGTTTGGTCTCTGTTTCTGTGAGTCATTTTTTGTTTTGCTTCATTTGCTTCAGATGTCACATAATTCCACATATAAGTGAGATCATACGGTATTTGTCTTTCTCTGTCTGACTTATTTCACTTAGCATAAGAGTCTGTAGGTCCCTCCATGTGGTCACAAATGGCAAGATTGCATTCTTTGTCATGTCTAAGTAATGCTCCGTTGCGTACATGCCCACTTTATCCAGTCATCTACGGATGCACACACAGGTCGCCTCCATGTCTTGGGTAGTGTAAGTAATGCCACAATGAACACAGAGGTGCATATAGCTTTTCAATATAGTGTTTTGGATTTCTCCGGATAAACACTGGGAAGTGGAATTGCCGGGTCATACGGTAGTTCTTTTTTTAATTTTTTGAGGAATCTCCGTACTGTTTTCCATAATGACTGTACCAATTTACAACCCCACCAACTGCGCAGGAGGGTTCCATTTTCTCCACATGCTCACCAACACTTGTTCGTTGATTTATTGATGATGGCCATTCTGACAGGTGTGAGGTGATATCTCATTGTGGTTTTTATTTGCATTTCCCTGATGAGTGATTTTGAGCTCCTTTTCTTGTGGCTATTGGTCATCTGAATGTCTTTGGAAAAATGTCTAGTCAGGTCCCTGCCTGTTTTTCATTCAGATTTTTTTTATTATTATTGGTTTTAATATGAATTCCTTAGATATTTTGCACATTAACCCCTTATTAGATGTATCACTGACATATATTCTCCCATTCAGTAGGTTGTCTTTTTGTTTTATTGATGGTTTCCTTCACTGTGCGTTTTAGTTTGATGAAGTCCCATTTGTTTATTTTTGCTTTTATTTCCCTTGCTCAAGGGGACATATCCACAAAGATAATTCTAATATTGATGGCAAATAGTTTACTATCTATGTTTTCTTACAAGAGTGTTATAGTTTCAGGTCTTACATTTAAATCTTTAATCCACTTTGAGTTTGTTTTTCTATATGATATAGAAGAGTGGTCCAGTTTTTGTTTTTTGTTTGTTTGCTTGTTTTGGGGAGGTTACATATGTCTGTCCATTTTTCCTTAACATGACTTGTTGAAGAGACTGTATATTCTTTGCCTTCTTTGTCATAGATTAATTGACCATATAAGTGAGAATTTCTTTCTGGGCTCTCTGTTCCGTGCTGTTTTGATCATTACAGCATTGCAGTATAGTTTGAAATCAGGGAACCTGATACCTCCAACTTTTCTTTCTCAAGATTGCTTTAGTTATTTTTGGTCTTCTGTGATTCCATATAAATTTTAGGATTATTTGTTCTAGTTCTGAGAAAAATGCCATTGGTATTTTGATAGGGATTATATTGAATCTGTAAATTGCTTTGGATACTGTGGTCATTTTAACTAATAATCATTCCAATCCATGAGCACCGTGTTTCCTTCCATTTATTTGTGTCCTCTTCAGTTTCTTTCTTCGGTGTCTTATAGTTTTGAGAGTACAGATCTTTCACCTCCTTTGTTAAATTTATTCCTAGGTATTTTATTATTTTAGATGCAGTTGTAAATGAGCTTGTTTTCTTAATTTCTCCTTCTGATCATTCATTAGTGTATAAAGATGCAATAGATTTCTGTATATTAATATTGTATCCTGCTACTTTACTTAATTCTTTCTATTTTTGGTGGATTCTTTACAGTTTTCTATATATGTAGTATGTTATCTGCAAATAATAAGTTTTATTTCTTTTCTAATTTGGATGCCTTTTATGTTCTTGTCTGCTCACTGTGGCTAGGACTTCAGTACTACAGAGGTTGCCCAAAAAATGTATACACATTTTAAGAAAGGAAAAAACTATTAAAATTGTAATAGTTAATATGTACCAATAGCAAAAGATGAATACAAGTCACGTTTGACTTCTGCAATTTACAACAGGTGCTCAAAGTGGTTACCATTAGTGTCCAGACACTTCTGATTACGGCAAATTACTGCTTGAGCTGTGTTGACCAAAGTGTCCACTTGTATGCATCTTTTGGCACCCCCAGTGTATTGAATAATAGTGGTGAGAGTGGGTATCCTTGTCTTGTTCCTGATATTAGAGGAAAAGATTTTAAATTTTTCACAATTGAGTATGATGTTAGCTGTGGGATTGTCATATATGACCTTTATCATTTTGAGGTAAGTTCCTTTTATACCCATTTTGTTGAGAGTTTTTAATCATAAATGAATGTCGAGTTTTGTCAAATGCTTTTTCTGCATCTGTTGAGATGATCATGATTTTTATCCTTGGTTTTGTTTATTTTTCTAGTTTCTTTAAGTATAAAGTTAGATTGTTTGGTTTATTTGGGACTTTTCCTGTTTCTTGAGGTAGGCCTGTAAACCTGTGAACTTACCTCTTTTTTTTTTTTTTGCTGTATCCCATAAATTTTGGAAAGTTATACTTCATTTTCATTTGTCTCGAAGTTTTTGATTTTCATTGGTTGTTTAGAGGCATGTTATTTCATCTCCACATATTTGTGTTTTTTCCAGTTTTCCTGTAGTTAATTTCTAAATTTCATGCCATTGTGGTCAGAAAATATGCTTGATATAATTTCAATCTTATTAAATTTGAGGCTTGTTTTGTGTCCTATATGGTCTATCCTGGAAAATGTTCCATGTACGCTGGAGAAAATGTGTAATCTGCAGTTTTGAGATGAAATGTCCTATTAATGTCTTAAGTCTTGTTGTATATGACATTTAAAGCCATTTATTTCCTTATTAATTCTTTTTTCTGGGTGATCTATCCATTGAGGTAAGTAGGGTATTAAAGTCCCCAACTATTGTATTACTGTTTCTGCCTTTATGTCCATTAATATTTGCACCTATGTTGAGTGTGTAAACATTTACAATTGTTATATCCTCTTCTTGGATTGACCCCTATATCATTACATAATGTCCTTTTTTGTCTCTTTTTACATTCTTTGTTATGAAGTCTATTTTGTCTGATATGCATATTGCTACCCCAGCTTTCTTTTTATTACTATTTGCATATAAGTACTTTTTCTATCCTTTCACTTTCAGTCTGAGTGTGCCTTTTGATCTAAAGTGAGTCTCTTGGAAGTAGCATATAGAAGGGTCTTTTTTTTTTAATCCATGCAGCCACTCTATGTCTTTTGATTGGAGCATTTACTCCATTTACATTTAAATTGATTGTTGATAGGTATATGTTTATTGCTGTTTTGTTAATTGTCTTTTGGCTGTTTTTGTTATCTTCTGTTCCTTTCTTCTCTCAATTTCTTTTGATTTGCAGGTTTTCTTTAGTGTTTTGTTTTGATTCCTTTCAATTTATTGTAGGTTTTTGGTTTGTGCTTACCATCAGTCTATTTTATGCCAGTAGGTGTTTAAATTCAAATACATTTTAAAAGCACTACATTTTTATTCCCCCCTCCACATTGTATGTTTTTGATGTCATGTTTTATATCTTTTTGTTTTATGTATCCCTTATTTATTGTAGTTATAGTTAAGTTTGCTACTTTTGTTTTTTAACCTTTATATTAGCTTTTTAAGTGGTTGATTTACTGTGTGTGTCATATATACACAGTTATATACGCCTTTACCTCCTCCTGCTGAAGCTAGCTCTGATAAGTATGGCTGGGGACACTACAGCAGCCCTGCAGGTTGGCCAAAGGACCTGGATAGAGCTCCCGCCCACTACCCAAGTGCCCGGGAAACATAAACAACCTTCTCTATGCTGTCTCAGTCTCTCTCTCTTTTTCGCACTCTCTCTATCTCTCTCTGTCTCGTTTGTTGTGTAGAAGCTATTCAATTGGCTCTCAGTCATTTCTCAGGAGGAATTGCTCTAAATATATGTATACATTATGTGTGTGTTCTTGGGAGGGTCGAGCTCAGCATCCTCCTACACCACCATCTAGGACTCACCTCCCAAGTTTTTTATTTTGGTGAGAGTCCAATTTGCCTGTTTTTTACTTTGGTCTGTGTTTTAGATGTCATATCTAGGAAACAATTGCCTAATGCAAGGTCACAAAAACTTCTAAAATTTTTATCATTGTAATTCTTATATTTAGTTCTTTGATCCGTTTTGAGTTAATACTGGTATATGGTGTGAGATAGGGGTCCAACTTCATTCTTTTGCGTGTGGATATCCATTTATCCCAGTACCATTTGTTGAAGAGATTCTTCTTTTCCCATTGAATGGTACCCTTGTCAAAAGTCAGTTAAGTATTATATATGAATTTATGTCTAGATTCTTAATTCTATTCTGTTGATCGCTGACTATCCTTGTGCTGGTATCACATGGTGTTGATTATTGTTGCTTTGTACTAAGTTTTGAACTTGGGAAGTATGAGTCTCCCAACTTTGTTCTTTTTCAAGATATTTTTGGTGATTCAGGATCCCTTGCATTTCCATATGAATTTTAGGATCGGTTTCTCAATCTCTGCAAAAACGCTAGCTGACTTTGTGATAGGGATTTCACAGAATCTGCAGTTCATTTTAGGTAGTCGTGTCACTTTAGCAAAACTAAGTCTTCTCATCCATGGGCGTTTATTTATTTAATTTCTATAGAAATATGACTGATTTTTATGCATTGATCTTTCATTCTTGCCATGTTACTGAACTCATTTACTACCTCTAATAACTTTTTTAGTAGATGCCTTAGAAAAGATCATGTCATCTACAAATAGAGATAGTTTTACTTCTTTCCAATCCGGATGTCTTTTATTTCATTTTCTTGCTTATTGCCCCTGGCTAGAATCGCCATTCGTGGAATGTTGCATAGAAGTGGTACAAACAGTCATCCATGTCTTGTTCCTGATCTTGGGAAAGAAGCTTTCATTCTATCACCACTGAGTGTGATGTTACCTGTGAGGTTTTCGTAGATGCCCTTTATTAGGCTGAAAAAGTTCCCTTCTATTCCTAGCTTGTTGAATGTTTTTTTATGAAAGAGTTTTGGCATTTATCAAACGCTTTTTCTGTGCCTATTGTGATGATCATGTGGGTTTTGTCCTCTATTAATATGGTATATTACATTGATTGGTTTTCATATATTGAACCAACCTTGTAATCCAGAGAGAAATCACAATTTTTCATATGGGATTATGGTTTTATATATTGCAGGATTCAGTTAGCTATTAGTTTGCTGAGAAGTTGTGGCATGTTAGTCTGTAATATCTTTTATTGTAATATCTTTCTCTGGCTTTGGCATCAGAACGGCCTGGGCGCATGGACAGAAAAGAATCGTTCAAAACTCAGAGGCACAAATGATTTTATAATCTTCACACCCAGAAAAATGTGTTTCTAGCACCTCGCTTTTCATTCCATGCTTATAACGACAGGAGAGGGAGTCACATCTTAGGGATTTGAGATTGTTTATAAAGGTGAAAAAACAAGATGTCCCCATTATGTTTGAAAACTCCCTCACATCACAGTGAAATGCTGACGAGGAGTACAGGGGACTGCAGCTGCTGTAGGAACATGAGTCGTGTGCTCCTCGTGTCCCTGTCATGACAGGGCGGGTGCTCCTCATGTGGAGCCGCAGGCAGAGTCACCCCACTCCAAATATGTGCTCTCCCCCCTCCTCCTCTTCTTCTGCTTGCGTTTGTGGTGCGTGGGTATGAGTGCTCCATCACGCAGCTCTGGGCTTCCGGCTGGAATCCTCTTCAGCTGGGAGGATCACGAGCAGCCCGGGACAGAGGCGAATGGTCACGGCAGCAGCCCAGACTGTTTGGGTTCGTGTGGAGTCCCAGCTTCCCTAAGCTGTGGGCAGAACAAATTGAATTTCCGTTGCCCTCTGAGTGCTTCCCCTGCACAGCCAGCTGAACCACCTGGTGCTTTTGATCCTGGTGCAGTCAGGCGACAGGGGTGTGAAGCCCAGGCAGCCCCTTCCTGACTGGGTCGGCCACTTGGCCTCTCCCAGCCTCAGTTTCTCACCAGTGGAATGAAAGCACAATAACAGCCACCTAGGGCTGTGACAGTTAGAAAGGCGATGTTTGTGCACCTCGTGTTGCCCAGGAATGTCTCTTCCTTCCTCACGTGAAAGATGAACTGATCCATAAAACAGGCTCCATGAGAGGCCTGCCTAGTGTTGAGGTTGGAAAAGCCTCGCTCAGGCGTCCTCCAACCCAGGAAAAGGCCCCACACTGCTCAGGTTTTGTGACCACTCTTCTGTTTGAAGTTTGGGTCCATTGGGCTCCACTGCCTCCACCCCATGGTCACCCAGCACAGCTCCTCTTCATGGAGGAACAGGCGAGCACTCGTGTGGCCCTTTGAAAGGATTCTTGGAAAGGGTGTCACACCTCCAGTGATGATTCCTGTTTTACATGAGGAAAGCTTTCTGTGACAGTTCTGCTCATTTATCACTTTTCAGCAGGTACAGCCACCACTAAGCCTAAGACACAGCATTAAAACAAAGCTCTGCCACTTGGAAGCAAACATACCCACCCGATCTGGAAATGGGGCGGCAGTTTGGCTAGAAACGAGACAGAGAAAATAGGAAAAAGGAGTCTGGGGGGGCAGCAGCCCCACTGACAGCCAGGCAATATCCCCCCAGAGCCTCACTCCAGGATAAGAAGACCTGAACTTTGTCTAATTTCTTTAAGACAACACAAGATGGAGACTTGTAGATTCCATTGTCACATGAATTATAAATAAGGTTTCCATAGTGAAAGTCATTCTTAAAATTTGCCAGCTCGGGCAGGTTTCTGGTTGGTTCTGTTATAGCACTGAATGCTGAAACCTTGTCTGTCTTCACCTGTGGATATTTTTTAAATTTCTTGAAAAGAAAGAGGAACTGTGCCAATATTGTATTTTTTTAATCAAAGTTGTTCCCGGGACCTTTGTAAAGTCCTTGGGAAGTTTTTGAGTTTAATTGCATTTTGATGGCCTTAGAAAAAGTACCGCTTCTCATGTGCTGTCGCCATTTTGTATGCATCATGGGAAACAAACAGGTCAGTAGTGTTGCAACTGGGGAGCTTAAATCATTGTTAAACATCTTTTGCAGTTTGATTGTAACTATAATTTAAAGTACTTATGTATTAAGACTATAAAAGTGAAAGATAACTTAGCTTTAGATTCAGTTTTACCCAGATTCTACTTCTAGCTTTGTGATTTTGAGTTAGTGATTTCATCTCTCTGAGCCTCAGTGTTCCTCTCTAGGATATAAGAATAAGATATCTATCTTGTGGGATTGTTGTGAAATTATATATAAATATTGAGTTTTCCCCCTTTATCCCCTACTACTGTACTTAGAAGTAATTCTAAATTATTTTTATGAATAATATATGTACATGGTAGAAACCAAAGGTCACAATAGTACAAAAGGCTGTAAGGTGAGAAGTCCATCTCCCTCCCACCCTGCCCCAGTCCCCCACCTCCCCACCATCTCTGTGGCCTGTATGTGTACTTCCAGAGAGGTTATGTGCATAGAGAAGCGTGTTATTTCGCTCACACCTTTATAAGACAAGGATTAGTATAATATATGCATTGCCCTTCCCCAACAAAATCTCTTCTACACATAGCTTTAAGACAAATTATCTACTGGTCACTGGTCTGATAATTTTTCTTTAGCTCAAAGAAAAAAAAAAAAAGCTGTTTCTGACAAACAAAAGAATCCCTGCCTTATATCCACAGAAGAGAGTTACAGCTGACACAGTTACAGATGACAAATTAACATAGGGTGTTTTAAGAATTAAATGTTACATCCCCGGAAAAAATTTTACCTTTGAAACCCAGAAATCTCAGAAAAGGGCTTCACAAATGCCGTCACAGATGCTCTAATGGTTACATCTGTAAGCAGGAAGGATCATGGTTTTTGAATGTTTCCTGTCTTCATCTTAAACTGACAAGTTTCTCCTAAACAGCTCTCCTCTACGCAACTCTGTTCCCATTTGGCACCCGCACCAACATTTCCCTTAACTGTCTAAAATTCTTTCTTACAAAAGCTTGCAATTTCAAGGCACAGACAGATTTCCATTTGTTCTTTGCTGGAACTGAATCAGAAAACAAGTACTTAAAATTTGAGACCAAGAATGTAAGAAACAATGGATTATCCAAAAAAGAATATGTGGACCATAATATTCTTCTAATCCCAATATTTGGAGATTATTCCACATCAGTGCATACAGATCTGTCTGCCTCAATCTCTTTAATATTAACAAATGCATTGTATTACATATTGAATTAGTTCTCAATTGATGGACAATTCACTTATTTAAAATGTTCATAATTTTTATGAATGCCATATAAGTACTAAAACTGATGATAAACAGATAACAAGCAGCAGTTTATTCCTGGCCTTTTTTTTTTCTGTTTCTTTTTAAATATTTTTTTCTCTTATCAAGTTATTTATTATTTATTTATAATTATAGGTAACATTACAGCATTAGTTTGTATTATTTCTGGTGCACAGCACAGTGGTTAGACATTTATATAATTTACAAAGTGATCCCCCTGATTAGTCTAGTATCCATCTGGCACCATACGTAGTTATTACAGTACTGGCATTACATATATTCTCTATGCTATACTTTATATCCCTTGACTATTCTGTAACAAACAATTTTTACTTCTTTTTTTTAAAATTAGTTTCAGGTGTACAAAACATTTCTACCCCTCACCAAGTGATAACCCTCCTCCCCCAAGCTACTACCCCTCTGACATCCTATGTAGCTGTTACAGTTCCACTGACTCTATTCCCTGTGCTGTGCTCCACATCCTGTGGAGTACAAATTATAGATGACGTTCATTATTACTCAGCTTCAACTTCAGGTGTACACTGCGGTGGTCTGGCCTCTACACCGTCCATGAACTGGTCTCAGACACACTACAAAATTTTTACAGCATTGTTGATTATATTCCCCGAACTGTCTTTCGTATCCCTGTGGCCATCTTGTGGTTACCAATTTGTGCTTCGTAATCCTCTCACCTTCTCCCTCATCCTCACCTCCTCCCATCTAGCAACTCTCAGTTTTTTTTCTCTATATCTCTGAGACTGTTTCTGATTAGTTTGTTCATTTATTCTTATTTCTTATTTCACTTAGCATAATGTTTTCTAGTCCATTCATATCATTGTAATTGGTAAGATTTCATTCTTCTTTATGGCTGCGTAATACTCCATTGTATAAATGTACCACAGTTTCTTAATCCAGTCATCTACCGATGGGCATTTCGGTTGTTTCCATGTCTTGGTTATTGTGTAATTCCTGGCTTCTTGATTGTTTCTTAGTGCGAAAGCCCTCTTTATTTTATGCTGAGATAATTCCAAGTTAAAACTGGACAAAAGTGAGTGATCTCTAATTGGGATAGTATACATCCCAATCAATTCAATTTTATGGAGTATTTATGGGCACAGTGTGAGGAGACTGAAACGGTATTTGTGAGTAGTACCCATGAGTCTAACTGAGGAAGAAAGATATAAAACAGCAAATAAGATAACACGCATATCAGATACCTATGTTTTGAAGAGAATTGTAAAATCTCTTTATTTTTTTAATTGCATTCATCAATTTCAGGATTCTAAAGTCTAGAAGGGACTTGAACCACTCTAAGGGAACTCTCAGCCATTGATAATAAGTTGATTAGGTTTCTGCTTCTGGTAATGTCATACTAGCTTGTTTCAGTCCATTCATCATACCAAGCACAATCAGAAAATGGAAAAAGCATTTTTAAAAACATTCTAGTTTGACATTGAAGAGCTGTCAAGTGGTGAGGAATTTAGTTGCCAAGAACCCAGAGAAAAGGAAAGTTCAACACTGGGCATTTGAGGCGTTTGCTAATTCGTAAACAACAGCTAAGAAGTGGCCAAAATGTGGCTGAAAGACTGAGAGATGAGGACAGCTCAGGCAGTCTTACAGTGCTTATGAGACCAAACTTGGAGTGCAGGGCCCACCAAGGAGGACTAACCCTGAAAAACACCCTGGCTTTCCATTGGGATTCCCAAAGGTCTGCACCCTGTCACTAGAAGATGAATTTGACTAGCCATCTCAAAGACTGAAGCCCAACTCTGCATCTACTTAATTTCTAATTAAAGTGATATGCCCATGCTGTAAAAGGGATGTGTCCCTTCCCAAGGCAACAGGACACCATTAGCAGCCTCAGATTATCTCTATATTTTTCATATATAATATCTAGCAATCCATAAAAAATAGACATACCATTATATAGACAATGGAATATTACTCAGCAATAAAAGAGAATGTAACCTTGCCATTTATGACAGCATGGATAGACCTAGAGGGAATCATGCTAAGAGAAATAAGTAAGACCGAGACAAATAGCACATGGCCTCGTTTGTATGTGGAATTCTAAAAAACAAACAAACAAACAAGTGAACAAACAAAACAAACAGACTCATAAATACCAAGAAAAAGTGGTGGTTGCCAGAGGGGAGGGGGGTAAAGTGAGGGGTGAAAAGGGTGATGGGGATTAAGGAGTACAAACTTCCAGTTATAAAATAAATAATCAAAGAGATATAATGTACAGCATAGGGAACATAGCCAATAATATCATAATAACCTTAGTGACAGATAATTAACAGACTTATAATGATGATCACATCATAAACTATATAAATGTAGAATCACTATGTTGTACAGCTGAAAGTAATATTATATGTCAACTATACTTTAATAAAGAAAGAATAATAAAAAGAAAAAAGAAATAAGCATACCAAAAGACCAAATGACCAAAAAAGAGGAAAACCGAAGAATAGAAATAGATCTACAAGAAACACAAATATTGGAAACAGTAGACACAGACTTTAAAATAACTTTTAGCATGTTTAGGAAACCAGTGAAAAGATGGATAACTGCAGCAACTAAATGGAAACAACAAAGAATTGAATGTGAAGACTGGAAAACATAATAAATAACTAATAATAAATAAGTAATTCAACAGAAGGTTTAACACCAACTTAAATGTTGCTGAAGAAAGAACTTGTGAACTGGAATACAGGAGAGATCCAACCTGAAGTGGGAGAGAGGGAGGGAGAGAGGGAAGAAGGGAGGGAGGGTGGCAAGGAGAGAGGAGAGAGAGGGAGAGAGGGAGAGAGAGAGAGAGAGAGAGAGAGAGAGAGAGAGAGAGACAGAGAGAGAGACAGAGAGACAGAGAGACAGAGACAGAGAGACAGACAGAGAAAAGAAGAAGGAGAAGGAGAAGAAGACAGAAAAGGCTATAAGAGAGTTTATATCATGATGAAAAATAATCTAAAATACATGTAATTTAAGTCATAGAAGGAAAGGAGATAGATTGAGGCAAAGCTATACAAGGTCTGACAATAAAGTTCACATACTTGTTGCAATGATGTTGCTAACCTTTTTTGATACCAGAGAGATTATTCATTATGAATTTGTACCAACTGGACACAGTTAACCAAGTTTACTATTTGCAAGAGCTGAAAAGGCTGCATGAAAAAGTTAGACGACCTGAACTTTTCGCCAACAATTCATGGCTCTTGCATCACGACAATGCACCAGCTCACACAGCACTGTCTGTGAGGGAGTTTTTAGCCAGTAAATAAATAACTGTATTGGAACACCCTCCCTATTCACCTTATCTGAGCCCCAGTGACTTCTTTCTTTACCCAAAGATAAAGGAAATATTGAAAGGAAGACATTTTGATGACATTCAGGACATCAAGGGTAATATGATGACAGCTCTGATGGCCATTCCAGAAAAAAAGAGTTCCAAAATTGCTTTGAAGGATAGGCTAGGCACTTGCATTAGTGCATAGATTCCCAAGGGGAATACTTTGAAGGTGACTGTAATGATATTCAGCAATGAGGTGTGTATCACATTTTCTAGGATGAGTTCGCGAACTTAGTTGTCCATCCTAGTATTGGAAGAGAGAATGGCTGAGAATTTTCCAAAATTGACAAAAGACATCAAACCACAGATTGAAGAAAACCAGCCCAAACTACATTGTAATAAAACTCAAAAAAAAGAAAAACTTAAAAACACACAAAAAAAGATAACTTTTAATTGAGAAGAAATTCATATAACATGAAATTAAACATTTTAATAATTGCACTTAGTATATTCACAATGTTGTGTAATCACCATCTCTATTTAGTTCTAAAATTTTTCATCACGGCAAAAGGAGACCCCCTACCAATTAAGTAGATTTTCCTTATTCCACTATCCCCTCCACCCCCACCCCCCACCAGCCCCTGGTAACTACCTATCTGTGTTCTGACTCTGCAGATATACCTATTCTGGATAGTTCAAATAAATGGAATCATACAGAATGAGACCTTTGTGTCTAGCTTCTTTCATTAGCATGTTTTCAATTATCGCCCACATTGTAGCATGCACGTATCAGTACTTCATGCCCGTTTATGGATACATACATATATATATATATATATATATATATATATATATATATATATATATATATAATAGTTTGTTCATCCATTCATCCTTTGATACACTGATGGACATTTTGGTTGCTTCCACCTTTGTGCCATTGTGAATAATACTGCTATGAATTGGTATACATATCAAAACTTGTGTGATGCAGCTAAAGCCATGATAGAGGGAAATCTGTGGCCTTAAATGCATATATTAGAACAGAAGAAAGGCTAGAAATCGGTGTTCTAAGCATTTCTCTCAAATAAAGAACATCAAATTAAATTAAATGAAGGAAATAATAAAGATCATAAATTAATTTGGTGGAAAACAAATACCTATAGAAAAAAATCAAGAACAAATTTATGTCTTTGAAAAGACTAATAAAATCTAATAAAAACTAATTAAAAACAAACCTCTACTGATCAAGAAAAAAGACCCAAATGACCAATATCCAGAAAAGGGAGCATCATTACAGAGCCTACACACATTAAAAGTAATAAAGTTTATAAAAACTGAAAGTTGAATGGTGATTGTCAGAGTTAGGGAGAGGGGAAAAGGGAAGTTTAATGGGATTGAGTTGTTTAATGGGATTAGAGTTTCAGATTTGCAAGATGAAAAGGTTCTGTTCCACAGCAGATCTGTTTCAGAATGTGAACAAATTTAACACTACTGAACTGTACACATAAAAATTAAGATGGCAAATTTCATGTTATGTGTTTTTATTACAATTTTAAAAATTAATAATAAAAGATTATTATGACCACATGATGCTAATAAATTCTGAAATTTAAATGAAGTGGACAAATTCTTTGAAAAATACAAGGTACCAGAATTTACACCAAAAAAAACAGGACATCTGAATTCTACTACATCTAGGCAATAAATTAAATCCATAGTTTAAAATCCTCCCTCAAAAAAAAAAAAATCTCTAGGCCTAGATGGTTTTGCTGTTAAATTATTTAACATTAAGGGAGAAATAGCACCAGTCTTACACAAATTTATCCAGAAAATAGAAAAAGAAAAAAATCTCATGTCCTTCAACAAGACCAGCATAGCATTAATAAAAAATCATGACAAAGACATTACAAGAAAGAAAAATTACAGATTAATTTCTTTTATGAATATAGATGCAAATATTCTAAATAAAATATTAGCTAAATGAATATGACAATATATAAATAGGAAAAATTTACAACCAAGTTAGATTTAGTCAAAAAGTGAAGGTTGAAAATCAGTGTGATTCAACATAACAGAATAAAGGTGGAAAGTTACATTTTTATCTTAACAGATACAGAAAAAATACTTGTTAAATTAACACCCATTTCTTGTTTTAAAAAGATAATAACTTTTAGCAAACTAGGTAAAAAAGAGCACTTCCTTATCAAATAATGGGTATTTTCAAAACTACAGCAAACATCATACTTAAGTAATGGTGAATTATTAAAAACTTATCCCATGGGCTGGCCCACTGGCTCAGGTGGTTGGAGCACCGCGCTCCTAACGCGGAGGACCCTGGTTCGATTCCCACATGGGCCAGTGAGCTGCGCCCTCTACAGCTAAGATTGTGAACAACGGCTCTCCTTGGAGGTGGGCTGCCGTGAGCAGCCGTAGGTGGCCATGGGCTGCTGTGTGCTGCTGTGGCTGCTGCCGTGGGCTACCACGTTGGCTGGCAGCTGGCGAGAGCTGCCATGAGCTGCTGTGAGTGGCCAGCCGATGACTGGCGACCGACTGCCTCAGCTTGGGGGGAGCGCAAGGCTCATAATACCAGCATAGGCCAGGGAGCTGTGTCCTACACAACTAGACTGAGAAACAATGGCTTGAACCGGAGGGGGAGGCAGAAGAAGGGGGGAAAAGGGCATCCAAATTGGAAAAGAAGTAAAACTTTCACTAAAAAAAAAAAAAAAAAAAAGAAGACGGAGAAGGAGAAGGAGAAGAAGAAAGAAAGAAACGCTTATCCCTAAGATTGGAAATCAGGATGCCTGGTTTTACTATCACTTTATCACTTTACTTTCGATCTAAAGTGGGTCTCTTGTAGGCAGCATATATATGGGTCTTGTTTTCTTATCCATTCAGCCACCATATGTCTTTTGATTAGAGCATTTACATTTGAAGTAATTATTGATAGGTATATAATTATTACCATTATTCATATTTTTTATCTTTTTCCCCCACCTCCTCCTCCTCCTCGTCCTCCTTCTTGTCCCTTTAATATTTTTTGTAATACTGGTTTGATGGTGATGAACTCTCTTAGCTTTTTCTTGTCTGGGAAGCTCTCTACCTGTCCTTCGATTCTAAATGATTGCTTTGCTAGGTAGAGTAATCATGGTTGTAGGTCCTTGCTTTTATCACTTTGAATATTTCATGCAGTCCCTTCTGGCCTGCAAAGCTTCTGTTGAGAAATCAGCTGACAGTCTCATGGCAGCCCACCTCCAAGGAGAGCCGTTGTTCACAATCTTAGCTGTAGAGGGCACAGCTCACTGGCCCATGTGGGAATCTAACCAGGGTCCTCTGCGTTAGGAGCGCGGTACTCCAACCACCTGAGCCAGTGGGCCAGCCCATGGGATAAGTTTTTAATAATTCACCATTACTTAAGTATGATGTTTGCTGCAGTTTTGAAAATACCCATTATTTGATAGTTACCCTTGTAGGTAACTAACTGCTTTTGCTGCTTTTAAGATTCTCCCTTTGTAGGAAACAACTTCTTTTTAGGGAATATCCACCTTGTAAGGTTGATATAATGAGACTCTATATAATAAATTACCTACTACATGGTAGATTCTTAATTAAAAAAGAGTTTCTCTCTTTGTGTTTAAACTTTGGCATTTTAATTATGATGGGTCTTGGTGTGGGCCTCTTTTGGGTTCATGTGCTTCTCTGTGTTTGGGACTCTGCTTCTCGGGCTTTATATCTATTTACGTTGCCAGGTTAGGGAAGTTTTCAGTCATTTCTTCAGATAGGTTTTTAATTCCTGCTCTCTCTCTTCTCCTTCTAGTACCTCTGTGATGCGAATGTCGGTATACTTGATATTATCCCAAAAGCCCCTATCCTCATTCTCTTTATTTGTTTTTATTTCTGCTGTTCTGATTGGGTGTTTTCCACTACATTGTCTTCCAAATTTCTGATTCAGTCCTCTACTTCATCTAATATACTTGTTTATTCCCTCTAATGTATTCTTCATTTCACTAGTATTCTTCATTTATGAGGTGTGATCAAAAATTACAGTGAGTGTTTAAATTTTTAAAATGTATTACAGTAAAAGACACATTGCCACTAATCGCCTTCAAAATACTCCCCCTCATTTTGAACACACTTTTCCCATCGTTCTTGCCACTTTCTAAAGAAGTTCTGGAAGTCCCCTTTTGTGTCTTTAGTTGCACTGTCGTGGCTGTCTTGATGTCCTGAATCGATTTCAAATGTTTTCCTTTCAGGCTCATTTTGACTTTGGGAAAGAGCCAGAAGTCACACAGTACTAGATGCAGTGGATAAGATGGATGAGGACACACTGCAGTGTTTTTATTTGACAGAAATTGTCATACCAGAAGTGATGTGTGACACAGAGCATTGTCATGATGGAGGATAAAGCAAAGACACTCACAAAGTAGGACTTCTAGAACTGTTTCAGAAAGTGGAAAGAACAATGGGATAAGTGTGTTCAAAGTGAGGGGGAGTGTGTTGAGGGGGATTAATGGCAATGTGTCTTTTACTGTAATAATTTCTTTTTAATTTAAACATTCACTATATTTTTTGATCACACCTTGGATGACTAGTTCTTTTTTATGGTTTCTAGCTCTTTGTGTAGGTTCCCACTAAGTTCATCTATTCTTCCCTTAAATTCCTTGAGCATCCTTATAACCAGTGTTTTGAACTCTGCATCTGGTAGATTGCTTGTCTTCATTTTGTTTAGTTCTTTTTCTGGAATTTTGTTCTTTTCTTTCATTTGAAACATGTTTCTCTAACTCAGCATTTTAGCTGACTTTCTGTGTGTGTATTTTTTGTTGTTGTTCTTAATGTATTAGGTAGGGCTGCTATGTCTCTCAGTCTTGGTAGAGTGGCCTTATCTAGTAAGTGTCCTGTGGAGCCCAGTAGCACAGTCTCCCTGGTCACCTGAGCCAGGTGCTCCGGGTGTGTCCCTTGTGTGGGTTTTGTGTGCCCTCCTGCTGTAGTTGAGTCTTGATTGCTGTTGACACGTCAGTGGGAGGGATTGATGCTCAGAATGATTGGCTGAGGACTGCCTATGTCTACAGTTGAGGAGCTATTGTGTAAGGGCTGACCCCATGGAGCAGGATTCACTTTAGTGGGGTCTGGTGCCTGCCCAGTGTGCCCTTTGGGTGTATTGCTTATGGTGCTAATTGGGTGGTGCCCTGGTATGGTCTGAAGCTGGCCACTGGGTATGTTGTATCTGGGGCCTCTTGAGGGGCTCTGGTGGAGGCCAAGGTCAGCCTCTGTTTTTGCCTGGCCCAGGGCCACCTGGTATGAGCTACAAAATGATCTACAACTGGTTGTCGTTTTACTGGGCTTGGAGGCAACTGGGAGAGGCTAAGCTGCAAACCAAGGCCAGCTGCCACTAATGCTGGGCTTGAGGCCACTTAACAAGAGGTACAGGACTTGCCAAGGTCTGATGGCACTTGTTGGGGGTTTGTGACCCTTTGAGAGATTTTAGGAAAGTTCACAGCATGAACCAAGACAGGCTGTTTGTATGGGAAAGCTACTGTAAGTGGCTTGGGTGGACCTGCAAGTTGGATGGGGTAGAGTCTCAAGGAATCACCATGGTGGGGCGAATGGTGTTTGCCAGGTTGATGGAGACACAGATGTGATGGCTGCCTGAGTCTGTGCACTGGGAGGGTGGAGGGCTCAGTAAAGCAACAATGTCTTCTGCCAGCACTTCTGTCTGGGAGAAAGCTGCCCCTCCAGCCCTTGCTTTGAAGCCAGACACTTCAGTTCCTTCCTGTATGTCCCTGGCACCTTTCAAGCTGCTAACCCAGTGCTGGAGCGCAGGGCGAGTGAGTCTGTCAGTGAGTAAGCCCATGTGCGGATCTTTTAAGAGTAACGCCTGGAACTGGAACTGCCCTAGTCTCACTCAGCTACTATCTCCTCTGGTTTTCACAGCCAAAAGCTATGGGCACTTCTCTTCCTGGCACTAGAACCCTAGGCTGGGGAGCCTGGTGTGGAACTGGGACCCCTTGCTCCTCAGGAAGACCTCTGCAGTCAGATATTCCTCTTGGTTTTTAACCACCACAAATGGATATGGGGCCAACCTGTTCTATGTCTCTGCCCCTCCTACCAGTCTTGATGTGGCTTCTTCTGTATGTCCTTAGTTGTAGGACTTCTGTTCAGCTAGACTTCAGGTGATTCTCAATGATGTCTGTCTTGTAGTTTAATTGTAATTTTGATGTGGTCAAGAAAGGAGGTGAGTGTAGCATTTACCCACTCTGCCATCTTGACCAGATGTCTTCCAGCAAAGATTTCTTTATTCTGACACAAAAAGCACCCACTATAGAAGGAAACATCAACAAATTGGATTTTATCAAAATTTAAAACTTTTGCTCTTCAACGGGTATTGTTTGAAAATAAAAAGGCAGGCCACAAACTGGGAGAAAATATTTGCAAAATATATATGTCTGACAAAGGACTTGTTTCTAGAATGTGTGTATGTGTGTGTGTAATCATTAATAGGAAGACAACTCAGTTTTTTAGGCAAAAGATTTGAAGAAAATGCTTTACAAAAATACACAATTAATAGGCACATGAAAAGATGCCAAATATCAGGGAAATGCAAATTAAAACAGTAAGATGCTACTGTACTCCTACTATGGCTAAAATATAAAAGACCGACCATCTGAGTGTTGCTGAGAAGGCTGAGGAACTGGAACTCTCACGCACTGCTGGTTCAATGGTTCAACAATTTTAGAAAAGTCAGCATACACGTACACAGTTTTCCACTCCTAGGTGTCCACTCGAAAGAAATGGAAGCACAGTCCACACTGAAACTTGTACACACATATTCACAGCAGCTTTATTTATAAGAGCCAATAAATTACTATATGAGTCCACTTACATAGAATTCTAGAAAGATGCAAACTGACCTGCATTTACCTGGGCATGGGAGTAGGGTGGGAAGAAGGGGGAGAATTGCGAGAGTCACCAGGGAACTTGGAGCTGATGGAGCTGTTCACGGTCTTGATTCCGGAGGTGGTCTCAGGGTGGGTACGTAGGTCAAAACTCATCAAATGATACACTTTAAATACGTGCATTTCGTTATATGTCAACTATTCCTCAGTAAAACTCTAAAAACCAAAACAGTCATTCAGAAAAGGAAATGCAAGCATGGCATAGCTCTGAAGAGCATCAATAATGTAAACACTGAATTTTCATATCAAAATATAATTATATTGGGGCAATGAAAAATGGGTGGATATGGTAGAGAGGAAAATGGGGGTGGGAGGAAGTCCTCATCTTCCATAGTGGGAATTAAATAGATAAAGTTTAAGACTGAAAAAAAGAGGAAAGATCAGCACAGTCATATTATTTAGACACATGGAGGTAAATATGCCACGAATCACCTCAAAGCAGCTGTCTCGGAGAAAGGGGACCTCAGATTTCTGATCTTAACATGTGGGATTAACTGTCTCAAGAAATTATTTGCAAAATATATATGTCTGACAAAGGACTTGTTTCTAGAATATGTGTGTGTGTGTGTGTGTGTGTGTGTGTGTGTGTGTGTAATCATTAATAGAAAGACAACTCAGTTTTTTAGGCAAAAGATTTGAAGAAAATGCTTTACAAAAATACACAATTAATAGGCACATGAAAAGATGCCAAATATCAGGGAAATGCACACTATAACGATATAGCCTTAATATAAATAAAACCTTTGTAGTGCCCTACCAGAGCCTCGAAGTCACAACCGCAGTTTGCCCAGTGAGGAGGGGCTCACACGGGAGGGGCAGGCGTTGGCCACAGGCTCGGAGGTCCCTGGGTAGAAGTCTCCAGGTTTGTGAGTGGAGGCTTTGCAACAGTATCGGGCAGCTGTGGCTTTGCAGAGCTCCAGTGATTAGTCTTTTGGGGACCTAAACATTGGAATTTACTTGTTTAAAGTATGTATATGGTTAAATTGAGGAATGCCTGAATTCTTGTAATTTCTCTCATGATAAGAGTCCAAAATATAGACATATATTTGAGGAAATGTGATGTTTTGAAGATAATCCACATTCTTTCCTTCAAGCCACGTGGGAAGTATCAGCCTGATGACCTACTAAGTCTGTTTTTCTTCTTCCTTTTCCAGGTGGTCACTTCTTTCATCGAAGCTCTTTGTCCCCTCGGAGCCTGGTGTATGAAAGTGAATTCTCCACACTCGAACCTTCTTTGGACATGTATGATGAGAACAAAACCTGATTTTTTAAATGGGCTGTTGGGGGTCACCTCTTTTGTGATTTGATTTATGATCACCTTTCTTATTTGTATTCTTCTGTCAGCGTCCATTTTGGAAGAATGGCAGCGCTTTCCAAGCACAGGTTGGGGCACAGGGTTAAAATGCAGTGTTCCCCCAAAGTGAGGCTTTGAGGACAGCGTTATTGTCCAGGTGACCTGGTGGCACTGAAACCCACCCAAAGCTGGCCACTGTACATGGGCCCCGACAACCTTGGCTGTTTGCAGAGAAGAGGCGGGCCGGGGGTTAATGTTGCATTGCAAACGTGTCTCTGAATAATTACATGCTGTCTGGGTGACGTTGGGTTTTTAAATACCTTTGCACTCCCCACTTACTACGCATACTAAAGCCTGCAGGCGTGCTTCTTACTGACATGGCAGCAGTTGCTGCTGCGTGGCCCGCTCTGTGTTTTCCTGTCTCTTATTCTTTCTGTTAAAGGCCCTCTTCCTATAGGTTCCTGAGAGAAAGCCTCGCTTTTTGTCCCGCCTCTGAGACTGACCACCCAGAGCACCGCAATGGGGCTGCAGGAAGACCGAGCAGGATGGGCAGTCCACATTGTCATAGAGCATGACGTAAGGTGACACGTGCTTATGTGACAACCAAAACACTGAAGGCCCTGTCCCTGAGGCCTGTGGATTTGTCTGCTTGGCAACTGCCAAGGTGTGTGGGGATGTGGCTCCCGGGAGGCCAGCCTGGCAATGATCTTGGGGTGATGGCCAGTGGGTGTCAACGTCAGAACAAAACGTCAAGTAGTTTCTTGAGAAAATCAAACCTCCTCCTTGCTGTTAAGACACCAGATAAGCTCCCTCTTCAGTCCTCACTGGTCTAACCCAGTCCCCTCCCGCCAGCTGGCATCAGCATGATGAAGGCACAGGAGCTCCCAGAAAAGACGCCGAGGCCAGCACAGTGCACATCCGATTCACACGCGCTCTTCCCACACATCTGGGAAGATATCAGGTTAACATCCCTTAGAAATGTGTATCTTAAGAGTAATCCCGACATGGAACCACGAGGATCAAATTTATCAAACAAATCTAAGCATCGTTTTTGGTGAAGGACGCACAGAGCTCAGCCTGTTTCTCCTGTGGACTCGAGCCACGCAGAGGTGTGAATGTGCTCAAACCCGCAGGTCCTTGTTATGAGAGTGGGAAGTTCAGCCTCCATGAGCCTAGCGGCAGACCCAGCAGCAAACCACGCAGACCCGTGGACCCCCTACGCTGCTGTTTTTACTGATGTGGAACAGAAGTTTGAGGGGAGCACGTGCCGTATCTCCACGTGCTCTGGCTCCTGTTTAGCCGTGTCTCTTCTCATGATGCGTTGCTAAGATGCCTCAGACACAGTTGTGCCTGGAACAAAAACCCTCAGACAACCAGGGTGGTGACAGCCTTTAGGATCATCGCCTGGGCGTGACCAGCAGGATTTTGTTTTTAATCATCTGAGACTGGAACAGTGCAGATTTTTAAAGTCTTCGCAGCTTTTCTTTTTTTTTCGTCTAACCAAGCGCTTTTGTTTGTTTCCTAAATAGTCTTTGCACTATAAAAAAGGTTGTTGATAAAAGCCAATTTCAAGTGAACACTGTTCAGAGGCAGGTTTGCCACTGGCTTTGTGGTGAGACAGTGGAGTCAAGGAAGTTAAACCCTGTCGGCCGTGGGTTCCAGACCTGCACCTGCATTTGTATTTGGTTTGTTTTTGGCTCTGCCCCCAAGGGAGATAGCTGTTTTGACCATGTTATCCCCACCATGACCTGGCTTTCCTGGACTAAAACTCAGATCCCAGAGCAGTATTTTCTTCTGATTTGCGCAGTCTTACAAAAGCATATACATTAAATTTCACTCGAGACATTGCTTTACTGAAAAGAAATGACATGGCTTGAGAAGAAATTAAAATTTCCGGCCCCTAAAAGTCCACGTACTGATACAATATTTGAATTTCTGGTAAAGCTAGGGCACATATTCCCTGTTGAATAACCAAGGAGGCATTTCTTATAGGGAATTCACTCAGAATAGTGCTTCAGATCTCACCTCGACACCATTTTCTGAAAATCGGGGCCATTTGCCTGCTCAGCTACAGAATGTCCTGCTTTGTCAGGAGGGACCATCACTTCTCCGTGAAGGTCACATACCTTGGGTATAGCGAGGGTGCCATGATTTGTCCCAAATAGCAGCCTCTTTGCTGGCAGCTGTGCTGAGGGGAAATCACCTGCCAAGCCACCCATGGACCCTGCTGGGGCGGGACATCCTGGTTGCTTGCATATGAGCTTTGTGAGGACACAATAGGGGCACCCCTGCCTTTGAGAAGCTCGAGGTGTGGGAGCAGTTTATTGGTGTGCAGAGAGGAGCTTTTTCCGCCATGCCTGAGCATCTCAGCTGTAAGTCTCAGCCACAGTGATTATCACCCAGAAAATGTATGATAACCTTTGATCATTGTGGGGGGTATGAGGAGGACTATTTGGAGAATGGAAGGGGCAGAGGAGTGAGCTACTGACACCACAGACCCTCCGTCCTTCCAGTGGACTGCTCTGAGCTGGGCCTGGCTCCAGCCTCTCCTCCCGGCCCGGCTGCAGCCATCCCCAGGCCGAGCTGGGTACAGAACTGGCAGCACACACCACAGGCTGCATGGGGAGGGCGCTTGGAACAGCCAGGAATTGGGCTGTGATGGGTAAAATGCAAACACCTACTATTTGGTGATTTTTAACTTCCTAAGAGAACTTCCCACAGCTCTCTTTTCCTGTTATCTTAGGGAGAGTGGAGAGGCGGCTGGCCAGAAAAGAACCATGCTGTCTGCAGCAGAGTTGCCCAGTGGTGGTGGTGGTATTATCGGACAGCATGTCCACCCAGGGCTGCCTGCCTCTGCCCCCTCAAGGAAAGAGAAGCTCTACCACCAGGTGGTTCAAAACTCCTTGCAAAGTCTGGTGAACTTCACTGTTTAAGAAAGACTCCATCTCCCTGCCCCTCCTCAGGCCTAGCTCAGAGAATGTCCACAAGGCACTTCCCTGAACACCAGCTTGGACCTCGGGCCAAGCCTGCACCTGCCAGCTGCCCTAATGCATGCAACAGCCCAAAAGACACAGTTGCAAAAGATTTAAACAAAATAAGATTACTAAATTAACTAACTTGATATTTCCTATGGGCTTTATAAGTTCTTCTCATATTTTTATTATCCCTCATATCCAGTTCTTTCCTTGGTCTACATGTTAAATGAAACTGGTTTTAATTGAAGAAAAATCAAAATGTGATCTTGCTGTTAACCTTTATTATTTAGGCAGTGGTTCTGCTATACAGGAAAACAAGGAAGTGGTGTTAATGTCAGGTCACTTTCACAAGTGGTTGCTGCTCATAAAGGTCATGAAACAAAAACACTGATTTCCAGTAACTAGGATTTAGAAGGAAAAAGGTAGGATTATAAGGCTAACTTTGTCAACAGACCTTTATTACATTCTCATTGTGTACCAAATGCATATTCTCAGAGTGTAGATGAATCCAATGATCGTTAAGATTATGGCTGTTGTAGAAAACTGGCACATTAACAACCAAGTGGGATGTGAGACCAAATGAAATGAGGGTGAGTCATGAAGACAGGGGTTTTCCAGGGCACAGATGGAGGGACATAGTGCAGCTGTGCTGAGGCCATGAGGGACCTGCAGTTGCTGGGAACGCACCACCTCCAAGGGGGCATGAGACTGGCAAGGGTCTGGGTGTCACTTGCTGGGCAGGAAAGGCTTTGCTGTGGGGAGGACTCAAATCTCTGTTTAGAGAGTGAGCTGGGGTGGGGGTGGGCCAGATAGACACTGCAATGCCTCGTGCCTGGGCCTACCTTAGGGGCCAGGCAGAGCTGAGGACGTCACAGTTAGGCCCAAGATCAAGGTCTGACTGAAAGTGGAAAAGGAGGGAGCCACGAGATTGAAGCAGAAACTCAGGTTGCCAGTTTCTGTGGCTGGGCAGTAGGACCCAGGGACAGCCCTTATGGGGACACTTTAGATCGTGGGGCTGGCAGGGCCTCGAGAGGCGAGAGGCGGGCATGGAGGTGCAGCTCTGGGTCTCAGGCACACATTTGGTGATGGAAGGGTGATCTGGGCATGGCCTTTCTGTGCACCAGGATTCCTGGGAAACTGTATAGGTTACCTAGACCTACCAAAGTAGTCGCCACATAATTGCAGTCCCTTAGGTGCCCCAATCTCTCTCTCTCTCTCTCTCCCTCTCTCTCCCTCTCTTTCCTGGAGTGAGTGTCTAGCCAGGCCTGGTGTTCCCTTAGTTTGGATGATGGTGGAAGCCAGAGCGGGGCTTAAATTGCCCAGCAACATGAGAGCCAGGCCTGGGATAAAGCCCTGAGGAGACTGACATTAGGTATAAACAGAAGGAGCTGCTAACAGCAAGTGACTTAGAAAAACCACTGAGTGATTGCCTTGTTTAAGAAAGGCTTGTTCACCTCACCGCCGTGCCCGAGGCAGGCTGGCCAGCCCTCACCCACTCCCAGAAATGGAGTTTGGGATTAAACTCAGCATTTGCTCCCAACTCAACTCATGAGTAAGGGACCGTATCACAGGGTGACCATTATGACACCCACAACTTAAAATCAGCGTCTTCCCTATTGAGGGCAGTTGTTACAAGTAAGGTACATCTAGTTTTGCCATTTCTTTTCGCCTCGTTAGTAAATTGTTCCAAAGCACACTGGGCAAGGATGAGTGTTGAGTGTACGTGTTCATGTGACATCCGTGGACGTGGTTGAGGTCCTGTGAGCAGGACTGGAAATATCTTATGCATTTTAGGTATCGTGACATCAGAGAAAGTACAGAAAGAAGGGCGCGGAGGCCAGCTGCCTATGTTGCGCCTGCGTGGAATTCTGCTTTCCTTCCCGTCCGGTGAAACAGCAGCCAGAGCAATGAGAGCGAGGCCCAGAAGCCTGCGCCCAGGGGGTTGGGTTTCTCCTGCAGAGGACGTGTCCCTGACCGCGCCCCCCCAGCTGCGCTGGAGCCCCAGGTCCCCAGCTCAAACCTCCTCTTGAGGTCTGGGTGAGGGGTGCTGTGGTGGGGTCAGGAGCCCCCTTGTGGCCATGCTGCTCCTCTGGGGTGTTGGTCAAGTTGGGAGGTTTGCCCTCTTTCTTAGGGATGTCCTAGAAGATCCCAACAAACTGAGCCTTGAATAAGAGACATCGTTGGGTCCCCAACAGACATGGGATGAAAGCAGTCACCCATGTTCTCCAGAGCTGCATCCCATCAGCCTTCAAGGACCATGGAGAGGAAGGGGTACCACCAGCCTCGGCTGCTAAGAGGATGACACATCTGCGCCCAAGATCTGGCTCTCATGCTCCCACAAGGCCCTGTGGGGGTCCCCAGTCCATAACCTGGAACTCATCTGGAGTTTTCCCTCTTGCAGTTCACCCTAGCTCAAGCCACCTTTTCTGTTTTCTTCCATCTGACTTGGAGAAGAAGGAAGATACTTTAAGACAAACGAAAAACATAAAAACTTTGAACTTCGTGCAACCTGAGTATTGAACTTTGAGGAGGATTAGTGCTGCTGGAGCTTTCCGTCCTGGGCTCTCCTAGTTTCTCCCACTGAAAGATGCAGGTTTGGCGTCGCGCAGACCTGCTTCGGCTGCCTGAAGGACTTTCTCAGGAGTAGCAGGCCTGGGAAAGCATTGCTGTGCCCGGAGGCTATCAGCGTGTGCATACTCAAGCTGAGGTGGTGGTCCAGCTCAGCAGGAAGCGCCTTCAGAAACTTCAGCTTTTCTTCTGTGGAAAAGCCGAGAGCTGGAGGATGTCATGAGCACCCTTTTCCCAGCTGCAGTGGACCCTTCATCCCCTGGGACCCTGGGGACATCCCCAGGGTCCTCGGTCTGTTTAATGCTGAGCTGAAACAGCTTGATGCTCACCAGGCCACTGCTGCTCGCCTGACGATGCTGACGCCTTCCTCAGCTCCTCACCCTCCTCAGTCATTCTCATCCCTGCTCGCCAGCAATCAATCTTTGCAGCTACTGGTGACTATTAAGAGTTACAGATGATTGTTCTGAGCTAGTTTTTACAAATTTAACCCAACACAAAGTGCATTCTAATTGGCTTACAGAATTATCCTTCATCCACAACTAAATCCAAGTATATTTATGCTAAGTGACATTAAAGGACTTTTCTAGCGACTGGAGGTACTGAGCCTCCAGTGGGGGTAGCGTGGGCAGACTGTAACATCGTGGGCCTCAGGTGAGTAAGCTCTTCCCAAGCAGAAAGGCTGACTACCTACGGACTGCCGGCATGCCATGAGGACCAGGTCACCAGGTGTGGCCGGTACCAGGGTGCCAGCCCCTTTCCTGGGGCTGGACAGCCTGTGATGACACATGCCATCCTGGAGAGAAGCGGAGAGGGCACTATGTCCCCTGGCAGCCCAGACCTGGCTGCTGACCCAGCTGAGGCATGGTGCCCTTCGCCCATACTTGGGGCCGGACTCTGGTGCCTTAGCTGAGAAGGGGAAGCAGGGTCTACTCCCAAGTGGCAATGGCTCTGTCTAAGGACATTGACCAATGTGATTACAGAAACAGGAAGAGACCCCAAGCTAGGAAATGCTGTTTGGGTCTGGGGAACACTGTCCCTAATAGAACAAGTCTGTTCCTGTACAAGAGAAGGAGGGGGTCCAAATCCTAGGCCACAATGTCACAATTGTTTCTGACCCTCAGTAGCTTTTGTACTCATATCAAATATTAAAGTGGTCCCTTTCGTATCTGAGTCATCCCAAGAGCCCCTCTTACTCTGAGTCCCTGCTAACTATGCACAACATCTCCGAGGATGAGGTACAAACTATTTTTCTAACTACACACAGGTGATTTGGGGCAGAGGCGGCTTGAATACACCTCAATGTGGCGAATGACTTATCTTCCACCTTGAGCGATGAAAGGGAAACTATGCACTTGAATTTTAATTCACCATTGGCTAGCTTGTGCCAGAAAGAACAAACGTCAAATACCCAAGAAACAAAACTGATCATTAGCTTAATTTGGGGACTCACTGTAGGGGGAGTTACCTTGTCTACAACACAGACACCTGCAAGTATAAGCCCTTTCAAATGCTCTGAGCAGCACAACCCCTAGGTCCATGTGGTTGATGTAAGTATAATTAAGTAGTGAAATTATATGGCGTATACCTATGTGCCAATAGTGTATACCTGTATGTGCAGGATTTGCCAATATAACCATTTCAATAAAAACCTGTTGAAAAAGCTGCTCTGGGCACACGGAGTACTGTTGGTGGTAACCTGTATCAATGAGGACTCTTTGGGTTGCAAGTGACAGAAACCCCAACCCAAAATGGCTTAAGTAAAAGGGGGACACAGTGGCCCACAAAAGCTGAAATGTCAGGGTATGCTTGTTTCAGGCATGGCGTGGCTTGGCCCTCAAACACTCATACCAGGACACATCACTAGCTTTGCTTCGTCCACATAAACTCCAGGCCCAGGCTCAGCTGGTGGCGGCCCCATCAGCACCAGAGCTGGCTTCCCCAGGAGGTAACCCAGACCAGGATGGCATCACCTCCACCCTGACTGGCTTGGTGGGAGGCACATGGCCATCACTGAGCCAGCCCGTGCGGTCACAGAGACAGAATGTGCCAATGGCCACGGCCAGCAAGGGTTCCACTTCTGCAGCCCAGGAGTGCCCTCAGCTTCACCTGAAAAACAGGAGCTGAGACTCCTAAGGTCTGCTTTCCCACAGCAAACTCATGATGCTGCATCATGAGAAGTGGGTGCTGGGGCAAAGCAGCAGGTATCCAATACAGGGGGAAAGAGCTGGAGCCAGAAAGGTCTGCACATTAGTACCACCTCTGCCACGTACTAGTGTGAACTGGGCAGATCATTTCATCTGTCTGGATTTCAGTTTTATTGTCTCTAAAATAGGGATCATAAAATATCTATACCTCTTGGGGTTAACATGTGGGGGTTAGATTTAAAATGTAAGTCTAGTATCCAGAATATATAAATAACTCTTACAATGCAACACTAAGAATAACCCAATTTCAAAATGGACAAAGGATATGAATAGATGTTTTTCCAATAAAGACATACAAATGACCATCAAGCACATGAAAAGATGTTCCGTATCATAAGTCACTAGGGAATTGCAAATCCAAACCACATGAGGTATCACTTCACACCCACTAGGATGGCCATAATAAAAAGGAAAATAATAAATGTTGATGAAATGAGAGGAAACCGCAACCCTCACACATCACTAATGGGAATGTGAAATGGTGTGGCTGCTTCAGAAAAGTTTGACAATTCCCTAAAAATGTAAACATAGCTTTACCATATGACTGACCAATTCCACTTGTGGGGACCTGCCCAAGAGAACAGAAAACACGCCCACACAAAACATGTCCGCAGATGTTCATAGCAGCATTATTTGTAACAGCCAAAAAGGGGAAACATTGCAGACGTCCATCACCTGATGAATGGATCAACAAAATGTCACATATCCATACAATGGAATATTACTGAACCATAAAAAAGAAATGAAGCCCTGATACATGCATGGATGAACCTTGAACAGGCTCTGGTAAGCAATGGAAGCCAGACACAAAGGCCACATATTGTACAATTTCATTCACGTGAAATGTCCAGAATGGGCAAATCTATAGGGACAGAAACAGATTAGTGGTTGCCAGGGGTGGAGGGGGATGGGGAATAGGAATGGGGAGTGACTGCTAATGGGTAAGAGGTTTCTCTTCTGGAGTGATAAAAATGCTCTGGAATTAGTGGTGATGGTTGCACAACTTTGTGAACATACTAATAGTCACTAAATTGTGTACTTTAAAAGGGTGAATTTTACGGAATGTGACTTATGTCTTAGAAAATAAAAGAAAAACGAAGTAGGCTTAGCACATCCTAAGTGCTCAGAAAATGTTTGTCCTGGGGTGGCCGGTTGGTTAGAGCGCAGTGCACAAAATACTCAGGTCACCGGTTAGATTCCCACATGGGCCAGGGAGCTGTGCCCTCCACAAATCAACTAGATTGAAAACAATGACTTGACTTGGAGCTGATGGGCCCTGGAAAAACACACTGTTCCCCAATATTCCCCCCAAAAAAAAATTTTTTTAAGTGACATTAAAAACATAAATGTTTGTCCTTTTCCATCTTATAAAGAGTATTCTGAAAAGGTGGTTTCCAGCAGCAGCAGCAGCAGTATCACCTTGAAACTTGTTAGAAATACAGATACTCTGATGTAGGGCCCAGCAATCTGTATTTTAACCAGCCCTGCAGGTGATTCTGATGTAGCTCAAGTTTGAGAATCACTGGAATGAAGAAACCAAATTCTTGACAGCACAAGAACATGTTATCAGTATAAGCTTCCAAGGTTTAAAGAAAACCAGCCTCTGCATCTTGAAAGTTGATTCTCTCAAGCAACATTTCAGAAGACCTATGATCACTCTGGCTACCAACCTTGAAACCGCCTATTTATATCTAAATCCATCATATTCGATTCTTGAACGCCAGTGACAAAAACCCAATTTGAAACCAGCGTAAGCCTCCTGGGGTGATTCTAAAGTGCCCCTTCCCTCTGCCCTCCTGCCAGACCCTGGCAGGCTCAGGCCAGCGGGTGATCCTGCATCCCAAGGGGCCCTGACATTCTGCGTTCACGCCTATTGTCCCAGACGGAGTTACCAGCTGCCCGTCACTCAAAACGGTCAGTGTTTGGGCTGTGAAGGGTCGACCCCTACAGGCCAGCACTGGGAGAGCAGGGACCGACAGCGCAGCCCCGAGTGGCTGTCCGCCCGATACCAGCGCAAGAAACTTCTGCTGGCGTCACAGCCACCCAGCCTTAGTGTCCCCATCTCTCTGGTGGGGACTGCACTGATTTCTGAGGATCCCGCCAGTACCGGGGGTTCCTGACAACGTCGGCTCCTGGAGTTCCTCCTAGTCTTAGGCCTGAGTGCCAAAATTCTGAGAATTATCACTATCGTCTAGCCCTTTTCCAGCCGCCCTTTGCAATGTTCACGCTGGTCGCACTGCAGCATAAGCAAAAGTGTACTTCCACACGATTATTTCTTTACATTGCCCCGGCCCCGAACCCTGGACAGGTTTTCACAAAACGCCAGGGGCCGTGCTCTGTACAACCAGTTCCCCTGGTCTGTGGCCTCTGCCATTCGGAGCAGAACCCGTGGCCCGGGGCTGGGCCGTTCCTCCTGGGTGAAGCTGCAGAGCTGTGGCCTGCGGCGGCGAGGGCAGGGCCGGCGTGGGGGCGGGGCCGGCGTGGGGGCGGGGCCGGCGTGGGGCGGGGCCGGCGTGGGCGGGGCCGGCGTGGGGCGGGGCCGGCGTGGGCGGGGCCGGCGTGGGGCGGGGCCGGCGTGGGCGGGGCCGGCGTGGGCGGGGCCGGCGTGGGCGGGGCCGGCGTGGGCGGGGCCGGCGGGGCGAGCCGCGCGCGGCCGGCGGGGAGTCGTGCCCGGTGGTCCGGCCTCCCGCCAGGGGGCGCCGCCCGCTCGGCCCACCTCCCGCTCCGCCCTCTCGCTCGGCCCGGGCGCGGCGACAGCGGCGGCGTTTCCGCCTGGCCGGCCGGGCCCGGTACGAGCGGCCCTACGATGTGGTTGGCCGCAGAGGAGGTGCTGGTGGCCAACGCGCTGTGGGTGACAGAACGAGCGAACCCCTTCTTTGTGCTGCAGCGGCGCCGGGGCCACGGGCAGGGCGGCGGCCTTACGGGTGAGAAGCGCGCGGCGGCCGGGCGGGAAGGGCGCGCCGGTGGCGGGGGCCGAACGGCTCGCCCGGCCGGCTCTGTCCTCGGTGCGTCGACGCGGACGCGCACGTCAGCGCGCGCGGCTCGGGACGGGGTCGCGAGGCGGTGCCTGGGGGCCGGTGATGGGGGCCGGGCTGGCGGTGGGAGGTGTGGAGGCGGCCCCGGGTCGTGGGGTAGGGACCGGGCGGGGGCGGGAGGCCAGGACGGGGACGCGACTGGAGGCAGACACGCGCTGGCGTCGGGAGGCTGTCGAGAGACCGGCCAACCCCCGGAAGGCTGGCGGCGGCCTCTGCGCCGACCTGGTGACCGTGGGCTTCCCGGCGCGGAGCCGATGCGTGGGCAGCTTTCTGGAGTGGATTTCACGGCTGAAAGTCAGCGAGATCTCCTGGGCCCCTTCCTCGGCCTCAGTTTGCACAAGGGCCTCTGAGTGGCCAGGAGATACAGCCCACCTTTCCCTTTGCCTCCTTCATTACCAGCTCACTAAAGAATTGCCCTTTTAGCAAGATCCGAGTTCCCCCGAGCTGCAGACTGGCCTTGGCCCCAATCCTTCCATCTTCTCCTGCCCGTTGGAGATGGCGCCATTGGAGCTGCAGACCAAGGCTTTGACAAATGACCAGTATACAGTGTTCTGCTGAGCTAACCAGGATGTGCCCCTGTGCCTGTGTGGGCATCACCACTCACCCAGGACGAGACTGGACATGCCCGTCCTGGGGTTGTGTGGCCTGTGAGATCCAAGGGATGTCCGCTGAGCATTGCCTCTGCAGGTGTCTGAGGCCCCTCGTGCTTCAGGGCCTGCACAGGAGCTGCCAGAGCAGAGCTGGGTCAAGCTCAGGGCTGGACCAGTGCCTGTGCCCCTCTGGTGGCTGTTGCCATGCAGGACTTTGGGCTCAATCTTGCCAGATTTTCCCATTTATCAAGAGAATTTTCCATAAAACATCCTGGTTTTAAACATGAGCACCTAATATAGTCCCACAAAATGCAGAGGCGTCCCCTGGGAGACCACCGCTGCCAGCCTCTGCTGGGCCACACCTCCTAATGTGGAAGAGACTTTGCCGGTCCCAAGAAGACTGTGTTCCCTTCAGTGCCTTGGGCTCCCTCCCAACAGCCTGGAGGATCACCGGAGCCAGTGTTGGACTGGCCTCCTGACCAGGCATGCTGCTCAGTAGAGATGAAACAGAAGCCCCTCTGGAGAGGCTGATCAGTGGTCACCCTTGGAAGCTACTGCAAGCCCGTGTAGGAAATTGAGGTGCAGGTGCCCAGTACCTTCTGTTGCACCAGGGTGCCAGTGTGTCAGATCGGCTGCTTTGAGTGCTTGTTCTGTACTGTTTCCATAGATGGTCTCAGCAAGTGGGACCATCTCCCCCTTCTTGCACAGAGAAGGCCCTTTCCACCTTACTCATCTCTCCATAGCCCCCAGAAAATCATTTCTTGAACTCACTCCAGCTGGGTTTCGTGAGCCCTGCCATGGCCTTCCCTGTGCCATCATAGACATCGTGGTCTCCTGACCATCTCCCGAGGAAAGGAACAGTTAGTGATGTGGTTTCATTCCAGCTGTCTTTTATAAACAGATGCCAATCTGTAACCCTCACTGAAGAGTCTGAGTGTGATGAGATGTTCCATCCACTACAAAGCTTTCAGGTCTCATAATTCATATGTGCCAACAGTGTAAGGATGAAAATTAAATTTCTGAGACCAGAAAAACTCCAACACAAATCATGAAAAAACGTTTATTACAAATGCTGATAAAGCTTGAATATGCCACTTTAACTGCAATTTAAAAAGGTATTTTAGAAAATTTCAATAAAACATGTGAGAAGTTACAAACTCCTAACTTGGACATATGTGAGGAGTATCTATTTTTTTTTTTTTTTGTAATTGATTGTTTATTAAAGATTGGAGGGGGAAAAATGATTAAAATGGAATATGAAACAAAAATGTTGAAGCTTGCGTAGTAAAATTAATAGAAATAACTCTAACATCAACAGGAAAAGGGTAACAAAATATTTTGAGACCATACCAAAAGCAACACTTCACTGAAAGGAAAAAATAAATTTTGAATAGGAACAATAAACAAGTTTTTAGATAGCTTGATAATTCAGTTAATGAAGAGGAATGAATCAAGTCAGACATTTCCTCTGATTTGTTGGAGAAACTGTGACTTTAACAAAGGGTGTACATAATAAGAAGAAAAACTTGAAATGCCCTAAAATGCTTCAGAAGGATGAAAAAAAAAACTGCATCAGTGTTTTCTCAAACTGGACATTCTAAAAATTTGCACGTCCTTTTCAGTCATGACTTTCGAAGCTGCAAAGAACTTCCTTAAACTTTTCATACTACATTATCTTCCTGTTGTGTATATGGAAAACGATGTTACGAAATCACTATCTTATGAAAAAAGCCTTCAGAATACACAGCCAAGAATGTCGGTGGGGAGGGGAGGAACTTATCTGAAGAGATGTGTCTGGCAGTTAATGAAACACATTGTATAATTTTTCTGGATTTTGTGATGTTTGTGGTATTGTTTTTAATTTGTAACTGTTGTACTTTCTCAGTCTAAAGAAATACTTATTTTCAAACCTAATTTTGTGTTTTTCTTCAAGAGGGCCTCCCAGATTGTTTAAGCTTTGGGTTTTATAAACCTTGTGCACCTGCTTCCATTAAGGAGGATAAGCAGCAGCTTCCCGGAAGAAGTGGGAGGGGATTTTGTGATAGGGATCAGATACCAGCTGCCTTGAGGAAAAAGCAGCCATTTGATGGAAGAAGGTGCTGCTCGGTGTTTTTCCCCTTGGGCCCCGCCCTGGCCGCCAGGCTCAGCTCTCAGCGCTGCCCTTCCTTACCCTTCACCTCTCTCCCTGCTCCCAGGTCTTCTTGTGGGCACCCTGGACGTGGTGCTGGACTCCAGCGCCCGCGTGGCCCCTTACCGGATCCTGCACCAGACCCAGGACTCGCAGATCTACTGGACAGTGGCGAGTGGTAGGTGCCCTGGATCATGAGGGGTGCACAGGGCCTGCCCTGAGGGGGGCCGGGAGGGAGGGGACGCAGCCCAAGTTGCTAAGCTGGCTGTTGCCCCCTGAGAGCCTGGCAGTGCCCCCCAGCACAGCGCAGGCCAGTGTCCCGCTTAGAAAGGCAGCTCAGCTGGCCCCGGGCCCGGCAGTGTCCTGAGTCATTTATGGGCATTTGTGGGACTGAGCACGTGCAGAGCAGGTTCCCAGCTGAGTTGGAGCAAGGTGCCCTTCTGACTTCTTCTGTCATCTCAAACCGTAAGTAAGTGTCCTTTTCGTGCCCTAAGTGCCATGTTTGTCCCATTGTTTTTTCTTGATAGTTTGTTGTTTAAAGTGTCCCCAGCTAGTGCGGCAGCGCTGGGTGGTATCCCTGTGGAATCAGTACGTGCTGGCTGAGCTTCCTTCAGGCCCGGGTGACAGAGTGCTGGCTGCGAGTTCACGGTTAGGGAATTAACTTATATTAATAAGGTGCCTTTAAACAGAAACACACATAAAACAAAATTCAATATTGATCTTTAATGAAAATTTGACCAGAGGCTCTAAGGAACTTAGCCCTGCTACTCCCCTGGGAACAGTCTTGACGAAATCAGTATTCTAGGAGATTCTCTGGGACATAACTACTGTGAACAAGGAGAATCAGCTGCAACTGTCCTCCCAGGAGGAAACTCAACACCCCTTTCTGAGAATCTGGGAGGAAGTCCCCTGCCACTGGCTGAAGTCACTCGGATAAAACAGTCATAACCTCCCAACAACTCCAGAAGGCAGAACTTTGGTTTCCCCTCTTTTGAAAATGAGCAAAGTATAGCCCAGAAGAGTTAAGTAACTTGCCCAAGGTCACACAAAATGGTAGTTCAAACCCAGAGCACCTGCTCACGCCCCTATGCCCCTATGCTGAATACCTCCACATGCTAGAAGCTACAGTATCGCTGTCCCCCAGGATAATGGTTTTCCTTGGGGACTTGAGAAGACGAGAGTACTCCCAGCTGGACCCCAGCTTCAGGAGAGGAGGGGTCAGGGCTGAAGGCATAGTGTGGGCAGCAGCCGGCACAGTACCCTTTGCCAGGACCCGAACAGAGGTGTCCTGCCCCTTTGTATAAATGAATAAAGACTCAGAAAGCTGAGTTTGTCCAGGGCCAAGCTGGATGGCCAGTAGGACCCCTGCTCCCCTGGTCCCAGAGCCTGAATGGGGCACTGGGGGGTGGTTTGCCCACAGGGGAGAGGGGCTTTCTGTGGGCTGGGGGCTGTCCCTGAGCGGGGCCCAGGATGGTTTGTGAGTACCTGAGCCATGAGGAGATGCTTATCTCTTAAGGGGCCCTCTAGATTTTCATCTCTGTCTCAGCGGTGTTCTTCACCGCTCCCTCCACCCTCGCCCCCTCAGTTGGGGAGTGGATGGGCAGGGGGCAGTGGCAGTGAGATGCACCTCTCAGTGGGGAGACAGAGTGTGGCCATACTGTGCGGGAACCCCTTTGGCGCAGAGGGGCCTGGCGCTGGGGGACCCCGGCCCTTAGCCGCAGGCCACACGCTGACCTGCCCCACTCCTACCTTCCCCCTGTCCCTACCGTGGCCTCTGCCATGCCTCCTCCTCTACACCCACCTTCGCCCCCTCAGTTCTCCAAAACCAGACATGGTCCTGCTGCCACCTCAGCTGGCCACTGAAGGACTTCCAGCATCTGCCTGCCTCCATTTCTGTCCTCCTCTCTTCAGCTCACATGTGGCCTCAGCCAGTCAGGACACTTACAGGGCCTGAAGTTCCCACCTCCACCGGCATCCCCCCACGTCCACCTGACTTCCTCCTCTCTCTCTGATGTCGCCTCCTGTGGAGAACCTTCCCAGAGTCCCCAGCCCGAACACCCACCCTTCCTTCTTGCTCCTTAGGACTTGCCAGCTCTCCTGCCAGACTGGCAGCTCCCTGAGGATGAGGGTAGATCTGCAGCTGGGCAGCCTGGGTTAGGATTATGGTTTGGTCCCTCCCCAGCTGTGTGACCTTGGGCAATTTAACCTCTCTGTGCCTCAGTTTCATCCTATAAAGTGAAAATAATGGTACCTGTGTCCAAGGTGGTTTAAGAATTAAAATAATCCACAAAAGCTTCTGAAAACAAGTGGCAGTGATTAATTAGCTTTTATATTCTTTTTATTCCCAGTACCCAGCATGGAGATGGCATAATTTAAGTGTTTGCTTAGTACTAAATGAAGATTGTTACTTTTCTCTAATAATTCTTTTAAATGTACACATGTAAACATTTATAACGACACGCAGCGTAGATTAGATCTCTTCTGTTTTAGGCTGCCAGGAACATGTGTAAAAGGGAATGATACAATAGAGTTGCATCATGTGCAAATTTAACTCCAAACCTGGGTCTTGGCAAAAACAGAAAGAACTCCCTTCCCCTACTAACCAGACCAGGAAAGGAGACTAATAAACATGCAAAGAAAAAAAGCAAAAAACAGTAATGTATGGATGATCCAGAGTAGCTTTGCTTGCCTGTTGTGGCTCACTGTGAATTGTATAAGCCCAGGTTTAATTGCTTTCACGTGGGTGTCCTCGTACAGGCCCATGGAGAGTGTCCTTCCTGAGAACTGCTTGCTAGGGTGCTGAGCTGCTGCCATAAATGTAAAGAAACGAGCATCAACCCCAACCAAGACAGCTAGGCTGTGACATGTGACAGAGCAATGAGCAGGTGTCTGGGTCTGGGTCAGGGCTGAGTTTTCAGCTGGTGGAAGAGTGTTTCCAGGTAGGGAAGGGGAGGTGTCCGGGATCAGGCGCTCAGCAAACATGCCTGGTCCACAGCCGTGCTGGACTGTGGCTTTGCCGAGGCTCCTCCATGCCGAGTGTGTGGGCCTTCCTGGGGTTACGGGATCAACTGGGCCATCGGGGTGCTCATGGTCCATCCACCAGCCCGTGCAGGATAGCCCAGGGAATGCCGGGCCTTCACACCTCTTCTTATTCTTGCATTAATTCATTCAGAAAGCAACTCTTGAGTGCAAACCACATGTCTGGCACATGCAAAACCCCCAGAAATGGCGTGCTGGGGGCCAGGGAAACCAGGCCAGGCTGATACTTCCTACATCCCTTTGCTTCTCCTCCTGGGGCGCCTTTGCCCAGTTCCCTGCTGGGAGCCTACTGCACAGCTGCCCCGCCCTTTGGGAATGGCATTGGGCTGCCTTCTCTGTTTTTCCACTTGTACTGGGTCTTCAGTGCCCTCCAGAGCCCCTCCCTGAGGAAGGGAGGACCACGTCATAGGCAGGCAGACACTGGGGACCTGCCAGAAGCTGAACGGGTCCGACAGGGCTTCCCAGAGGAGACGAGCAGGGCGGCGATGTGACCCGGAAAAGGAAGGAGCACTGCCTGCAAAGGCCTGTGTGGGTGCCTCTGACTCCAGAGGGTGTGGGAGCCGCTGGCCCAGCCTGCCCTGCTCAGGGAGACCAGCAGCCAGAGGCCAGGGCCACCAGGGCGAGGGGTCCTACAGGAAGCTGCAGCTACCATCTGTGCACTCCTGTCACTTACACCCAATCTGACTGTGTCTAGTGAGTCACCTGTGTATCAAAGACTACGTTATGTTCTTTTAGCTCGAAGAAAAATCTTTGTAAGTCAGCAAACTTGTATAGACCATTTCTGGCGAGACACATAGGAAACTGGTGGTCATTCTTACTCAGCATTAGGGTAAAGAGTATTTATTTCCCGTGTAACTCTCTGCAAGTCTGCCTGAATTCTTTTATTTTTCATTTTTATTGGACCATGTATGACTTCTGTAATATACATATATGTAAAGCTTAAGAAGGAAAAGAGTAAGCACCTTAAAGATTGTAGTCACTTGGACATAGCAAATTAGGTCACCCATGTAATCACTCTTCTTTGAGTTCAGGGTTAAGGCCTGGTAATTGTGTGATTTTCCTTTTCTTTACTCCACCAAACCTCCCCTAGGTTCTTCCCGCAAAGAGATTACAAAACACTGGGAATGGCTGGAAAACAACTTACTCCAGACTCTGTCCATCTTCGACAGTGAGGAAGATATCACCACCTTCGTCAAGGGCAAGATACACGTAAGGTTCACCTGCGCTTCTCTGGGCTGGCCGTGTTCCCACATGTCCGCTTATTTCACCTTCAGACAAGATGGTGGCAGTCTTATCCCCAGTTCACAGAGGTGGAAGCCAAATGTCCATGCCATTCTCCTGGTGTGGAAAGGGGCAGGGAGCGCGTTGCCCACGCAGGCCCTGTCTGTCCTGGCCAGCCTCTGGGACTCCCACTCCCCCAGAGGGCCTGAGAGCTCGCATACAGGTACACAGCTGCCGCCAGCTCCTTGGCTGGTGGAGGCAGATGCTGGATGTGATAGGAGAGTTGGAGCCATGTTTCTATTATAAAACTAACCTGACTTAAAAATGCACACCCTTTGACCCAGCTATTCCGTTCCTTGCAATTTACCCTGTGGTGTATTCATATGAGTCAGGGTGGCCCCGCAACACGTCCACTAGAAGACTGGAGCAGTGCCTCGCAGGCCGCTGGTCGGGGAGCAGCGCACTCTCCTCTGCGGCACGAGCCATGAGGCTGCGCGCAGAGCTCGTCGTGGGCCCCTCCTGGGTCCTGTGCTGAGCACTGTTCAGGGCATGGGTCAGTCATACGTGCTCTGCTTAGTGGAATATTTTACAGCCATCAAGATGATCATTATGAAAAGTGTAGCAATATGTAAAAACAGATGGTGCTGTTTAGCCTGTTTACTCTTGGGTGATAATTAACACGATAATGAGCATTTACCTAGGTATATGTGTCGTTTTTCTTTCTTGGATTATTGCTTTAGGTTAGATTTCCTGGGAGGTCTCTTACTAGGTCGGAGTTTCATGGTGCTGAGTTGCTTTGGGCCCTTGTGACCTCATGACACCAACACTTCCTAGACCTGGCAGACGGCACCAAGAGTTCCTCAGCTCTTCTCTGTGCACTTTGGGTTCAAGGCGAGACATGTGTTGCCTCCTAGTTCCAGAGAAACAGGCAGAGGGCAGCAGCAAGCCTTCACTGTCCTCGTGGGCAAGCTCGGCTACAGCAATAGCGATAAGAATAATAATATAACTGCTTCCTATATGCCAGGCTCAAACAAACCAATCTGCAAAACAGAACAAAGAAGGGCTGACCTCCTGAATGGAAAGAGAATGAATTTGTGTTTTAGGCCACTAAGCCTGTAAACTTAAGAATGTAGACAAGATGGACACTTTATTAGAGTCTTTTTCCAGCTTCTAGAGGGCACTTGTGTTCCTTGGCTCTTGGCCCTTCCTCCATCTTTAGTGCCAGCAGCATGGCATCTCCCGGTCAGTCAGTCAGTTCCCTTCCTCATCTCCTCTGTGACCCTGACCCTCGTCCCTCCTAAAAGGACCCCTCTGATTAGTTTGGGCTCACCCACATAATCCAGGATCTCCCCCTCAGAGGCCTTACTTAACCACATCTGCAGAGTCCCCTTTGCACTGAAAGGTCACATTTTCCCAGGTTCTGGCGGTTGGGGTGTGGACATCTTTGGGGGTCGTTATTTGGCCTACCACATCACAGAACTGACACTGAGGCTCAGGAAGAAATAGGAAACGTGAATATTCCTAAAACTATTAAAGACATGGAATCCAGAATTGAAAGTTTACCCTGTGATTTTTACAGTCCAGCGATATCTGCCAACAAACAGAAAATCCCAGGCTGTGAGCCAGGCAGGCTCATTTCCGTTGGTGCAGAGCATTACTCCTTGAGTAGAGGCCGGTGGAGAATGCAGACAGGCCGTGTCAGCCCCTCTGCTCCCTGCTTGGGGGTCTCCCAGGTGCAGCTGCTGGTGGAAACCCAGGAAGGTGGTCCTAGGGGCAGGGCAGCCAGTGGTGGCCCCCAGGCTGTCCAGGGCCCACCTTGTGCTTTCCACTGGAGGGGTTACAGTGGGTGGAGAAACAAAGGCAGGGCCTTGGTAATGAGAGGGCTTTGCCAGGCGTTTTGCCCAGATTAGAGCCAGTTCCTACAGGAGCACTCCACCGACACCACAGGCATCTTGAGGGAGAGATGTTGAAGTCACAGCTACAGCAGTGCCGGCTGCTCTGAGGTAGACAGCGTGGAGCACACTGCCCTTCGGGTCCTGCCCCGGCTCCTGGCTGTCCTCCCTGCCCACGGATGGCGGGACAGGAGGCCCAGCACAAGCAGCAGGCGAGACCACAAGCGCTGGCCATGAATTCCCTTAGTGTAGTGAGTAACCGACCTGGAAGGTCTGTGTATACCTTTTGAGCTGAGCGGGCTAAGAGTCTCTTACCCCAAGAGGTTTGGGGCTGGCCCTGCGGCCCAGAGTGACATCCTGGGCAGCCTGAGCCAGTGAAGGTGCAGGCAGGATGCAGTTAGCATGGGTGTGCCCTGGGGCGGCTGGGCCCGGCGGCTGGTCTGTGGGTGGGGTCTAGAGGCAGGGACCCCGGTACATGGGGGAGGGGGACGCAGATACAGAACTTATCCAAGACATCATCGTGAGAAGAACGCTTCACGGAGCAGTGCCACAGCACAGAGCCATCTGAGTAAAGAAAGGGAAAGAGAAATGCACGTTTCTGCTTAAAGGTACACTAGTGCCTGCGTGTCTGGGAGGAAACCGGGAGAGGGGCCTCGGGGGTGGCAGGAGAGTCCCTTTTCACTGAAAACAATTTTCTACTGTGTGCTTTTTTTAGGAATTTTGTATAAAAATCAGTGTTTATGTAAAAAGTCACTGCTCCATGCCAGTGGTGATAATAGCTCAGGGAGTTGAGGGAACTCCCCAGTCACGTGGGCAGCGTCGATCCGACCACATGCCTTGACCACTTGCTGCCGGAGCAGCTGACCGGGTGCCTACCTCGGCTGTGGCCCTGAGGCTGGCGTCTTGGTGCCACCACCTGGGTCCCCGGGCTCTGCTCTGGCCTTTGCCTGTCCAGGCCGTGGGAACCCTGGGCCTGCTGAGAACCAGTCTGTTCGTCCTCCTGCAGGGTATCATCGCGGAAGAGAACAAGAACCTGCAGCCCCAGGGAGACGAGGACCCCGGGAAGTTTAAGGAGGCCGAGCTGAAGATGCGGAAGCAGTTCGGGATGCCCGAGGGAGAGAAGCTGGTCAACTACTATTCCTGCAGTTACTGGAAGGGCCGCGTGCCCAGGCAGGGCTGGCTCTACTTGACCGTCAACCACCTGTGCTTCTATTCCTTCCTGCTGGGCAAGGAAGGTGAGCACAGCGCCTCTCTGGCCCCCCGGCCCCCAGCTGCTCCTGTCTTCCTCAGTTCCTCTGCCCCTGCACCTCGCTTCCAAAAAATTCACCACCTCCAGACAGCCAAAGTCCCTGAGGAGTCTGCTTCCTCTCGTTCCCCAGATATTCTGTCCCCACACACCCACCACAGGGTCTCCCCAAAACCAACTGCCACCTCAGCCTTGGCCCAGACAGGAACACCCAGATGTGAGCCAGGCCCACACTGGCTCTTGGGGGCTCCTGCCATGTCTGTCCACCAGCACGGGGGCCTCCCCTCTTTCTGTGAAGTGGAGTATTCGAGGCACACGTGTCCATGAGCGGCTGCAGGGCACGCCGTGCCTTGGCACTGTAGATCCCTCCCTGGGGGAAGCCCTGGATACAAGGCAGAGTCCCCAGGGGCAGCCCGTGTCCTCTGCTGCCACCTTACCCTGACAAAGAGCCCCCAGGGTCCTGGTATTGCCTTTCCCAACCCCAGCAAGGCCTTCTCCCTCCCTTGCACCTACCTCCTCATCCTGCTTGGCTGGTGTCCTCTCTGTGCTGGTCACACCATGTTGTGACTTCTGTTCCCACATCTGCACTCCCACTAGATGGGGCTTCTTGGGGCCAGAATCTCAACTAGGTTATGTGCACACGTTCATTCATGTCATGTTAGCCGTTCTTGGGGCAAACGTGCACCCAGTCTGTTCCTGGGCCGGCGCTGGCTTGGCCAGGATGCAGTGCAGACCCCAGCGGCACCGTCTCCTCATGGAGCACATGTCCCAGCACAGCTAGGCTCGCGGTGCAACTCCCCGCAGTGGGTGCCGGGTGCACGTGGGGGTCAGAGCCCGCCCTCCAGCCCATGTGACCCGATGGTATGTCTGTCTCTGCGGCTGCCCAGTGAGCCTCGTGGTGCAGTGGGTGGACGTCACGCGGCTGGAGAAGAACGCCACCCTGCTGTTCCCTGAGAGCATCCGCGTGGACACCCGGGACCAGGAGCTCTTCTTTTCCATGTTCCTTAACATTGGAGAGACCTTCAAGCTCATGGAGCAGCTGGCCAACCTCGCCATGCGTCAGCTGCTGGACAGTGAGGGCTTCCTGCAGGACAAGGCGCTGCCCAGGCCCGCCCGGCCGCTTCGGAACATCTCAGCTCTGAAGCGGTATGTTGTCTGGGCTGGAGGACCTGCGGGAGGGGCCGGGGAAGGTGTGGTGGCGAGAGGGCACCAAGAGCCGCAGAGGGGTTGTCCTGAGAAGCACGTTCTCTCTCACCACCTCGTGATGGGGAGGTTGCACACACTCCTTGGTCTCAGAGTGGAAGCTGAGGAACAGAGAGGTTGAGTAACTGGCCCAAGGCCCTGCAGCGAGTTAGCAGTAGAGCCAGGATGTGAGCCTGCTGCCAGCCTGTCCCCACCACCTGTCAGGCGCCCTCAGAGGCTGCTCTGGCCAGCTTCAGTGGCCAGGTCCCAGGGTGCACAGCCTCCACCCCTGTGATTGACAGCTCCTCTCAGCACCCCTTGGCCAGTGGCCCCTCTTAGCCATAGCCACGGGGCCAGGCCTGGGGCTGGAGTGCAGCCAGGGAGGTCTTAGGTCTCTGCCTGTTTGTGAGGATTGGTAGACAAAGGCACCAGTAATGGTGGCCAGCCCTCCAGAGCACTTCTGTCTGCGTTCCTCCATCATAGCTTCATAGGAAACTCACAAGGCTGTCTGGGAACACAGAGGTTCCATGAAGCCCTGGGCCCCACAGCCCGTTCACACAAGCGTGCTCAGAGCCATGGCCGAGGCCCGGGGCCTGGGGTGCATCTCTGCACCACTGTCCAAAGATGTCACTCTCCTGGTGTGAGCGACGGCCTGGCTTCTGGCACCTTCTGGAAGGAAAAGGAGCAGGGCTGGTACTTGGCAGTCTCTGGCACTCGCCATCAAGGTGTCCCCTCCAGGCCCTACTCAGGCTGCTGGCAGCCTCCATGGAGCTGGGGAGAGAAAGGTGTTTACAAGGTCCGAGCCACCGCAGGGCTGAGGAGCGGGGTGCCAGGCCGCCTCACAGTCATAGGCCAGGCAAGTGTGTGTTTTAAATCCAGCAGCAGCAGCATGTGTTTTAGTCTTAGCTCCCATCTGCCTGATGGGAGGTCCTTACCCTGATTTCTAGGTGGGACTGGGTCTTCCCAGTGAGAAGCAGCAGGGTGGGTGCAGAGATCGCTGGGCAAGCGACATGTCACCCTGTCAGCCTCCAGGTGACCTCCACGCCCTTAGGTCTCAGAGAGCATGTTGTTTGCTGACCAGTCCTGGGCTGGTCGTACTAATGTCCCACATTTTCCTTGGCCATGTAAGGTGCATGTTTTATTGGACTGTAAGATTCCTGGGCACGGCTTGCTCATGGGAGGACCCCAAGAGCGCAGACCCCATGTGGAAACCCAACTCTTGTCCCCCTCCCTCCCACCTGCACTGTGGTTTCCCAGAGATCTGGATGCCCGAGCCAAGAATGAGAGTTACCGGGCCACATTCCGGCTGCCTGGGGACGAGCGCCTCGACGGCCACACGACCTGCACCCTGTGGACGCCGTTCAACAAGCTGCACATCCCCGGCCAGATGTTCATCTCCACCAGCTACATCTGCTTCGCCAGCAAGGAGGACGATGCCTGCCACCTCATCATACCCCTGAGGGAGGTGAGCACCGGGCCCGACTCGGCACTCAGTGGGGGGCATGCGGGAAGAGAGCGCCTGCCCGGCGCCAGGCCCCCCAGGAGTGGGCTTTGCTGTGCTGGGAGCGCTCACCCTGCAACACACGGAAACTTCAGGAAGGACCTGCACCTTCCTGCTCAGTGTCCAGGGAGTATGCGTCAATCCTCCCTTCCTGGCCTGCGGCTGGACTTTGGCAGAGCCCTACTTTGGATGAGCTTGGAGGATGCTGACGCTGCAGCAGTGCTGCCATGCCATTCTCAGGCCACCTCACTGTCCCTCTCCGACACCTGCTTTGACTGTGGCTCAGGCTCCAGCAGTGTCATCGGAAGTCAGCACTCACTTGTCAGGACGGAGGTCAAGTCTCACCTGTCAGAGGTAGAGGCCCTGTGTCCTGTGCTGCAGTGCAAAATGTGGACAGGGAAGGAGAGGGCCCCCACCCAGACAAAAGGCAGTGACCCCGCAGTCAGGGCTGGTCGCAAGGCCTCCCTTTGCTCTTGGCCCAGGAGGGCACACTGGCTGAAGCATAGGGAACTTCTTAAGTTACAACACAGTATTTTGATTTTTGTAAAAACCTAGAGCAGTGAGACCTTCCTGGCATTTGTACAAACCCTCGCGTTACAGGTGTAGCTATGAAGAGGTATGGGGGAGTGTGCCACCTCGGTTCCCCAAGGAAGTCAAGCAAAGGACTCAAAAGAGCCACAGCTCCAGAAGTTCCCAGCTGAGGAGCTCAGAGATGGCCCTTGACCCCACGCTCTCTTTGGCACCAGGCCCATGCGTTTGTCCTGGGTGCTGTACTGGCCTGGCCCCGAGGCATGGGTGGTGCTGAGGGGTCTCCTTAGGCCCCAGATCCGTTCTACCTGACGTTTGTTTCTAGTAGCAGAGAGTGCTGGCTGACTGGGGAGCAGGGTCATCTCGTGCTTCCGGGAGGGCTCTGCTGCTGGTCGAGATGAAGTCCCTGGCCCAGCGTGGCCCAGCCAGGGGGTCACAGGGCTCCTCACTCAGAGCCAGCTGCACTCACGTGTGTGGTGGGCTCTTGAATTTGCACACCCAAATGTGCTCTTCTCATCCCAGCCCGGCAGCAGCACCCCTTCCCTCTGTCCACTCCAGTGAAAGGTGGGGGCCACCCTTGATTCTGACCTGACATCATTCCTGCGTCCTGACCATAGCACGTCTCTTCCTCTCCACGGTGTCGTCACCACCTAGGACACCATCATCTGCTTGGGCCATCTCAGGTTACCCACACCTAACCCCTTGTAGCACGCATCCTCCCACAGCAGCCAACGCAGTTTAAAACGTCAGTCAGAGCATGTCAGTGCCCCACATGGAATCCTGCAGCATCTTCTCCTGTGATACGGAGAATCCCCGACATGCCTATGGACTTGTGTGACCTTCAGCGAGCACTCCGCCTTCTCAGATCTCAGCTCACATGCACACACACACTTGTGTGCACACACGTACACACCTGCACATGTAACATACACGCCGCACACAAACATGCACATACACCAGTACATGTACACACACCACCCTCACATGCATGCACACACCTCACACACATGCACGTACATATATGTATGTACACATGCGCACAGAGCCTCACACACACATACACCGCCCCCCTCTTCCCCAGCCCCAGCTTCTCCAGCCTTTCCTTGTCCATCAGGCAAGTCTGGCACCCCCTCAAGGTGGTTGCTGACCTCTGCCCCAGCTCCTGCCCTGGCTGCACCAGGTCTCAGCTCAACCGCCACCTCCCCAGAGGAGCCTTCAGCACAAAGCAGCCCGGTGACCCAGTTGGTCCTGTCACCCCCACCGCCTTGGTGACCATGTTTAGCCTGCATGGCCATTGTCTGTCCCCATCCCAGGCTGTGGGCTCTGCAGAGGGGCCCCTGAAAGCCCGTCCTATGCCCTCCATACCTGTGCTGCTCTGTCCACACACATTGGGGTCCGAGCGAGGCCCGGATGCACCATGAGCAAGTGTTCTGGGAAGCAGTGCGTAGGATGGCTGGGCAGGCGGCTGCCCATTGGGCTTCAGAGCACGGACAGAACTGGCCATCTTCGGGAAGCTGATAAGGGCCATCGACTAGGCCTACCATCTTCATGACAGTCCAGCAGGGCCGATGTGTTCCCCCCCGTGGGGCAGGTTTAGACATGCACATGAGGAACTTGCTCACGGCAGCAAGCGACAGAGTCAGCATGTGAATGCAGTAAGCTGAGCGTTCCTGTCCCATCACCACACCCTGCCTGGGGGAGGGCGGCCTGAGGCTGCTGTGCTCTCATAGCCCGGGCGTTACATCCTCAGTCACCAACACCCAGTGATTTTGCCTTCTCAGGTAACCATTGTTGAAAAAGCCGACAGCTGCAGTGTCCTGCCCAGCCCTCTGTCTATCAGCACCAAGAGCAAGATGACCTTCCTGTTCGCCAACCTCAAAGACCGCGATTTCTTAGTTCAGAGGATCTCTGACTTTCTCCAGAAAACGCCATCCAAGCAGCCTGGTGGCAGTGGCTCAGGGAGGAACTCCAGCATCGGGGACCCAGCCCCAGAGGTGAGAGGGTGCCTGGGGAGCTGCAGGTTGGGGGTCAGGGCAAGGAGGGGAGTCCAGGCAGCCCTGTGATCCCTGCTGTGGGCCTCGGTGGGGAGGCGCCGCCTGGGTTTGGGGTGGGGAGCCTGACCGAGCCCCCGTCTCAGGTGTCCAGACACACATGCTGCCCAAAGTCACGGGCTTTGTACCCAGCCATATCCCTGCAGTCCTCCTGGCATTTCCGTCCGCCTCAAGGCCCGTCGCGGGGGAGAACACTTCTCTGGCTGGACCCACCACCCTGTGAGCTTGTGCTGCACTGAAAGCCACACTGCAGGTCCATCCAGCCTGGGAGCTTGGGTTCATTTTCCTGGCCTTTCTTTTGTCAGTCATTCAGTCTGAGATTCATACAGGGAAAGATCCCCATTTAAAGAGGTAACTGCAATCTCATTATTACACAACAAAGTTAACAAGAATTGCTGAATATCAAATACTTATACTCACCTTTCCCCAAATGTAGATGTATTTATTACACTTTAATCATTGGAGTTAACGTACCCATAGGTCACACTTTATAGTCGGTTGATATGTCTCTTAAACTCCTTTTTATCTATATGAGTAGATTTCTGCACATGCACGCGCACACTCTCTTTCTCCCCACTCTCTCCCTGCCCCCCTCTTTCTTGCAGTATTTTGTTGATGGAATTGGGTCATCTGTGCTGTAGAATTTCTCCAAGTTTGTTTTTTATTGACTGCATTCCCTTATTTCCTGTAAGTGGGTGGCTGAGTGGAGAGACTCAGCTCAGATTCAGGTTCAGTGTTTGCGTTTTGGGCGGCAGGTCTTCTTGGAGGCAGGAGTGCAGTGATGTGGACTTTCACCAAGAGGTACACATACGACACCTGGTTATCTTGTCATGTGCTGTTCCCTGTCATTGATGAGCATTGTTCAGACCCAGCCGTTTGTCAGGGATTACTCTAATTTTGTCATTCCTTCTGTTTATTAGCTGGGATACTCCCATAAATATAAACTTCCTCTCATCAATTATTTGGTGACCCTGAGGCATAGTTGACACAGGAAAGGGGAAACACCCCCTTAGGTTGCTTCTACCTTTGGCTGTTGTGAATGATGCTGTTGTGAACTTGGGTGTACACATTTCTCTTTAAGATCCCACCTTCGGTTCTTTTGAGGATAAACCCAGAAGTGGAATTCCTAGGTCAAATGGTAATTCAGTGTTTAATATTTTGAGGAATAGCCATACCATCTTCCACATTGGCTGCACCATTGTACATTCCTACCAGCAATGCAAAAGGGTCCAATTTCTCCCCACCCCTGCCAACACTTGTTATTTTCTGTTTGTTTGCTTGTTTGTTTGTTAGTTTGCTTCTTTGTTTTTTTACAATAACAATTCTAATGGGTGTGATGTGGTATCTCGTTGTGGCTTTGATTCACATTTCCCCAAAGACTAATGATGGTGAGCATCTTTTCATGTCTTATTGGCCATGTGTATATCTTCTTTGGAGAAATGTCTGTTTAAGCCCTTTGACCATTTTTGTAATCAGGTTGTTTAGAAGTCCTTTATACATTATGGATATTAACTTCTTATCAGATATATGATTTTCAAATATTTTATCCTATGGGTTGCCTTCTCATTCCAATGATTGTGTCCTTTGATGGACATAAGTTTTTAATTTTTATATAGTTCATTTTATCTATTTTTCTTTTATTGTGCTTTTGATGTCACATCCAAAAAATAATTGCCAATCCAATGTCATGAAGCTTTTCCTCTATGTTTTGTTCAAAGAGTTTTATACTTTCTACCTCTTCTGTTTAGGTGTTTGCTCCATTTTGAGTTAATGTTTGTGTATGGTATGAGGTAAGGATCCAACATCATCATTTTGCCTGTGGATATCCAGTTATTCCAACACCATTTGTTGTAAAAACTGTTCATTACCCATTGAATAGTCTTGGCACACCTTGTTGAAAATCATGTGACCATATGTACGAGAGTTCATGTCTGGGCTATCTATTCTGTTACACTGGTGAATCTACCTGCCTTTCTACGGTACCACACTGTTTTGATTACTGCAGCTTCATAGTAAGTTATTAAATCAGGAAGTGTGAGACCCTCAACTTAGTTCTTCTGTTTTAAGATTATTTTGGCTATTTGAGATCCCTTGAGAGTCCATGTGAATTTTAGGATATATTTATCTATTTCTGCCCAAAAAATGCTATTGGGATTTTGATAGGGATTGCACTGAATCCGTAGATCACTTTGGGTAGTGGATGTCTTACCAATATTAAATCTTCCAATCCATGAACATGGTATGTCTTCCCATTTATGTGTCTTCTTTAATTTCTTTCAGAAATGTTTTGTAGTTTTCAATGTAAAAGTCCTTCACTTTCATGGTTAAGTTTATTCCTAAGTATTTTGTTCTTTTCAGTGCTTTTGTAAATGGAATTGTTTTCTTAATTTCCTTTTTGGATTGTTCGGTGTTAGTGTATAGGGCGTATTCTGAAGGTAGATCTGAGAGATGGATTAGATGTGGGGTAGAAGAGAAGGAAAGGGTCAAAGATGACACTGTGGTTTCGGCCCGAGCAGCTTAAAGAACAAAATCACCATTTAATCACATGGGGAAGATGCAGGAAGAGCAGGGTGGGAAGAATTCAGTTTTGGATATATGAAGTTTGAGGTCGAGTATATGGAGAACAAGAAATTGACAACTGGAGATGGCAAACAGAGGTCCTGGGGGCCTTGACAAGAATTGTTCAGTACAACCCAAAAAAAGCTTGACTGAAGTGGCCGTCAACCAGGGCAAGGTGGTGGTAGCTGGTAATTTTTAAAATCTTACCAATTTCCTCATAGAAATGCACAGAGGAACTTTAAGGGTAAAAGTAAAAGCATAGACAACATCTTCAACAGAATCAGGTGAAAGGGTATCTCCACAAACCCCAGAATACGATAGGTGGGGTCACACCAAATGCAGCATTCCTCTGTATAGACACAGAATCAGCAGCTGTGCTGAGGTAATGGGTGTGGTGGGGGTGGAGAAAAAAGGGCTCTGACAGTCCCGAGAGCCAAGGAATCCAGAAATCACAAAAAAAAAAAACAGCTCTCCCCTGACCTTGCCAAAGAGACTCCTCACTGAACAAAACCTCAGCAAATGAATCTGAGAAACAACCAGTGAAACTGGGAACAAATTTCTCAGACTCCTGTTCACAGATAAGTAAACAGAACATAACATGGAATCCACTAACAGGTTGAGGGAAGACAGAGACCCTGGGTGGTCCAAGCCCTTGAGGATCACAGAAATACCCAACAAAAGCTCCCTCCCCAAAGGAAAGAGCCCTCCAAGGGAAAAAGAGCTGGGACTGAGCAGGGAAGGGACCCTGGGGTTGAAGGAGAGACTGCAGCAGAAGACGGCCCTCCAGCTATGCAGGGCGGAAAGCTACCCTGCCCACATCTGCCCATTCGTACACGTCCTCCCGAAGGGACAGGAAGTCGTGTCATTTAAATGTGAGCAACAGAAGGATATGACCATACCCTATAAAAATTACTGTAGGAGGGAAACAAACCAAATAACATCCCATAGACAGAGAAAGCACACGAATTGCTTTGCTGTTGAGCTGCAGTTCTTCTGGCATTTATCCCTTATCAGATGTTGTTTGCAATAATTATCTTTTAAAGAAAGCAACCAGAACAATATTTTCTCAAAGCAGATCAAAACTGTACTCCAACATTTTAAAATGATCTAAAAAATAATTAGAAAAATGATAGAAACTACTAAAGAATGGCATAAATAAAAAATGTTTTAAAACCTCAGAAATAAAGTGACTAGTCAATAGAAAAATGTGAAGAGAGAGTTGACAGGGCTCAGGAAAGAATTAGAAAAAAGTATGGAAATATTTCAGAGGTGAAAATTATACAAGCAAGAACACAAGAATGAATAGACACCACGGAAAGTTCATTCAGGGATACGGACAAGATGGGAGGACTTAGGGGTAGAAAGAGATTCAAACAAAAAAATAGAGTGAAAATAGTCAAGAGAAGTGATAAAGAAGTTAGGCAAAGAAGATCCAACTTCTGTATAACCCAAAAAACGAAAACCAAAGCCATGGAACAATAAATAAGAGAAACTATAATTAAAGAAAAATTTCCTGACTATGAGAGAAGACTTGACCCTGCCTGGTGGAAGGTCACGTTGCATGACTGGGAAAATCAGTACAGAATAGTCAGTGTTGAGACAGCATCTGATAAAACTACTGGACTTTAAATTAAAACATTCTTTTGGGCAGTCAAAAAAGACCAAATCATTGGAGGAACAAAAATCAGAGGCATCAGACTTTTGGTAGCAACATTTTATACAAATTGAGTAAAATTTAAGATATACAATAAAAAGAAAAAAGCTATGACCCCAGGATTTTCTATCCACGTATGAAGACTACAGACAGTAGGGAACACACGGGAATTCAGAGAATCTACCAGCTTTTGAGAAATCTGATAGAGAACAACCTTCAGACAACCAAGAAATGATTGGAGAGGCCTTGGCAGAAAGTTTGGTGGGAGCATTGAACATAATTACCTGTGGAAATAAGACTGGATAACAAAAACAAAGGTCACCAATAGTATGTATATTTTACATGGGAGATAGAGTACAGTGAAAACATGAGATAAGGCATGCAAAGTAGAATAAGCTCATTGATTGCCTTATTAAGGAGTGAAAGCATATGACTCTACATTACATGTTGGCAGGAAGTGGGGAGGGGAGCAAACGGTTACACACTAATTTCAGTATTGCCCGTAGGAGGGAATCGACAATATCTAAAATGAGGGACCCAGGGTCCTAGATATCGGTATAAAGGTGACTCTTAGAACATAAATGTACCACTTTCTGACCAAAAAAAAAAAAAAACTTAAGAGGGGGAAAGGATACAGTGAGTTTGGGCAACTCTTATGAGAAATTTTATATAAGAGTCAGTTAAGAGTGATGAGGGTGTGTGAGGGGTGACTTTTTAATGGCAGTGTAGCATCTACACGGAGGCGCATGGATCCTAGTGTACAGCTGGAGCTTGCACAAAGTGGCCCCGTGTGAGCACCACCCATTGAGCAGGAGAACCTGTAGGGACAACGCCAGCATGGTCCGGGCCAGTAGGAATGACTCTAGTGGAGGGGACAGTTGCTAGAGGAAGATTCTGGGGGTGAGAGGAACGCGGTCTCGAGCGTAGGTACAGGGAGGGTTGGGCCTGGCGTGCTTGGCCACAGACGCAGAAGGTGGTCCCGGGGTTGGCTGTGACCGTCCATAGATTGCTCCTGCTTCTGCTCCCTCAATTAAATAGGAGACAGGAAGTAGGTTCAATAGGAAGTGAGGAGGGCAGGCAGTTGGGAGGTTTGCCCTGGAAGAACGTGTGAGATGGTTACCCAGAGGAAGGGGAGAGAGCCTGGCCTGGGGAAGTGCAGGACTCATAGGTGGCTGGCCTTGTGAGCTCACCGTAGCACTGTGGACACCGTGTGTCACGCAGGACAGTGGTTGCTGAGGTCTCAGCCTTGTCAGTTGGTCTGTGGCCTACAGGTCCATTTGTGTCCTGGTTCCTTTGGGGCACCTTGGGCAGGAAGCAGACTCTGCATCAGGGCACGCTTGATCTGGACTGGGGTCTTACCCCCTGGATTTTAGCAGTTTATCATGGAAAAGTATTTTCATGGAGCCAAAATCCATTTCAAAACCAGAGTGGGCACCAGCTCTAGACCCCCCAGGCCAGGGAACAAGCTCTGTGTACAGGCTGTTGCCCACGGTGGCGAGCTCACCTAGAAGTCAGGTGCCTGCAGGCAGAACACAGTGTGAAAAGCAGGGGGCAGGTGGCAGGTGGCACCCACACTGCCTGAAGGGGGCTCAGATGCCGGTGCTTCCCTAAGGAGATGGGGGTCAGGCCAGGAACTTACCTACTTGCCCTGTTGGCAGGGTGAGGGCCAGAGGCAGGGGGTCCAGAAAACCAGGGAAGAATCCTGAAGGCCAGGGCTTCCTTACAGATACAGACCTTTGTCCCTGACGCCCCACTTTCCTTCTGCCAGCCCCATGTTGCCCCCCAGCACATTCCCAGAACCACCACAGGGTCCGTTTCTCCTGCCCTCAGCCACCTGTCTGTGCAGCAAGAGAGCAGATTCCCAGGCTCCCCTGATGCAGGTTAGCCCCTGCGGGGAGGTACCTGCAGCAGAGGTGGCCCACAGGTGGGGACTCCTCCCCACACCCGGTTCCAAGGCTGTGTCTTTATCTTCACCTCCGAAGCCCCAACAGCCTGGTTGGAAGCCCAGCAGACGTTGAGAACCTGGTCTAAAGCTGGCATGAATGTTCAAATTAGAGAGGCGCATGTGCCAGCCAGCAGAAGTGGCACCTCGGGAGCCCGCAGAGGGCCTGAGAGAGAGAACGCCAGCCCTCCCTCAGCACCCACAGGAGGGGCTGCCAACACAGTTAGGACCCTGTCGTCTAAAAAGGGTGGGGCCAGGTGTTGGATTTGGGCCTGTGCTAGGTGACCAGGGACGTCCCTGGCACCTGCTGCCTTTTCTCTGTGCAGCTCAGTGCTCGGGCTCCATGGGGTCCCCAGTGTTCTTTCCCAATAGTCCCAACCTGAGCCAGCCACTGTGTACAGTGCCCAGGGACCATCAGGACGATGCCATCAGCAGCTGTCCCTATAGGGTCAGCCTGGTTGCACTCCGGAGGCTGGAGCAGAGGTTGTGTCCCTGGGAGCCATGGCCAGGACCTGGGGACACATGAGCTGGCTTCTCCTGACCTCACTGAGAGCCTAACCTGGTGGGCCCCAGAACCAGTCGCACGGCAGGCTGGCCAATGTGGGGGCGCCTGGTGAAGTGGGACAGTGTACATGTCTGGCTGGCCAGTGAGGCCTCCTGCTCGGTCAGACCCAGGGCCCACCCCGACCGTCCTGTGGCAGTGTCTGAGTGCACATGGGACGCCTGGGATCAGTGTTGTCTCTCCTGTGTTGTCCTTTCCAGGCCTTGCCAGCTCCTCAGGAGGAGTTGGGGCAGCCCGCCAGCCCAACCTCTGACCCGCAGGGGGCACCCACCACTTCCCAGGGCCTGCTCAAACTCTTCCAGGGAAACACGCCCATGGAGGACCTGGGGGCCAAGGGGGTAAGCCCGGAGCGTGGCTCCATCGCAGAGGGGGCCATCGCAGGCCTGGGGGGCCTGCCAGCCTGTGACTGTGCCTTCACGCCGCCCCGGGCCGGGGCTGACGCTGGGCAGTGCCATCCCCACGGGCCCCAGGCCTCTGCAGGGGTGCCTGCCACCAGACGGTGGTGCTTGCTCAGCCCAGCAGGGGCTGAGTCCTTGGAAGTCTGAGCCACTGGGTGGGGGCCGTGGGGCAGGAGAGCCCGACACCCCGGCTGCACTCACAGGCCCTGCTTGCCCCCCCACCAGGCCAAGGAGAAGATGAAGGAGGAGTTGTGGCACATCCACTTCTTCGAGTATGGGCGCGGCGTGTGCATGTACCGCACTGCCAGGACGCGGGCGCTGGTGCTGAAGGGCATCCCTGAGAGCCTCCGTGGGGAGCTGTGGCTCCTCTTCTCCGGTGAGCTGCCCGGCCTCAACCTCCATGGCCCCCGACCTTCGTGGGGAAGCTCTGCTGCCCCCTGGCCTGCCTCCGGAGTCTGCCAGGCAGGAACTGCCAGCCTTTTACAAGGAGGAAATGGGGCTCACCACTGTGAGGCGGCTCATGCAGCCCACGCCAGGAGGGCGTCCTGGGGAGCAGACACCAACGAGGGCGGGAGGGTACTATCGCCAGGTTGGCTCCTTTCCACCCCCAGTGGGAGGGGAGCAGCACCCCTGAGGCCCCCTTCCCTTAGGACAGGCTCTTAACAACATTCACACCCTTGGCCACGTGGACAGTTTCAGGAGGAGGGCACATCAGCCATGGGAATTTGGGTGGGGTGACCCCTCCAAGAAGCAGTCACGAGGGAGCCTTTGCCTGACACCTCATAACTCACCCCAAAGTTTCACTTCTCTGTGGTAATTGGTGCCTCCAACCTGCCCTGTCATTGGCCCGAAGTCCCAGGATGGGAGGAGGAGAGAGGCAGCTGCCAGCTGTGTCTCCACAGGGGCCTGGAATGAGATGGTGACTCACCCTGGCTACTATGCTGAGCTGGTGGAGAAATCCATGGGGAAGTACAGCCTGGCTACAGAGGAGATCGAGCGAGACCTCCACCGCTCCATGCCCGAGCACCCCGCCTTCCAGAACGAGCTGGGGATCGCTGCCCTCCGGCGGGTGCTGACTGCGTATGCCTTCCGAAACCCCACCATCGGCTACTGCCAGGTAAGGGGGCTTAGTGGGGGCCCAGAGACAGCGTCACCCACCAGAGGCTCACAGGAGCAGATCCCCACAACGCTGGACCTGAGTGATGGCCTCACACCTTCAACTGTACCCTGTTCCCACCAGGAAAAGCCTGACCACGCAAAAAAATGTAATTGAAAATATGAATTGCTCACCTCATTCCCATGCTATATATTAAGTTGTCTTCTGTGTGCTTCTGGTCTGGGTCCTGAAGGCATTTCATTATTTAGTGTATGTGATAAAATACACATAACATAAAATTGAACCATCTTCACCGTTTATTGAGTGTACAGTTCAATGGCATTAACTACATGTTTATGCAGCCATCACCTCCATCCATCTCCAGAACTCTTCCAGCTTATAAAACTGACACTCTGTCCCTATTAAACAACCTTCCTAGTTATCCCTGGGAGCCACCCTCCTACTTTCTGTCTCTCTGATTGACAGCTCCAAGAACCTCATATAAGTGGAGTCAATATCTGTCCTTTTGTGACTGGCTTATTTCACTTAGCATAATGTCCTCAAGACTCATGTGTGTTGTACATGTGTCTGAATCTCCTTCCTTTTAAGGCTGAATGATGTCCCACTGCATGAATGGACCGCACTTTGCATGTCCATTCATCCATCGGGGACACTGGGTGCTGCCCACCTCTTGGCTGTTGTGAACATGCTGCTGTGAACCTGGGTGTACAGTGTCTGCTCCACTCCCTGCTTTCAGTTCTTTTGTGTCTGTACCTAGAGGTGGAGTTGCTCATCACGTGGTAGCTCCGATTTTAGTTTTCACATTCCCACCAGCACTGCACAAGAGTTCCAGTTTCTCCACGTCGTCACCAATACTAGTTATTTTCTGGTTTTCATAGCAGCCATTCTATTGGTGTGAGGTATCTTCTCATTGGAGTTCTGATACGCATTTCTGGCGGCATTTGATTGTAAATCCAGTAGGTGTTTTCCTGGCCATGTCACATGGCTTTCTGTTTCCTGTAGACTGCGTCTGGATTTCAGAAACGCAGGCCACCTCCCCAGAAACCACTTTCTGTGGGGCCATATTCTGCATGACATCTTAAAGCCAGTGTGCTGGCTTTAAACCATGTTTAAGATAATTTGTCACCACTGAAGTGCTGTTCAGGGTACCAGTCTCTCCAAAGCCTCCCTGTAGCTGAGTGGCCTTCGCACACAGCTCACTCACACATCTGCCTGTACCCATGTCACACCTCTGACCCCAGAAGAAGTGCCACATCTCACGTCCACCTTCTTGGTTTCTCAAGGACCCGCTGGCCCATTTTGAGGGACTTAACTGACCGTTTTTGTCAAATTGATTTCCTACAAACTGCTTTTTGGCAAATTGCACCAAGTTGGGTGGGATGGTTTGTTGTCACCAGACATGGTTGTAGAGTAAAACCCTTTGGCGGGGTGGGTGACAGCTTTCCTGGATCCAGCTCCGGAGCCTCCCTGCGCCATCTCTGCCCACAGGCCATGAACATCGTGACGTCAGTGCTCCTGCTCTATGGCAGTGAGGAAGAGGCCTTCTGGCTGCTGGTGGCCCTGTGCGAGCGCATGCTGCCCGACTACTACAACAACAGGGTGGTAGGTGAGTGCCCGCTGCCCGCCGGCAGCCCAACCCCTGCGCACTGCAGAGTGACAGCCACATGCGCCCAGTCGTCCCCCCAGACCTCCTGCCGATTCCCTACGAGTGGCTGGCAGGGAAACCACACATTCAGTGGTTTTTAAAAGTCGGGTCGAGGCCTAAATTCCCATCCAGCTAACTCTTCGTAAGCGTTTTTATTGTGGAAAATTTCCATCCTCGCTAGAGCGTGTTTCATACTTGTACCTACACCCAGCCCCACCTCTCATGAACTCTTGCAGGAAAACCTGGGTAACTCCGTGGGAGTGCCCTTGCTGGCATATTTCAGTACATATGTAATCGTGTCTGTTCTTCCAAGATGTCCTTCCCCCACTGTTTGCTTTTGTGTGTCTCCATTCTTGGGGTCCTTTAAAATCACATTTGTTCATCAGCTTTAGGGCAGGACACACGGAAGCCACCGAGGCCACTGTTAACTTCTGACACTTGTAGGGGAAAAAATCGTGTTTCCCCAAAGGAAAATCCAGTAGAGTGGAAGAAATTGTTCTTTTCACACAGTGGTGAGGAAGCTGTAGAAAGAAAACTTGGAGGGTTTCTTCTTTCTAGTTTTCTCTGCCCGCTCACCTGCCTTGAGCCCCTATACGCAGCACTGGCCAGGGACCTGGGGCCTTCTGGCACTTCAGGCCTCAGGGCCCCACACGAGGGCCGCCGAGCCCAGGCTGGGCTCACTGCCACACACTCCCTGTGCTTTCCTAGGGGCCCTAGTGGATCAGGGCATCTTCGAAGAGCTCACGAGAGACTTCCTGCCCCAGCTGTCTGAGAAGATGCAGGACCTGGGGGTGATCACTAGCATCTCGCTCTCCTGGTTCCTCACCCTCTTCCTCAGTGTCATGCCCTTCGAGAGCGCCGTGGTCATTGTGGACTGCTTCTTCTACGAGGGCATCAAGGTGGTCTTGCAGGTGGCCCTGGCCATCCTGGAATCCAACATGGAGCAGCTGCTGAGCTGCAGTGACGAGGGCGAGGCCATGACCGTCCTGGGCAGGTGACCAAAGCAGCCTCCCTTCTGCTGGACAGCCAACCGGCAGAGCCCTGGGTGCTCCTCGGTCAGCATTCAGTGACCATGCCCACCAAATGCCCAGCCAGGGCTGAGCCAGTGGCACCCCAGGGGCAGGGTAGAGCCTCTGTCAGGTGGGAGACAGATGGCACTGGCATAGTGATCCCCACAGGGAAATGAAACGGGCCGCAGGCCCAAACATGCTGGGCTGGATGGCCTGTTGGGCAGGGGCGCCAGAAGAGCAGGGCCTCCCGTGTGCCTTTCTGAGCCCAGCAGCATCGCTGCCTCCTGTCATCCAGACTGAGGCCCGTGCTGGACCTGCTCTGACCACAGAGGGAGCTGATACTCAGCTGCTCACGCGTGAGGCCCAGGGTCATCCTGGCACCCTCCAGCTCTCAGTCCCCACGTCCTGTCCTCGTAGACGTGTTCAGTGATCCAGCCTCCTCCCTCCAGGCCCATGACACCCCTGCCCTGAGCCCTGTTCTGCTTCATTACGGTTCTCCCTGCTCCCATCTCATCCACCAGCATCCCACAGGGCTCTTTCTGATCAGAATCTGACCCTGTTTCTGCCCCGGGACATGGGAATTCCCTGTGCCATGGTGGTTCTCTGTACAAAGGAACTGAGCTCCCCAGCCTGGCCTTCATACCCTTATATCCAGGGCCCTCTTGGTTCCTTCTTGCCCAGCCACTGAGCCTGTGCAGTCATGCCGGCCCACATGCCCAGCCTGGAACACTCCCAGCCTCCTGAGACAGCCTGGAACACTGCCACTTGCCTGCTGAGCCAGTCCCGGTGCCGTGGGAGCCAGCAGGGGTCCTGTTCTGGCAGGGCTGTTGCCACCCTGCCCTGGGCTGGACCAGCTCTGTCCGCAGTGCTGTCAGGACACCTAGCCACTGGCCCGCCTTCGACTGCTTCTCATGCCCATCTCCCTCAGCGGATACATCAGGCCTTCCTCGGGAACAGGGGCCTGTGGGTTTGGGGGACCAGCCACCCTCCCACCTGAACGTCAGGCCCACCCCAGAGAGCCTGGGAGGGCATGTGGTCCTGGCTGGCCCAAGTTAGGCCCTGTCCCGAGGCTGTGTCCCTAGGGAGGCAGGTCACTGTGGACACCCCACAACAGGGCTCCTCTTGTACGTTTCTCCTGGGACACTCCTTTGGTCCCTGATTCTTCCTGGCCTAAGTGGGGCCCCTCCCACGGCCCCAGAGACCCGCCAGCGTGGGGAGCACCCTGGGACAAAGCTTTCTCCTGGTGTGGTAAGGGTCCACCAATGGGATTCCCGGAGGACAGCCTGCTTCCTCAGGTAGGGATCATGCCTGGCGGGGGTGAGGCCTTCTCTCGGCTGCCTCCAGGGAGAATCCTCGATTTGCCAGGGCTCACCTCCCACCTGCCTCAGGGAGGATGCCCAGCCCACAGCAGCTCCCTCGTTAATTGGGAGGCTATGCAAGTTAGGTCCCTCCACACCACTTAGCTGTGGCTAAGAAGGCCCTGTCGCCTGTGGGTGGTCTAGACTTCTGCCCTTTAATCCTTACAGATACCTGGATAATGTGGTCAATAAGCAGAGTGTTTCTCCACCTATCCCGCACCTCCATGCCCTGCTGACCAGCGGAGATGACCGTCCTGCAGAGGTGGACATCTTTGATCTCCTGAAAGTGTCATATGAGGTCAGCACTCACCAGGGCTGTTTGGCCAGGCCACTCCACCCGGGCCGTGTGGGTGTGGGGGCAGTGGCCGTGGCAGTGGTGGCCCTCTGCTCTATGCTTCCGCCTTACCTCACCGAGTCACCTCTGGCCGGTAGAAATTCAGCAGCCTGAGGGCCTACGACATTGAACAGATGCGGTTTAAACAGAGGCTGAAAGTGATCCAGTCCTTGGAGGATACGGCCAAGAGGAGTGTGGTACGAGGGCCCCAGGTTGCCAGCGGGGCACAGGGGGGTCGGGACCCGGGTGGGCTCTATCTTTAGACCTCCCCACGGGGCAGGGCAACTGCGGGGCTCTCTAATGCTGCCTCGTGTGGGCTGCCATCGTGTAGGGGCCGATTTGGGGCAATGGGGAGGAGGGTCTGGGTCACTTTCTGCTCCTGGCTTGGTCCCTCGGAAGAGTCTCTGAAGCCCAGTGCCTATAGGCCAAACATGAGCTCACTGCGCTGACACCTCTGGCCTGGCTTTGCCCCATCCCTGGGGACTGACACTCAGCCACCTCTAGCCACCCAACCCACCTTGCATCTGCCAGAAGCCTTTGTCCTCCCTTCTCTGAAGGGAGAATTGACTGAGAAGTTCTAGAACACCTTCCAAAGAGCCAGTGCAGGGTCTTTTCAGGGAGCCAGACAGACAGCAGCCACTAGGTGCCTGCCCCTCACCCTACGTCCCTGACTGGGAATTCAGAAAGCCCCTGCAGTGCCCACCAGGAGGGAGTGGGAACTGAGTGGCACATGTGTGACGAGGGGGAAGCGGGTGGAGCACACCCCCTTCCCTGAATGCATGTTCTGGGCCAGCTGGCCACACCAAGAGGGCGGGTCATGTTTTTGCCCTCATCCACATGGGGATTCTCTCAAGAGCGTCTTGCTTTTACCATGGCAGGCACTTAAAAATCCATCACTACATCCATTTCTCTTTCCTTCTAGGTTCGAGCTATACCCGGGGACATTGGTTTCTCAATTGAAGAGCTGGAGGATCTTTACATGGTGTTCAAGGTGACATCCAGGAACCAGGGCAGCACCAGTACCCCACCCAAGTCCCCTGAGTGCATCCTCAGTACAGCAGCCTCCTGCCAGGAGACAAATAGATTTAAAGACACCCCCAGATGCAGCTACCACAAGCCTCATGTGGTAGAATTTAATCCTTGGAATTTAGGCAGGACGCTCTTTTAAGTGTCAGAAAATCCACTCAAGTCAGCTTACACAGAAGAGGGAATGCAGTGGGTCATGTAACTAAAAAGTCTAGGAATGTACAGCTTCAGGCATGGCTGGATCTGGGTGCTCAAAAATGCTGTCAGCCTCCCCTTCCTCAGACGTCCTCTGGACTGCTTTTCCCACTGAATGGCAGGACTGTCGTCAGCTGCTCCAGGTCATCCTGTCCTCACAGTAACCTCAGTGAAAAGGAGAAGTTTTCTTTCCAGGTGGTTTTAGCAAAAAGCCTGGAGATAGTCTCTTGACTGACTCAAGTTAGGTGCTGTCACAAAGGAAAGTGTTTGCTGCTGGGCCATATTGCTTGAGGGTGGGACGGGAGGGGTTTCCCAAGAAAATTTCAGGTGCTGTGACAGAAGGGGGCTGAAGACTGGGCACAAACAGCCGAGTGCACACTACCTGTCCGCCTGGTCAGTTCCCAGCTTCCCGCCCAGCCCACCCCTAGCTGCCTCTGGTTCAGCCCCCGAGGTAGCCGCCGCCATGTTGTGGTTTTATAGCCAGAAGAGTTGAGGCAGCGCTTCCCCGTGCCCCCATGGCCTGCTGTGGTCTGTCCCAGCCCTGCTTCGTCCCAGTTCCCATGTCTGAACGAGGGCTGGTGACTGCAACGCAGGAGGTTCCTGCGTGAGAGGCTGTGGCTGGCTCAGCCACCGACCCAGGCCTCTGCAGCCTTGGGTGCAGTAGCAGGGTAGGCACAGCGCCCTCTCACCAGGCTGTGCCCCTGCAGGCCAAGCACCTGACAAGCCAGTATTGGGGCAGTGGCCGGCCCGGAGCTGTGCGGCGGGACCCCAGCCTGCCCTACCTGGAGCAGTACCGCATCAACACCAGCCAGTTCCAGGAGCTCTTCACCCGCCTGGCGCCCTGGGCCTGCGGCGCCCACACGCCCGTGCTGGCAGGCCGCATGTTCCGGCTCCTGGACCGAAACAAGGACTCACTGATCACCTTTAAGGAGTTTGTGACAGGGATGAGTGAGTGGCTCTGGGGCCAACCAGCGCCCGGGACCCCTGAGAAGGGCAGGGCCACTTTCCACTGGAGACGTGTGGGGGTCCAGTGCGGTCCCTACCCCCTCAGCCTGTGACTGCCCACAGCCGAGCTGCGGGCCCCAGAGAAGGGCCAGCTCAGGAGAGCAGGGGGCCTCTCCCTGAGGGAGCCAGGCTGCAGGGAGGGGCCCACCAGAACCCGCTGGAAGGGGGCGTGAGAGCGAGGGTCAGCTGTGGCGTTTGGAGCCCTCTTGCCAATGCGCCTCCTCTCTGGCCTTCCTCCACAGGCGGGATGTACCATGGGGACCTGACAGACAAGCTCAAGGTGCTCTACAAGCTGCACCTGCCCCCAGGTGAGAGCCTCCCCTCCCATTCCCCGGTGAGGGGTACTTACCTGTCCAGAGCTGGGGCTCCAGCATCCAAGGCACAGGCCTCTGGGGGGCCAAGCATAGTGGGGACTCCCCCATCCTATGCACTAGGTCTGAAGCCAGCCCATCTTGTTCTGCGGGCAGGGCCATGACTTGTGACTTGGGAGGGGACATGCAGGAGTGTCTCAGGGAGGACTTCGCCCCGGGGCTAGGGTCCCAGGGAGCTTGGGCGGAGTCAGAGTGGAGATTGAGGTTCGAAACGGAGACCACTTGCATTCGTTCATCTGTCCTAAGTTTCTCAGGTGTTCCTGTGTATCCCTGGAGGGTCTGCCCAGGGCACCACCAAGGCCCTCAAGGTGACCTGGGGAGCCTTGTCTTGTGGCCTGTAGCTCCTCTAAGCAGTGCCCCAGCCTCCTGATTGGGCAGCTGGTCTGAAGGCAGGCCAGATCTAGGAGTTGCTGTGTTCCCGCTATGAGGGCCCAGCTGACCTAGCTCAGCAAGGGTGGCCGCCAGGAGCGTTCTCTAAGGCGGTTTTCAGAGGAGAAATCTGTGAGGGGCAGGTGCAAATCCCAGCCTCAGGCTTGCTGCTCAGTCACACGTGTCCGCATCTGCCTGGGAGTCGGCCATGGGGTTTTCAGAATACTGCTACCACACTCATCCCCAGAGCCTCTCATTTCATTGGCCTGGGGCAGGGCCCAGACTGGTCTTTTTATAGATTGTTCTGTGAAAGTCCTGCTCTTGACACAGGTGTTTCACCTGTGGCTGATTTTTCCCTGTAATGCGACAAGGAACAGTGGCCCCAGGGACACCTGCAGGGAAGTTGGTACCAGCCACCAAAGACAGCTGAGGGAGAGGCCTGGGCTGTCAGAGCCCACTAGGCCAGGAGCCTGCAGATGAGAGCACCCAGGGCCACCCCAACCTTCCCAAGCCACCTTGCCTCCCAGCTGCACTGATGGATTCTTACCTGGGACACGTATTACGTTTTCAAACACAACATAAAAGTCAAAGTAGCAATAACCAGAATCCGGCATTGCCGTCACCGCTGTTACCACACACCATTTCAGTGGGGCTGGGAGCGGTGGGCCCTGCCATGGGCGAGCCAGGCTTTGGTCCAGGACACAGGAGTATGGCCCTGGTGACAGTCACGTTTCCTCCTGCCCTCATCCTCTTTTCTCTCTGAGTACAGCCCTGAGCTCAGAGGAGGCTGAGTCCGCCCTGGAAGCGACCCACTATTTCACCGAGGACAGCTCCTCAGAAGGTGAGCGCAGCCTGTGAGGGCCTTGCGGGTGGCCTGCAGGCCTGGGCGGACTGGGCAGCACGCCTGCGTGCTGGGGTGCTCCCGGGAGAGGGCGAGGGCGCTGCCTGTCTGCAGGTCGGTCCCTGGGGTGTTCTCACTGGTTTTTTCTCTGCCTTCCTGGACCCGGGCTCTCCCTCCCTCTGTCCTCCGCTCCTCCTCTGTTCTCCCAGCATCTCCTCTGGCCTCAGATCTGGATCTTTTCCTGCCCTGGGAGGCTCAAGGTCAGTCCCTGGGGGGCAGGGGCACCCTTCTGCACTGGGCTTCCTCTAGGCCTTAGGCTCTGTCTTCCCAATGGTCCCTTGCATGGTCAGGAGGCCTGCAAGCTCCTGGTCCCAGGGACACTTCCTGTGTGGCCGTCCCAAGGGGGACCCAAAGCCAAGCCGCTCCTGTGGACTGGGAGAGGAAAGGGGTGGCCTCTGTGCTTGTCACAGGGTCGTCGATGAGGACACACAACATGGTGAGCCTGCACAGGCACCAGGGCGTCAGCCCCAGGGCCATGTTCATAGGAAAAAATACAAGTGCTGTCATTTCAGCAGTGTGAAAGAGAAACACGGATGGCTGCAGGTGCAGGGGAGGGGTGGGTGCTGTCCTTGGAAAATGTTTTTCATGTTCCACCCAACTGTTTCATTACAGAAAAACCCGTTTGTTGAGTGCCTATTAGAAGTCCTCCTTGGGCCACGTTAAAGCCTGTTGGAGCATCAGATACAGGGCAATGGGGCATTCTGGGCCTGGGATGTGGCAGTCTAGCCGCTGGTGTGTAATGCACTCACCAAACTGACCAGAACTCCGCCCTATAATTTTTCATGGGGGACAGTACACGCCAAGGATAATACACCCAAAAGAGAAATGAAAAACAGCATGTATCAAGATACCCAAAGCAGTCCTGTTGACAGTGTCAGAGGCTTACGTGAACTTGACCATGAAGCTTAAGGACCTTGATTTCAAGTATACAAACTAAAGAAGCAGACATACCTGCTATATTCGGAGCCCGGGCCAATCCAGGGTGCTTTAAGCTTGTTGCAGGCACTTCAGGAGAGACTAGGGACTCAGGACACAGGGCCCTGTCCTCAGATCCCTCGTAGCCCCCAGGCAGCAGTCTCCATTCCACAGGGAGAAACCTGAGCCACCACACAGCAGTGAGGGCCATTCAGAGCTGGGAGGCCACCATGAGCCAGAGGCCCCCACCCAGGGCCACACTGCCTCGGAACAGGTCTGGGCGGCCTGCCTCTCCCCAAGTTCATGGGCACCGTAGGAAGCACAGTGTGTGCCAACTCCAGCAAATGTATCACCTTAAGAATCCAGAGCCAAGCTGTATTTTAAAATGCGTCTTCAGCTTCTGTGGCAGTAAAGGTTGGATTGATGATTAGGAGCCCCTCAGTTTGACCTTTTTCAGCAGACACTACAGAAGTTAGTTCTCAGATTGCTATTCCATAATGTGCGTCATCGTGCACTTAAACACTGTGTGGAGACAGTTCCTTTTAAAGACAGGAAGTGAAGGTCCGGTGGCTCTGGGGTTCAGCGTAACCACGTAGAGAAAGGAGCGGCCTGCTGCGGTGCTGGTGGGCCACCTGCTGGGCCCAGGTCTGCCTCTGCCAGAGAGCACAGGTGGATTGAGTCGTAACAGAAGAATGTTCTCTATGTTGTGTTTCTTTTTTTCTTGTCATCCAGAAGCACTTCGGCAGGAAGAGCGAGAGGGAGCTGGAAATGAGAACATCCAAGAAAAAAGAGGAGGTGTGGAAGAGCGAGAGGGAGCTGGAAATGAGAACATCCAAGAAAAAAGAGGAGGTGTGTATAGGCCAGTCTCCGCCGGTGCTGGTAGAGACCCCGGGGTCAGCGGGGTCTGGATGCCCGTCACTGCGGGAAAGCCCCCACCAGGGAGATGGCAAACCCAGCCACAGGGAGTGGCTCTCCCTGTGGAAAGGGCGAAGCCCTGAGGTGCATGCCTGGCCCATCAGCTGCCAGGGGTGGCCCCACTCTCGTCAGCCCCACACCTGAATCTTCTTGTGTCTGTGAACACCCCTGCTGTCGCCACCTCCCTCTGGGTACCCAGCCAGCCTCTCCTACTCATGCTGTCCTCTCTCCAGCCTCCACGTGGTTCCATCACCATCTTGAAGCGGATCTTCATCCGCTTAGGTCAAACCTCCTTTAGCATAACCCAGGGGAGACCTGTGGGTATTCTGGGGTGTTCTTCTCAAGTGCCAGGACGTTTTAGAAAAGGGCCCAGGTACCTCCAGACAGCATCCAAACCACTCATTCCCTGCCACCAGCCCCAAGCCCTCTTCCTCTCATTTGACAGATGGAGATTAATCTTTTTCTCCCAACTCACAGAGGAGAAGGGGAACAGCCCTCCTGAATGTCGGCACTACCTTCAAATGTGGGCCAAGGAGAAAGAGGTTCAGAAGGAGACCATTAAGGACCTTCCCAAGATGAACCAAGTAAGCCCACCCAGAGCCTGCAACAGACACTGGTGGGAATGCTGGCCCAACGGGGGCCACCCACCTGGGACCCCCAGATGGTGGGAATTCTCCTGCCCACCTCCAGAGCCTGCAGGTAGCAGTCAGATAGCAGTCAGGGACAATTCCAGAAAGACAGGAGGCCAGTTGCTTCAGGGCCTGGTTCATGTCGTCTCATGGTGACCACTTGCTCACGTTTACTCAATATCGTGAACCAGAAAAGCGGATAAGCAGAGACTGACACGCCACCTTTTACAAGGAGAGGGCGTCATGGCGCTCCTGCTCCTGCCAGGCCCCCATTTGCTGGTCTCCAGGTCTGGAGCCTAGCATCTTGGCAAGGTTGTCAAGGCCAGGACCACAGATGTCTAACCAAACGCACTTCTTGAGTTGCAGCCTGAGTACAGCCCTGCTGGGCCCAGGGGGCACCCTGCAGTCTGGGCACTCCCATCTGGGCTGAAGAGTGGGGCACCCCATGAACCGGGGAATCATCCCATGCTCTGTCCAGAAGGCCTGAACATGTGATTTCAGGATCTGGAATCGCACCTCTAGGCTGCACTTGCCTTGTCACCACCCTCTAAAGAGCTTCGTCAAGGACAGAGTTGAAGCCACTTCCAATTAAAGATATAAAAAGTTCCAAAGATATAAAAGTGGTTCCAAAGCACAGTAAAGAAATCCTTGTAGTCACTGGGTTTGAAGAGTCATGATAGAAATAGATCCATCTCTGCTAACAGAATAGACGTAGAGACAGGAAGAGATTCTAGATCGTTCTCTGTGCTGGAAGAGAGGTAACTGGGAAAGCCCTTTTAAGGCTGTTAGTTGGTCGTGTCATTTTCCCTCTCTGAGCCTGTGTCCCGATCTGTGAGATGGGCATGACTAATGAGACAGCACCCCACACCAGTTAGAAGAACCAGTGTGGTTAGTCTGGTTGAGCCGAGCGCTCAACCCTCGGCTCAGGTCTGACCCACCTTTTACCATCTCCCTGCCCTTTTTCTGTTTTTCCCTTAAAAGGAGCAGTTCATCGAGCTGTGCAAGACGCTTTACAACATGTTCAGTGAAGACCCCAAGGAGCAGGATTTGTACCATGCCATCGCCACGGTGGCCAGCCTGCTGCTACGCATCGGCGAGGTGGGGAAGAGGTTCTTGGGGCAGCCGGGCAGGAAACTCCGGGACACTGCCCCTGGGGAGGACGAGCCGCCAGCCCCCGGTCCCCCTCAGGACCCAGCGCGAGAGATGCAGTCACCAGCCATGGGCGACCCCCAGGCCAGAGCTGGCGGAGACACTCAGCTTGGGAATGTGCCACAGGAGAGCCAGGTGGTGGGCGAAGGGGGCAGCGGCGAGGGCCAGGGCTCCCCCTGCCAGCGTCTGTCGGACGATGAAACCAAAGACGACATGTCCATGTCCTCCTACTCGGTGGTCAGCACGGGTTCCCTGCAGTGTGAGGACCTGGCCGATGACACGGTGCTGGTGGGCGGGGAGGCCCGCAGCGGGGGCGCCGTGGACGCAGACTGGAGCATCTCCTTTGAGCAGATCCTGGCCTCTATCCTGACGGAGTCCGTGCTGGTAAATTTCTTTGAGGAGAGGGTGGACATTGGACTCAAGATCAAGGACCAAAGGAAAGTGGAGAGACAGGTCAGCACCTCCAGTGACTATGAGCAGTCTGGAGTTTCCGGCTGAAGACTCCGCCCAGCGGGGGCTGACCTGTCCTCCCCGCTCCCTCCTGGTCTGCTTTCTCCTGAAGGAAACACCCCTCCATTTTCCCCAGAAGCAGTGAGTTGTAAACGGACAGAAGGCTGACCAGCCACAGCTGCGGGCCAGGCAGAGGCTCCCCGCCCCCTCTCCTGACCCTGGGCCCACTGGCCCCTGCAGTGTTGGGAACCCTCCTGTCTGCCACCTGGCCAGGCCACACCACATCCCCCGCCCACAGGCACTCTCCTGCAGCTGCCTGCTCAGGCTTTCCTGCCACATGGCACCAGGTGAGGGCTCACCTCCTATTGGGCACCAGTGGTAGGTCTCCAGGAGACCCCCCACCTCAGCTCTTGGCTGAGGGACACCCGGTGCCACCCAGGCGTATTCTGTGCTCTTTCCGCTCATCCTCCTCACCATTAACCTTAAAAGCACATCCCTTAGGTCCTGATATATGTCCTTGTGTTCACCAGTCGGCTAAAAACCACACCGTGTTCAATGCCTTAATAAATCCCTGAAGGAACTGAAACCGTGCTGTGTCCAGAGCCTGAATGTGGCCCTCCACCACTGCCTGTGGCTCCCGGCTCCTCCCCTCCAGTACCTTCCAGAGGTCCCCACAGGAGTGGGGGTTCAAGATCACCGGGAGGATGGGGATACGAAGGAAGGTGTTGATGCAGGCTGGGCAGGGCCCCTGTGCTGACCTGTGACCAGGAGACCCGAGCTCCTCAGGTGGAAGCAGCCCGGGTCCAGGTGCAGGAGGGGAGTGCTGTTGGGTTCAGGAAGCAGCCTGTGGGGCCACAGGCGCTGGGCTGAGCCATGAGGACCCTGTTGGCTTGCACCAGGAGCCAATCTCTCTCTCTCTCTCTCTCTCTTTCTCTCTCTCTCCCTCCTCTCTCTCTCTCTCTCTCTCTCTCTCTCTCTCTCTCTCTCTCTCTCTCTCTCTCTCTCTCTCTCTCTCTCTCTCACACCGACAGCTCTTGCTTCTACCAAAAGACATTTTGCTTTTGTTTTTTGGCTATTGCTTTTCTAAAATTTAATAGCTTTATTGTGGCATAACTTACCATAAAATTTGCTTGTTTTACGTTGTAATTGAATGATTTTTTAGTGAATTTACAGAATTGTGCAACCATCACCAGAATGCAATTTTAGGATATTTTCATTACCCCAGAAAAACCCCTGCTGCCCACATGCAACCAGCCCGTTCCCACCTCCAGCTCTGGGTCACCATAAATCTACTTGCTGTCTCTATGGATTTTATGGCTGGTTTTAAAAATAATATGATTTTACCTTGTTCACAACTTCTGAGTCACAGTTGCAGTAAATGCCACACACACATACACACACACATACACACACACACACACACAAAGCTTTTCTTTCTTAACAAAAAAAGTCATTATTTCCATTCTGGTATTTAACACAAACTGACCACATGCTTTGTCATAATTTCAAAGGACTCATACTAGAAAGGATATGTTCTTGGCCATAATTAAAATATACGTAAGAATCCCACACAGCAGTTTAAAGTCTTAAATTGACTATATCAATTAGAAAGATTTAAATAAATTAGGACAAATGTTTTATATACCATGTAGTAGTATAAATTTGAGAATATACCAAAGAAATTAAACAGAAGAATCTAAGAGAGGAATCTAGCCTTTTCATATTGTAGGGAAGGGGAAATTTCCTCCCCTTTTCCTTCTTCGTTCTGCTTGTGTAAATCAAATTAACATGAGACAGATTAGCAGAAGAAAATAACCAAATGTATGATATACATACAGTGGTGCCATAAGAATATGGGGCCACAGGACAAATCGGGCATTTGAGCTGTATAGGTCAGCTTGAGCTAAGGAGACAGGAGGGGTGAGTAGAGGTTTGGGGCTTCAAGGGGTAGAAAGGCAATTCATACGGAGATGGAAAGCAAATGTTTGGTAAATAAATATTTGCTGGGACATCGTTAACAATGAGACACAGAGATCAAATGGGCCTTGCTAGGTTCCTCCCTACCACACACTAGGTCATAGTAAACTAGTATCCATGATGACATTCCCTTCCCAGAGCAGGTCCTCTACCTAAATTCTTTTACGTAGTTCGAGGGAAGGCAAAGATTTTCCCTGAATCTTTCATTTCTTAAAAATACCCAGCTTAAAATAATATCCCAAAGAGGCATATTTTGGGGTGGCACACTCTGCTCCCCTTCAATATGACAAAACAATGTACAAAAATGTACAGTAAAAGTACAAAAATGTACAGTAATACTTTATCATTCAACCTAGAATGACACTCAAAATGCTTAACAACCAGAACAGTGTTTCAAATGTTCACGGCCAAAAGTTTTTCTAAAAGAAAGGGTTTATTGAGCCAAATGCTGGCCAGCAAAGGACCAGGTCCTGGGGCGTGCAGTCTAAACCCCCAGGAGCATGGTCAGACGAAGAAGGCAGCGTGTCCAGCTTGCTATAGTTTAATTTAGGACATCTCAGAATTTTTCTCTTATCAACAGTAATTTTAAATAATATATGGATAATACAAATAAAAATGTAAATATTTATTCTGTAAGTAAACATAATTGTATATTTTAAAACTGCTTACAAGTTGGTATGTTGTAGTAAACCATCAAGTCATTGTTACAATTCTCAAGAAAAAAATATATGTATATGTATTTTAAAAGGATTACATGATTATGGCAGAAAGGAAAAAACACAGAAAAGTAGAAAACCAATTTTTCCTAATCCTTATGACTACTACTAGTTTGGTGTTTAAATACATTTTTCTGTATCTTTTTCAAAGTTGAACTCATACCGTATCCAAAATTTTTATTCTTCTTTTCATTAAGCATAAAACATTCTTTGCAGATGTCTTCTGCTCTCAGCCATAAAACTGCAAACGTGGAAATAAAGACCACCCAAATGAGAATGGGGACTATTCCAGCGCTTGCTATAAAAAAGGAGTCAGCCACCATCATTTGCATTTGGCAGAGACTCAGAGGCAGGCGAGGTTTGGGAAAGCTTTAGAATGGAGACAAGGCAAGGCTTCAGGTGTGCTCTGTGTGGGGAAGCTGGGGCTCGTTTGACTAGAAGCCTTAGGTCATCGGGTTGGGGAGCGTAATTGACTTTCTCCGGTTTGTCTTGAGACGGGGAGGAGGTGCAGAAAATAGGGAAACTGGCGGTCATTGACCAAGTCCTAACTGCTGTAGATGTTGTGGTTTGGCCTCAGGGGCTGGTTGCTGCAGTTTGTCATATGTGGTCTGGTCACTGTCCATTTGTATATTCAGTCTCTCAAACATAATTTTTTAAACTAATTTTTTTCTAATATATGCTATCGTGCAAAATTTTGAAAATATAAAAAATATTAAAATATACAATATATATTTTAATTTTTGTGAAATATACAAATGTATTAAAATATACAATATACAATAAAATATACAATCATCTATATGACTAATCCCCTAATCCCCCACATACACACACACCTGGAAATAATGCCTATTTTTATATAATTGGAATATGTATATTTGTAACCTTGCTTCGCAACAATTACACATCGCAGGCTGTTTTCACTTCAAACTCACTCTTTGTTAAGGATCTGCATAATGATCCATGCTGAGTTACCCTAAGCAACCATTGTTTAGAACGTTTATTTCCATTTTTTCCTGTTATACTTCAGTGAACACTAGCGCATAAATGATATACATCTGGGCGGTTCAGAACATTTTCTTAGGATAGAGACAGACAATCGCCACATTGCTTTCCATAATGGTTCTCCGTTTTACCGCTCTACCAGCATCCTCTTAAGAAAGGTTCCTCTCATCACATCCTTGTACGACCGGGCGTTGTGAGTGTCTTTTAACAGATGGTTTGTGTAGTCAGGCACGTGCGAATATCTGCGGGCTGTCAGGGACCACTGCGGTTAGGGCAGGAGTGCGCTGTTGCCCCAGCGTGCGCGGGCCTTGCTCCTCCACCTCCCAGATGGGGTCTGAGCACTGGGGCTTTCTCCAGGGCTGCAGGAGGGAATGGTTTTCGTTTTCTGCTCCGTGGCCGTGCCAGTTTTCCCCGGGTTCTCGGTTGTCCGGACCACAGGGGTCCGGCTCGAGGGCAAACTGACCACCTCCGCCCAGAAGTCCTGCAAATTCCAACCACAGGCCCAGGACGTGGGTCGGAGGGGAGGCACCCTTTCCGCGTCTTGAAGAAGCTGGGCAACCGGTGCAGGCAAAGGCTAGATTCGCAGCAGCGGCTGGAGGGCCTGCCTGGCGACTTCAGTCCACGCGAAAGCGCAGGCTCGGGGAGAAAGGATACTAGCCCGGGACCAATCAGCGAGTCCGGGACGAGGCTGACGAAAATCCCAAACATCGCCCTAATGGGCAGCGAGCGAGAGCCAGTGCTGAGGTCGCAAAGGACCCAGCTAACCGCCGAGACGCGCGGGAGGCTAGAGAGGGTCCCGGCGCACGCAGGGGGCGGAGCCCGGACCGGCCGGAGCGCAGGGCGCACGCGCCCGCGGGGCGGGGCGGGGCGGGGCGGGGCGGGGCGGGGCGGGGCGGGGCGGGGAGCGGGAGGGGCCCGCGCGCCTGCAAGGGGCGGTGCCGGAGAGCAGAGCGCACGCACCTGCGCACGCGCTGGGGGAGCGGGGAGGAAGCTGCCATGGCGCCGTCTCCGCAGGCTCGGGTCCTGAGGTGCTGCTGCTGCCGTCTCTTCCAGACGCACCAGGTGGGGCGGGCGCCGGCCTCCTCGTCCTCCTGGCTCCGGGACCAGGCCTCCTGCCCAGGCCCTGCCCCCAGGCGTGGGCGCCGTCTCGTGCGGTTGCGGGGTGTACCTGGGGTCCCGACAAATGACGAGGACAGTCCTGAAGGCTGGGTTTCGTTGACGTCGGATGTCCATAATGCCGCTCTGCGCTTGTTTCGGTTTTTGTCTGGTTGTAAGATTCGTAGAAACCAGGGATAATGCTTTTTTCGGAGGCGGCCTCGTGGGTTCCACCAGGGTGAGGATAGCCTCCTCTGTGCAGAGTCGAGTCCCCAAAAGTGGCTCTTTATTTAAATACAGAGCCAAGGAGAGCACGCGCTGGGGCGCCCCCTGCTGTCAATCTTTGGCACTGCCCCGCCCTTTGCCGCGTTGGGAGGGACTGGCCGCCTCCTCTCCGAAGCATAAATACAACCCACGCCTCCAGTATTTTACAAGGATAACCGAAATTTCTAAAACATATTGCTTCCCTAACTTTCAGAACGAAAGAGGATGTCACTTAACCTGTTCTTAACTGGATCGTGTTCTGTCTCCTTGATACCACCTGAAACTGCTGTCAGTGTATCTATCTGCTTTTGATAGTCGCCTCCTCTTCCTAGTCATCTGCTGTGCTCTGAAAAAGGATAGCATCCAACTTATTTAAAATGTATGTTTGAAAGTCAGTAACATGCTGCGTATGCACCTCTAAGCTTGCTGAGAGTTTGCAAGGGCTATTTTAAGGGCTTAGAAACTTTTTACTTATTTCATTTTTTGGACTGTTCTAGGAGTTGAGAATAAATGGGAATCATTTCCATTTTTAAATTGTTATACACATATACTTCAGCGCGTGATCATTTTCAACTCTGAAAAGTGATTTGAAACCAAAGGGGGAAAAGAGGGTTAAAGTGTAATTGCAAGTCTGCTGTGTACCAGACAATTTCACACATCTCATTCAATTTCAGCAGGCTCTGAATTAGGTATCATTCTCATTTTAGAGAGATGAGAATACTGAAATCCAGAGAAATCAAGTGGTCTCTCCATGTAAGAAATGGCAGAGCCCTGCTGTCAATTGCACAGATCCCTGTCATACTATTACCTCTCTCCATCCCTGCCAGAGCTAGACACTCATCATCAGTTACTGTGTATCCTTCCAGACCTTTTATTATTTTTTAATGCATTTCTTACTGGCATATGTACCCATAGAAAATGCACAGTATTTTTATGAGGCTTGAAGGTCGATGCTAAGAAGTGGAATTGCTAAATCATAGGATATATACCCACTTAAATTTGTAGTAGATGCTATTTGTCCTCAGAATTTTGGGGGGCACTTCCCCAAAATCCAGTGGTTTCTGTATTAGGATCATAGTCATATTAACTTTTATGAACCAACCTAGACATTTTTGTGATGTTAAGTATGCTGTTTCATTGTATTTCTTCACGCAATTTTGGTGCCCATTGATAACATTTTCTTTGTTGCTATTATAAATGGACTTTTTCTGACTAGATGTTTGCTTATACAAAGGCTGTATTAATTTTTGAAGATATATTAATTTTGTACCCAGCCACTATACTAGATTTTGTCTTACTAGTTTTGGTAGTTTTTCACTTGATTATCTGGGGTTTTCAGGTTTAGGAAAAAAACCACTGTATCGTCTATAATTATAGTTTTCTTTTTTCTCCTTTCAATTGCATACGTTTTATTACCTTCTCTTTTACAATTCCACTGGTTGAACATCCAGGAAAAATGGTAAATAATAGTGGGGATCCTTGGCTTGTTCCTGACTTTTGTGGGAACACTGGTAGTGATTCTCCAGCTTTAGAGCTTGGTATAAGATATTTTATCATGTTAAGAGAGAACCTATCTAGTCAGGTTTATCAGGAATCAAAATTAAATGTTATGGAATTGTTTTTGAGAACCACACCTGGTAGAGAGATAACTTGATTTTGTTTCATATGGCTAGCTGGTTTTCGTAACACCACTCATTAAATAGTCATTCTTATAGTATACTAAATTTTCATATATATACTATATATAGATATAGATATAGATAGATATATAGATATATCTTGGTTTGTTTCTGGACTCTTGATTTTTTTTCCATTAATCTTTTTAAATTACTCTGTCCAGTTTCACCTGTTTTAAATAATTAAGCTATATTTCTGAAATTTCATTGTAGGTGAAAAAGAGTCTCAAATGGACATGCAAAGCTTGTGGAGAGAAGCAGTCATTTTTGCGGGTAAGTCCTGAGAAACAGGGCATCTAATACTCATGCCAGAAAGCAAGTGGGTCCCAGCCCTGTGGAAGCATGTTTCTCACTGAGTCCTGGCATTTTACTTTTGGGATCAAGTTCACCCCTGCTCCTGAGGTTCCCGCTCTTTCAGGAAGTGAAATGGACAGAGCAGTGCCTGGAAAGGTACCTTCACTAGTCTACTCATTCGGCAGGTATTTATTGAGTACCTGCTAGTGTCAACCACGGGAGAGACCATGGAAGGTTAGACTATTGTCGTTCTCACCCTCAGATCTGCACGTGTGAAAAGGGGAAAGAAACTAGCGCGTATCCGCACGTAATTTAAAACTAGGCTGGACCCAATGGAAGGAAAGTGCAGGGTCCTGCAGAAAGATGACAGAATCAGACCCGGCTGGGTGCGCAGACATCTGTGGGTGGGTGCAGGCATGTGGGAGAGGATGGGCTCGGGAAGTAGAGGCAGTGAAAAGGCGTGAGGCTAGCTAGGGTGAGGACTGGAGGGAGAGCACTGCAAATGCTCTTAGCCCACTGTTTTCCACGAAGCATCCCCGTTCTTTTCACGTCCATACCTTTTCACCCATCCAATCTCTTTAACACCACAGCCTATCCTGTGTCCCTTCCTCAATGAGCCCCTCCATCACCTACTTCAGGCCCTGGTGCCACTGTCCCGGCCTCATCTCATCACTTTCCTCCTTCAGCCACAGGGGCTTTTCTTCCTGACCTTGAAATAGTCCAGACCTGCATCCTTCTTTGGCCTTTCTGTTCATTGTTGGGGCTCTTCTCATTATCCTAATCAGAAATTCTGTGGACGCGTGTTTACACAAGTATTGTCCATCTCACACTGTAAGTTCCATGAGAGCAGAGGCTTTGCCTATTTTATTGATTGATGTCCCCCAGCGCCTAGCACAGTGCCTGGCACATGGTAAGTGCTCAGTAAAGATTTGTTGAGTGACTAAATGACCAGCCCCACATTAGTGGGCATTTCGGTTGACTTTAGTTTTCATTGTTTTGGACATCTCTGCAACGAAGCTTCTTACAAATACCTCTTTCTTCATGTGACCAATTATTTCCTTAGGACAAAGTCCTAGAAGTTAAATTGCTGTTTCAGAAGATAACTTTTAACCAAAGTTTTTTCAGTTGCAAATAATAGAGAGAAAAAAAAGAAACACTTCAGGATGCCTTCAGCAAAATAAAAACATGTACCGGCAAGGTGATGGGAAATCCAAGGAAGGGGCTTCATCCCTGACCCCTTGAAGAACTGCTCCCAGGAACTGAAAAGCTGCCAACAACGCATGCATCATCTTTTCCTCCCCTCCCTGGTTTCTCCCTGCATCTTCCTCCCCTTCCTTTCCTTTCCTAGACAGTTTGCAGTACACACTCTACTCAGACCACAGAATCTCGTTTCAAGCCAGCTGGACCAGCCAAGTCCCCATTATCTACTCCTGGGAGAAGTGATCTGATTGGCTCTGTTGAATCGGGTGTCCACCTCTAGGCCAATCAGCTAGGGATAGGTGGGAGTAGAGGTTATCAAGTCATCAGATAGCAAGGGTAGCTGCTGAGGCCCACCCTGAGATTGGGTCTCAAAGACAGGCTGGCTCATGAACTAGGCAAACACCCCGCATAGTGACACTGCTTGTTTTAGGTGTTAAGTTTTCCCTGAGGAAGCTTTGCCGTCCTCTGACCACCACCGTGCATGTGCAGTGGTCTGTGACTTAGGGCTGACTAGGCCACAGTAACAAATAGACACCAAATGTATACTGGTTTAACAGAGGGAAAGTTGTTTCTCTTGCTCTTATAACAGTCCTGGGAGGGATTGAGGTCAGCAGGGCAGCTGTCCTTGGCCTGGTCTTTTGGGGACCTAGGCTCCTGTTGTTTTGAGGTTCCGTTATTCCTTGAGGCTTGCCTCCTGCTGCCTCCAGCCACTGAAAGGGCAAGAGCGTGGAGGAGCTACCAGGAGGCTTTTAGGGCCCAAGCCTGGGAGTGGCTCACGTTCCACTGGAAAGAACTAGTGTCATGGCCATGCCTGACTGCAAGGAAGACTGGAAAATGTGTGGTTTGTGCGCAGATAAGGGAGAATGCATTTTAGTAGTCAGGCAGCGCTCTCTGCAGGACAGCATAAGCCCTACTGTTGCGCCAGGTACACGTTACCAGTCTCTAAACTTTGCCATTCCCCTCTCCGGTTACTCCTTTCATTCTCACTTGAACTTGCTTCAAATGGGATTTCACTCCCGACCAGTCCACTCAAATTGTTCGTGTCAGTCAGCCATGAGCTCCATGTTGCTAAAACAATAGTTAGTACTCAGTCCTCAGCTGACTTGACTCCTTGGTGACACCTGTCAGTCTGTCACTCCTTCTCCTTGACACATTGTCTTCACTTAGGTTCTAGTCATCCTGCGCCTGCTTTTTCTCCTATCTTCCTGGGTGTGTTTTTTTCAATCCTCTGCTAGTTTTTTCTCATTTCCCCAACTTCTAAACATTAGAGTGCTGTTGAACTCAGTTTTTTCACCTCTTCTCTAGCTGCACTCATTCCCTTACTGGTCTGAGTTGAGATCACCTGAAGGCTCTCGAATGTCTGTCTCAGACGCAGGTCTGCCCCTGAACTTGTGAAAGCTACCATGTACTCAGCTATCTAACAGGCATCCCGGAACGGAAGTTCTGCGCGCAGCTTTGCCCGCAATCATCCCCATCTCTTAGATACCATGTGCCCCTTCCTCATTGTTTCGGCTAAAAACCTTGAAGTCATCGCTGACTCTTCTTATTCTTTTACATTCTTCATCCAAGACATCAGTAAGTTTTGTCAGCTCTACCTTCAGAATATACTCACACTGACCACTTTTTACTAAAACGACTTTTTTTTTTTTTAATTCTCCCCTTTAATCAAAGTAAAGCCATGATATTTCATTTGGTAACCATTTCATTTGGCTCAGAATTATAAAAATTATTCCATTTGGCTCAGCCCACACAGCCCAGGGCAGAACTTCTAAACAGTTCTAATCCCATCAAGCTCCATTCTTATGAACTTCATATTTTCAAAACGTCTTCAGTGTCCTAAATGTGACATGCTCAGTGTGAAATGTGTCAGAGCTGGATACAAAATTTATGTCCTGGACACCTCAAGTACGCAGGCAGGCCCTTCACCTTGTATATTCTAACTGGCCAATGTTCTGGGGTGCATGCTCCCTCCAGAACATCCAGCTCAAAGTGTGTATTTCCCATCTCAGCATCACATGTCACTGACCACTGGGCAACCTCAGTGTTTGCAGCAGCCTCCTGACTGGCCCATCTGTCAGCCGTACAGTCTGTTCTCAGCACCATAGCCAAAGGGACCTACTAAAACAGGCTGGGTCATGTCACTCTTCAACTCAGAGCCTTCCAGGTTAGAGCAAATCCCATGGTCCTACAGACAGGGTTGGGGGGGAGCAGCAGTGCAAAACAAAAAAATGCCATTAAAGGTACTAAGTTTTTCCTTTCTTTCATGGCCTCTTTCTTAACTTTTCATAATGTCTTTTATTTACAATTTAATGTCTTCCTAAGTAAAGAAAACGTTTTAAATTATTGGCATGAATTTTACCATTTATCTTTACATTGTACAACAGCGGTTTTAAATGCAAAGAACATTTAGAATATAAATGGAGTACTAGAAGAGCATTTCACATAGACACGGAATCATGAAAATGCACAGTGTGTACTTTGCAGCTCATACATGCCTATGTATTTCTTATCAGAACAGTAGAAATGTTGCACAGAATTAACTCAGCTGTTTCTGCTTCACTTCTTTTTTTTTTTTTTTTTTTTTTACTCAGGACCCCTTTGCTTCACTTATTTATATGTACACATTCTACCCACATTCTCCACCCTCAGCTCACTGCTGAGTAAGGAAGGACTGAAGAAAAGGGACCGTGGTTGCCCCATCTTTCCCTTCCTGCTGTGTCATTTCCACATGAGTGATTGGCTACTCCTGGGAAATGACAGGAATAAGAAAAGTTATGAGAGTTCCTCGGAGATTTGTGTTTTTTAGAAGGCAGTTGCCTTCTTTCTGCATCTGAAGAAAGTTCTGAGTCCAGTGGGAAGCCTGGCCCCTCAGGTGCCCACACATGCTCAGGCACAGAGGCACACTGCACGTGGAGTCTTACCAAACTACCACACGTTGTTGCGTCCACTGGAACTCCGTGCTCCTGGGACATCGAGCATTGTCCTTTGCAGTGGCAAAGGACAGTAGACACATGGTGTGTATCTCCTCTGCTCACAGATATGCCTAGTGTCCCATCAGACTTCACCGATAAAACCCAAGTTCAAAACTAAGATGATTAAGAATTTCAAGATGGCAACAGCAGGGCAGGTCTCCTGCTTTTGAAGCTGACTCAGACATCATCTCCTGCCATCTTTCCCTAGAGCTCTCAGCTCCAGCTGTGGTCTCCTCATTGTTCCTCCAAAATGCCAGGCTTGTGGTCTTTGCACTCACTCACATTTCATGCTTCTGCTGAACGTTCTTCACTCAGGTATCTACGTGGCTTGCTTACTCACAGCTTCCTATTTTGTGCTCAGATGGCACCTTCTCAGTGATCCATTCCTTGACCACCTGAAATACCCTATATAAAATTGTCTGCTCTGTCCCCATGTTACTCCACCCCTTTTCATGACCTTATTTTCCTTGGTAGCGCGTCTCACCATCTGATGGCCATATAGTTGACTTATATATTTATTGTGTATCTCCTCTCACTAGAATGTGAGCTCCATAATGACAGTGATTTTTGTCCCCTCCTATAGTGTATTGTCCTTTTCTAGTCCAGGGCTGACACATAATAGCTGCTCAATCAATAAATGTTTATTAAACAAATTTGAGTGCTAAAGGAAAAAAAGTATTTCATTTTAATTGGTATTCCTTTGATTATCAGTGAGGGGTATATGTTGTTTCATATGTTTATTGACTGTTTGGGTTCTCTTCTGAATTTCTTACGTTCATTAACCATTTGGGGGGGGGGTTGGGTTGAGTTCAGCTTTGATGTGTAGAGTTTAGGCTGCTAGTGGGCAGCCAGAGAGAACTAAAACTATTAGTTCCTGAGACTATGAGTTTGGAAATCACTCAGGAAAAAGCAGTCAGTCCTTGTTTTCTACATGGTGCGTATGTGGGCCTTGCAGAGAACAGCTCTCCCCTCCCTGAGGTGTGTCTCTAATGGTTGTTTCTCAGCATTCTGTCAACACTTTTTAAACTTAATATTTTGGTTTATTTGTTTCTCAGGCTTACGGTGAGGGCTCTGGTGCCGACTGTAGACGCCATGTCCAAAAATTAAATCTGCTGCAGGGACAGGTTTCTGAGATGTCACTCAGGTACAGTTGTCTGAGAGGGGCATGGTTATCTTGAGTGGGTAGTGGAGGTATCCAGTGGAGAGATCCCTTAGATTTCCAAGTCTTCCAATGTGTCAGTTAGATACCCTGAACAATCTTCCCACTGGAAATAATTAAAACTCCCAGCTCTTGATATTTTGAATGCACTGATGAGATGCCAAGGAAGTAAATAACTAATTAGAGGTAAAAAATTAAGTGAAAGCCAAAATCCAGAGAGTAAGCACGTGGGCTGCATGGGCGATTAAAGCCTGGTGTCCTGGTTCCATTTGGAAGGCTGGGAGAGGTGCAGGAGACAGAGGCAAAGCCCAAGGCTCGCCTGCCTTGGGAAGGTCAGTAGGAGGCTGCCACTCAAAGCTGAGTCGCCAAAGGACTACATGCTCAGTGTACAGTGAGCTAGAAATGCTCCCTCTCTGCCAGCCTGTATTGATCTTGGCACTGGCCGAAGAAGGGAAATACCGCTCCAGGATTTGATAAGCACGAGGAAGCTGCCGCATATCTTTTCAGCCTTTACACACACTGTGTGAAAAGCCTCAAACTGAGAGTTTATTTTCAAACTGTCCCAGGAAGCGGAGGTAATGCATCTCCTCCCTGGGGCAATACATCTTCGTCCCAGGCCTGAAAGAATTCCCACAGATAAAGTTCCAAGGAGCATATACTCAGAGTTAACAATCATTAAACAGTCAAGGAAGCATGTCCCCATGAGCAAAAAAAAACAGCAGAGTAACAGAAAAATCAGATCCACAAAGACTTCAGAACACATAATATTGTGTGTTTACTATATTTCATGAAATAAAAGAGAGGGTTGGTAATAGGAGCCTTTAAAAGCCTTTAAAAAATAACCAAGTAGTTTTGAAAAAGCAACCAAAAAGTGTTTGTAGAAATGAAAAGTATAGTCATTGAAATTAAGATTGTGGGAGACAAGTTAAACAGACTAAGTGCAGCTGAAGAGAGAATTGGTGAAATGGAAGATAAACCTGAAGAAATTATTCACACTATCATACAGAAAGATAAAAAGGTGGAAAATATGAGTTGAGAGACATGGAGGATACAGAGAGGAGTTTTAGCAAGAGAGAATAAAGAGAATGGGCCAAAGGCAATATTTGCAGAAAAAAGAACAGAGCATTTTTCAGAACCAAAGGCTTACATTCTTAGATTCATGAAACAGTAAATCCCAAACTGGACCAAGACATTGGGTATGTAGAAAATCCTAATGAACCTACACAAAAGATACTAGAGCTAGTAAGTTAATTTAGCAAGATCACAGGATATACGGCCAACATACAAAATTAAATTTTGTTTTTATATAAATTCAGTGAAACATGGGACAGTGATATTAAACATCAAATATCATTTATAATAGCATCAAAAAATGAAATGCTTAGTGATAAATGTAACCAAAAGTGTAAGAGCTGTTCAGGAAAAAGTATAAAACATGCTAAGAGAAATTAAAGATCTAAATTAATGAAGAGATATAATAGGTTCATAGATTGGAAAACTCAATGTCGTTAAGATGAGACAGTGCGTCTTAAATTGATCTTAGTCAACCTAATCGCGATCAAAATTCCAGCAGCGCTTTTTTTTAATAGAAATTGACAAACTGGTCCTAAAATTTATGTAGAAATGCAAATGACCTAGAATTGCTGAAACAATTTTGATAAGAAGAACAAAGTTGTAGGACTTCTACACCCTGATTTCAAGATTTACTATAAAGCTACAGTAATCAAGACAATATGATATTGGTGAAAAGGCTAAACATACAGAAACAGCAGAAGGTGAGTGAACAAACAAATTGTGGTATATTCATGCAATGGAATACTACTCAGCAACAGAAACAACATGGGCAAATCTCAGAAACATTGATAAGTGAAAGCCAGATGGGACCACATACTGTAGTAGGGGCAGCCATTTATTGGAGAGGGGGAAGTTGCCCGCGAAGACACAGAAGGGAACTTTTTGGGGTAGGTAATGAAAATTTTCTCTGTCTTGTCAATTATGTCTCAATAAAAAATTTTCTCTAGTACATCTTAATTGGGGTGATAGTTTCCAAGGTATAATTTATCAAAACTTAGTAATTGTACACGTAACTGGGTGCGTTTTGATGTATATGAATTATACTTCAATTAGGTAATTTTAAGAGTCAAAAAAAAATCTGCCCTTAGTCACAACAATATAATGAAATTGCAGGACACAGACGACAAAGGGAAGAGCTGAAAAGTAACTGGAAAGAAGCAAGGTCACCCTCAAAGGAACAGCAGACACCCACGTTCTGAGTGGTAACATTAGAAGCGAGAAGCTACACTAGAACCTTCAGGTTGCCGAGAGGTGGCCTTTAGTTGATGGAGTTGAGTTCCAGAGTCATAGGAAGGTTAGAGTGTCGACTGTGCAGAGCAGGTGTCCCACATGCGTGATCTCATTTCATCTTCACAGTCACCCTGTGAGGATCATTGACTTCTTTTTGCAGATGAACAAACTGGAAGAGAGGTGCCCACATTTGGTAGAGGTTGGGGTTCTCAAAGTTCACTCGAGACAGTTCCAGTTTGATCATGTGCTGGAACAACCCTGTCTGACACAGACGGACATGGCTCTGGCTCTTACAGTAAACGTTCTCGCTGGGCATCAGCCCATTCAAGGCTCCTCTTCATCTGGTAGAAGAGCCCTCTGTCCCTGGAGGCCTCCGCTGTGAACTCAGGAATTCCTTCTCGTGCTTAAAGACTCGTGACCCTGTGCAATGGGGGCACCATGGCTGGTAGATGGGGCTCTGCTGCAGGTCAGCTGACACTGCTCTGTGTTCCAGGCCCTTAGCAGGTCCTGCACACACATTTTCACATTTATCACACTCACCCATTGTGGATGAAGAAACAGTCACACTGACGATGACAGCCAGGATGCAGACTGGTCTCTCTGTGTTAAGTATCTGCCCCTCTGCCTGTTCACTTCTCTTGTCGATGGAGAGCTCAACCAGCCTAAATCTGAGGAAAATGGTCCCCTTGCCCAGGCCTTCTGAACTGCTAGAAGATCACTGAGTCCCATCAAAACAACAGAGCTAAGATGTTAAGGTCCCCGAGAAGTCTTTGTTGTTCGTCGTCCAGTCCTTGCATCCCGTTCCTCCCACCTTGCTACCCTTTATCTTCCTGATCCTTTTACAAAGGACATATGTACAATCTTTTCCTAAGGTCTCTGGAAGAACCTGTAAATGCCGATGAAGAGAAGGACACAGGTCTTGGGCACACTGAACATGTGAGTCTGCAGGTAAGCCAGCGCCTGAGTCAGCCCAGCCAGCTGGGCTGGCTCCGTGTCACGTGGGATGTGGGGGGACCATTTATTCATACATTAGTCATTTATTCAGTAAATGCTTGTTGATGCCACTGAATGACAGGCACTCGGCTTAAAGCCACAGGAAACATAAAATAATAAATGAACCTATCACTTTTGTAAGGGTGAAGACTGCCATGTGTACAAATAATTACAATACTCTGTACAGGGCTTTTTCTTCTGTCTGCTTGGAAAACTCTGAACTTAGCTGGAACTTCACTTCCTTGTGCTTCTCCCCTTGTCCCTCAGTGCTCTGGGCACCTCTGGTAGAGAGGATGCTGTTGGAAGGAACCTGGGGTTCCATGTTCCCCTTCTCCAGACTGAGCCTGAGGGGGGGCTCACATCAGTTCTGTCTGGGTGCCCGTAAAGTCTGTGCTCAAACAGTGGGCAGGCAGTGTGTGTGGGATCTTGGTGATGCAGGAGGTGACTCCAAGATGCCGAAGGTACGTGGAACACTGTCCTGCCAGGGACAGGGCGAGTGAGGACAACAGACAGACCAAGGCTCCCTGCCTGCTCAAGGGCAGAGCCCAGCCTCTGCTCACAGAATCACCCTTGCGACGTCCTCTCTCCATCTTCATATTTTTATTATAGGCAGAATAAATGGTCTAAGCACCCCACTTGAACACAACAGCTCTTGCATATTTGGGTCTGTGCTTCCCAATTTTGTCCACTTTACAAGCTTAATTTTACATCATTCACATTGTAAGAAATAGTTTGCATCCTGGAGTTTTCACAACACCTTTCTGTGTTGCTTACAGTGTTCAGTGATTTTCACTTTTAAAACGTATCTCCAGGATACAGTGGATATGCCAATATTTACCCCCTTCTCAGGCATTTAGGTTGTTTCCAAACTTCAGCTACTGTAAATGTTCGCTATTTTTATAACACTGTAATGAGCATCTTTGTGCCTTTGTCTTCGTTTGCAGCCACTGGGCCAGGGAGCGTGGCCATCTGCAAAGAGCTTGATAAGCTGCGCCCTGCAGCCCCCCCCCAGTGTGCCCCCTGTCTACAGCGGTGCCTCAGAGTGTGCAACTCCCATTACCTTCCAGCCAAACACCTTTTCCTAGTGGTGGGCTACACGTGGGTCCTGAGACCCTCAGGCCTCAGAGTCAGGCTGGGGATTTTCAGTGGAAAATCCTGCCTTCCAACTCTGAGAATAAACTTACCTCCCAATCCCCTAGGAAAAACCCCAGCCCTCCGAAAACCGCTGGCTGAAGTACATAGCAAGGGGCTCCAGAGAGCTGGGGCCAGAAGCAGGAGCGTGTTTCAACAGACGGCCCTCGTCCATCACAGAGAAGCCAGACCCTCCCTTCAATACCAGCCTGCCTAGAAAAAGGTGCCCGCGAGTCACTAATCCAGCACGTGCCTGTTCTGAATGTAGATGGGGGGCTGATGAGTGGCTTGTAGCAGCCAGCATCGTGGGAGAAGCCTGAATGGCGTGAGCCAGTGGGCACGTCACTGCCCGGCACTCCTTGGCGTGGCCTGGTGCCAGGTGCCCATCAATAGTTGAGGGCGGGGCATGGTCCCCGGGGGCAACTTTACAACACTCGCTCAATTCTCAGCACCTCAGGCAAGAATTTATTTCATGGGCAGAGTGACAAAGCCAACTGTGGCCAGAGTAGCTGACAGGCCTGGAAGCTTTTTGCTTAGATCAGGAAAGACCTGACTTTTACCGATTTCTTCTCCAGACTTAGTGAGTTTTCTGAGACAATGTCTTGTCTAGATCCAGGGTGGCTCTCGTAGGACAGGTGCTATTGGGAGATAGATTTCAGTTCCACATAAGCCACGAGCAGAGACGTGGGCTGCCTGTTCTCAGTGCTGGGGCGGGAGCTGGGCAGCTACCTGGGAAGCTGTACAGGGTGACAAGTTCTACCTGTGCAGGGTGTCAGACCAGGTGACTCAGTGGTGAAAAGACTGAATTTTTTTTTTTGATTAAAGTTTATTGGGGTGACAATTGTTAAAGTTACATAGATTTCAGGTGTACAATTCTGTATGACATCATCTATAAATCCCATTGTGTGTTCCCCACCCAGAGTCAGTTCTCCTTCCATCACCATATATTTGATCCCTCTTACCCTCATCACCCACCACCCACCCCCTTACCCTCTGGTAACCACTAAGCTATTGTCTGGAAAAGACTGAATTCTTGACAGCAGTTTTCCTCTGCCAGGAGATGGAGCCAGAGCACGGCGCAGCCTCTGTGCAGCCCTGATGGCCAGGACTTGGGGGACTCAGAGGTCACCTTGGAGACCCAGAAGGTCAGTGATTGAGGACATGTTTCCCTTCTGGTCCCAGTGACCACTGAGTACACACAGGATTTTTCCCCCCTTCTTCCGCCTCCCCCTCCCCACTCAGGTTCAAGCTGTTGTTTCTCAGTCTAGCTGGCATCATGAGCATTGCGCCCCCCTATCCATCCCCCACCCCTGGCTTAGGCAGTTGGTCACCGGGTGTCGGTCGACCACTCACAGCAGCTCTCGCCAAATGCCGGCTACTCACGATGGCTGCCAGCCACCGGTTGCTCATGGCAGCTCACAGCAGCTCACGGCAACACACGGCAGCTCAGGCCCACCTCCGGCTGCTCACGGCAGCCCAGCTCCAGGGCGAGCCATTATTCACAATCTTAGCTGTAGAGGGCACAGCTCACTGGCCCTAGTGGGACTCGAACTGGCGACCTTGGCTGAGGAGCACAGTGCTCCAACCACCTGAGCCACCAGGCTGGCCCAGGATTTTTTAATTGTCATATTTTGTCAACAACTGAAGTACGAGACTTCTACCCACCAAAACTCCAGCTTCCCTCACGGATGCTGTCTTTGGTGTCCTAAGCCTGCACCATTTCCCCGCCATTCTCCTCCTCAGTGCTGTGACGTCCCAGTCAAAAGGGCAGTTGGATGCCTTGGAGGCACTCAAGGTGGACCAGTAGGGCTTCTGAGTGAGGCCCGTCCTCTTTGCTGTGTGGGCTGCAGCACGGGCCCTGCCGGGTCTCTGAGGAGCCATTCCCATCCTCACCGCCCCCAACCCAGGCATGTTTGTGTGCACCGGCGGTGCCCTCTGCCCCTGGGTCTGCTCTTGTTCTTGAAGCTTCCAACCTAGCAGACCCCACCACGTTCTCCAGGCCACAGAATGCAGGCTTTGCTTTACTCTGTCATGAGGGCCACAGGCGCCGAGGCAGAGGCTCTCCTGGGCAGATCCATCACTGCCACCCCCATCGTAGGCCGCCGCTGGCCTGGCCGGCTTCTGGCAGTAGCACAAGAGGCAGAGGCCAAAGTCAGGTTGGCCACTAACTGGCTGTGACCCAGGTAAGGATGTGGCCCCGAATGCCCAAATTACAGACCAAGAATGATGGCAGTTACTGATGCGCCAGGCCCCGGCGAAACCTTTTAACGGCTTGATCAATGTAATGCTTGCCATGAGCCTGTTTTTTGTGTTTTTTTGAAGGTGAGGAACTACTACCTAGTGAAGGTTCGTTACGGTACAGCAAGGCAGTGGCGGAACTGACAGGGACGGCAGACCCGAGCCTCTTCCCGACTGCCTGGGTTGGGGTGTGACGCAGGGTCCCACCTGTCATTGCTTGCAAATCACTCTGTAGGTGGTGAAATCCACTTTGCAGTGCATCTGCCTCCTGAGTGGAAGGGGGAGGCCAGGCCCCAGCGACACTGACAAATCCCATGAGGGCCTCTGTGCAGTCACTTCCACAGCCTCAGAACCCTCACCACGGTTCTGGACCTGCACATCCGCCGGCAGTGAGCAGGCAGGATGGCCTCTCCGCCCTTCCAGTTCACCCCTCCTCGGTCACGCCTCTGCCTGTGTCTCAGGTCCCCATGACACGCGTGCCTGATTCCAGGAGAATATCTGTCTTTTTTGGAAAGCCTGGTCATGGCGTTTGGCAGAGGTTCGGGGTGAAGTAGAGGGCATTTCTTTGTGCTAAACCTCAAAATCAAAGCCTGTCCCTAGCGTGCAGCCTGAGGACTGCTATTAGGTATAACATGCAAAAAGCGCCAGAACCCAGCAGAGACGAGGAGGCAGCAGTGCAGGCACAGAGACCCTTCTCTTCCTGTCCCCTGGTCCTGCCAGCCACTGGCTCTCCTGAACGGAGGATGTGGCTGTCTCCTCTTGTCTCCACTGCAGGATCCCACTGGCCTGACGGGGACGGTCAGAGAAGGAAACAGTCGTGAGGATTGGAACACCAGGGGGCTCACTGGTCCTTGGGGGGAACCACCACGTCCTGCCCAGAAATCTAAGTGGGAACGATTTCTTCTGCCACCTGGAAACAGCTCACATGTGCACACAGAGCCCCCGACACCCCTGCACAGGGGCCCTAGGCCAGCTGGGGCAGCACAGGCTGAGGAGGGGACCCCCCGGGCTCAGACCCCAAGAGAAGGAAGCCTCAGCAGGATGCCCTGTGAGCTCCAGCTCCCTCTGGCCACACACATGCCCACATCTGGGCCCGAGAGGCCTTTCAAGGAGACTCCTGAACACTTGGGGGGTATAGGCTCTCGGGCAGAGGCTGGGCCCTTGGGCAGAGGGGCACAGGGGCCCCGACTCGTGCGACTCTGTGACCTCTTTAACACCGACGAGGACTTTGATGAGAATCTATGAACCGAGTCTAGAATGTTACTCCGTGTTTGTTACATGAGCCCCTCTGTACTAGACTCTATGTCATTGGAAACGGGATTCCCTGAGGTGCTTTTAAATACTAGGACTGAAGAGGTTTGTGGGAACGACCAAGAACCAACAATAAACATGACTGTCAAACGGGTCATCTTGTTATAACATCTTTGATTAAAGTGCTTTACCATTCAATTACAGATTGTTTACAAATATGCTAACAGAATGGCTACAAAGGGATTTTCATACTTGCAAAGCAGGTGACACACTTGGAACTGAGAGAACTGCAGCAGTTATGAAATAGGCAGTGCTCAGTGACCAACACTGGCCCTGTCAGGCCCTGCTTACGCCCGTGTGTGAAGCCCATCCTGGGCTGCCCCGCCCTCCAGTGCTCGCTCCAGGACCACCTGCTCCACCCGACAGTGTTGGTTGCACTGTAGCTAAACTCGGAGTATATCCGGTTTCTAGCAGAAAATCAACTACTATTAGTCATTAAAAAAAAGAAAAAGCGGAAGGCCACAGGCAAGATGTATTTCTGGACTGCTGGTGTAATCCTGGCGGGTGGCGAGGAGGGACGTGATGTGGTGTGGCCTCGGTGTCCTTCCCAGCAAGGAGCCTCGCTCTGCCTGGGGAAGCTCCGGGCCCAGCCTGGCCACGGGCAGCCGGAAAATGATTCTGAGACCTCAGCACAACACGTGGAACTCCCTCATGTCGCTTGTTCTACTGCCCTAAATGGCTTCATGCATCCCAACCCCCACCCCCAGATTCTGGAAGAATGCAGAGAAACTGGCCCTTACAGAGGCACTGGGGTTCTACATTAATTAGCTCAACACAACTATGCAACAAACAAAAGGGATGGAACAGGTGAGCAAAAACGGTCACAATGGCGGTGGGTGCTTTGAATACTGGATGGTGTCCAGGGCAGCTCCAATGTCGTAATTTTTGGTCTGTAGGAGCCTGGTGAGCCAGCCGCCTTCGTCAGAGAAGCCCATGGACAGCATCTGGGAGAGGGACTCAATCAGCCGGGGGTCAGCTTCTGCCAGAGAGATTTAGAGAGATTAACAAAAGCCATGAGGGAGTCACTGGGCCTCAAGTGTAACCCGTATGCCGCAGCACCCTGTCTGGCCAGCACGCACTCAGTGCCAGTGGGGCCCGGCCCTCCCGCAGCACCATAGGGTCTCCAACCCGCACTGGACTCTCCAAGGCAGGGGCGGGCCTGCTTTTTCTGTAAAAGGCCAGAGAACAGGTTCTAAGCTGCTTTGCAGGCTTTCGGTCTGTCACAACCGCTCCACTCTGCTGTGACAGCATAAAGGCAGCCAGACGGTATGTAAACAAATGAGCACCGCTGTGCTCCATAACACTTGTATTTTTTTTGAAATTTGAATTTCATCTGATTTTCACAGGTCTTAACTTTTTTTCAACCATTATGAAAATGAGAAAATCATCCTGGCCCATAGGCCGTGCTTTGCCGCCCTGCTCTAAGGCAGAGGAGATCACACTGGTGGCCCAAGGCCCAGACTGGCCCACACATGGGTCTCCAGTTGCATACTGTCTGAAAGTGCATTGCCATGCGATAGTAATGCAGTGGAGCAGAGTGTCAGCTGCCTCTTGTATTCAGTGGTGCCCTCCGGCTGCCACAGTCCCCACCAGCCCTGCTGCCGGCCACACCACCTTCCATGTTTCCCCCAAAATAAGACCTAGCCAATCAGTTCTAATGCGCCTTTTGGAGGAAAAATTAACATAAGACCTGGTCTTATTTCACTATAAGATCAAGTCTATAATATAATAGTATAATATAATATAATATAATATACCCCGTCGTATATTAATTTTTGCTCCAAAAGACGCATTAGAGCTGATTGTCGGGCCAGGTCTTATTTTCAGGGAAACAGGGTACGCCTGCCTGGCTCCTGCAGGGACCTTGGCTGTGACCCCTGCTCTCAGGTCAGCACTCTCCGTGAGGACACAGTGAAGATGGACTCCGAACCCACTTTTAGTGCCAAAGCCAGTGCCGCCTCTACGTCACACCTGCTTTTGTAATTGCAAGCCTAGATGTGAGGTCTTAGAAATTACTAAAATGAGCTGCACTTACAAGGCTCAGTATTGTACACAGGAGGACAAAACCCACTCCCAATTTTTTCTCATGTTTCTCAATACACAAGCCCCACAGTAGAGAACATGACATCTTTTTGTGTTACTAAAAGCAGCTGACAGGATGCTCTGAACAAAAAAGGTCAAAGTACAAAACTGCTTGAAATCACTTGCCTGGTGGTAGGTGCGGATACACCGCCGCCTCCTTCAGCCCTGTGGGGCCTTCCTGGGAAGGGTCCAGCGAGCTTGGCCCTCCCGACTCCGGCATCTGTAGGGACTGGAGCTCACCTGTAGACGGGTCCACTTCTTTTGAAGACAAGTGAGTCCAGTCATCATCTCCTCCTGAGCAGTTATCAGACTCCATCTGTTCCTGGAACAAAAACGCCATGAACACACAGGATGTGAGCAACAGGCTCATCTGCCCACAGCCTTAGGTCCTGGGAGAGTGGGCACATGAGGACTGACTGGCAGGGGCTAAAGGGACCAACTTTTCTCTACCAAGTCCTCGGGGAAGGTTCACGGGATGCCTTAAATGCCACCAACTTAACTGTCACATACGTGGGTCCCGCCAGTTGTGTAAGTGCCGGGGCGGGGCCATGGCTGGGGGTGTAAGGGCGGGGCGGGGCCATGGCTGGGGGTGTAAGTGCCTGGGCGGGGCCGTGGCTGGGGGTGTAAGTGGCGGGGCGGGGCCATGGCTGGGGGTGTAAGTGCCTGGGCGGGGCCGTGGCTGGGGGTGTAAGTGCCGGGGCGGGGCCATGGCTGGGGGTGTAAGTGCCGGGGCGGGGCCATGGCTTAGGGGTGTAAGGGCCGGGGCGGGGCCATGGCTGGGGGTGTAAGTGCCGGGGCGGGGCCATGGCTGGGGGTGTAAGTGCCGGGGCGGGGCCATGGCTTAGGGGTGTAAGGGCCGGGGCGGGGCCATGGCTGGGGGTGTAAGTGCCGGGGCGGGGCCATGGCTGGGGGTGTAAGTGCCGGGGCGGGGCCATGGCTTAGGGGTGTAAGGGCCGGGGCGGGGCCATGGCTGGGGGTGTAAGTGCCGGGGCGGGGCCATGGCTGGGGGTGTAAGTGCCGGGGCGGGGCCATGGCTTAGGGGTGTAAGGGCCGGGGCGGAGCCATGGCTGGGGGTGTAAGTGCCGGGGCGGGGCCGTGGCTGGGGGTGTAAGTGGCCGGGGTGGGGCCATGGCTGGGGTCCAGGGAGATGCAGACCGTGCTTGCCTCGGGCTGTGGCCCTGACTCCAGGACTATCTTGTCCAAATGCTCTGCCAGAGACTGCGCTGCGCCCTCCACATCGCCATGCGGTTTGCTAGGGTCAGAAGAGCAGCTGCTTGGCTGAGAGCTGCACTTCTCCTCCACGCTGGAGCTTCCTGGGGAGACGGGGGTCAGGCGGCTTCTTTTCCCTCCGTGTTCCACGTCAATATCAACTTCGATGCCTGGAGGCAGCGGAGGAAATGAACTTGTAAGTCCCCGAGGACTTGGCTGCGGCTGCAGGGAGGGTACCGCGTGGGTCTGCGGGCTTACAAAGCCCTTCTACATTCAGCCCCACCAGCGTGGGAGGATCGGATGCTGGCATCCATGTCAGAACCGGAGTCACACCACCAGTACAGACCAGGCGAGGATGCCAGCCCACCAGCCAGAAGACAAATACATGATCATCTTTGACCGTTAGGATCCCAAGGGCTGAACTGCTCCCAATACCCTGTCCCCAAATCTTCTTGGCTTCTAGAAAAACTCATTGCACCTTTCTCTTCCTCCAGCTTAAGAAAATACTAATCTCAGTTTATACCCCAGGTCAATTCACAGCCAGCAAGTTTAGAGAGGCCTGTTTTTCTCTAACCACATAGGACAGCGGCTGCACAGCTGGCAGGTCCAGGCCCTAGGAACCAGGGAGAGCAAATACCACGTGTGGCCAGGACGTCCCCTCCTGGCTCTGAGAACCACAGGCTGCATGACGCTTGTGTGCCGGGGCCTGTAGTGTGAAAACCACATGTATCGTGCACCGGAAGGAATTCTGCTTAGGCAGGCAGACAGCCCTGCCAGCTTGTGCAAGTCCCGTGAGGCTGGAAGCACAGGCCGGCGTGTCCACCTCCAGTGCCTCACACTATGGGCACGTGTGCACGGGGGAGGGGGGACACACTCACCACACTATGTTTTTAATTAATTTTAATTTCTCAAAGAACTACCCACGCACAGTGTCGTCACACAGTTCCAAAAGGCTATAGAAAATCCCTTCCCCACCATAGCCCAGCCTCTCTCCGGAGACTTTCAACCCATGATGCTCTTTCTGTCTTGTTCAAGTTTACTGTTTCTTTCTTACTCCAACACTTACCTCCCCTTCCCCTGTCCTTCAAAACACTCAATTTGGGGTGAAAACAACATGCAGTGTTTGTTAGTGCCACTACATAAACAATTGTTCTTTGCTGGGCCAAGTAGTAGACTTACTTCCTTGCAGATTTTTTTGCTTTTGTAGCATTAGTGATTAATGATGCCTATTTTTTTATTTGCTAACTTTCCCCATATCCTCCAACAGCTTTTCTACAGTTTCCTTCATGGGCTCAGTATATTGGACACCCCGTCAGTTCTGGTTTTTTTCCCTGGAGGCCACCCCTCTTGGGCGCCAGCCTGGCCTGGCAGATTGCTAGGCCAGACACACAGCTCCGACACTGTGCCCACCTTCCTTTCCTCCTGGCAATGCCCTCTGTCTCCCTCCTGTGTTGGGCCCTGTTTTCAAACACTTCTGTCTTCATTTTGGCCAGAGAAAGGTTTCAAGCCCAGGTAAGATGATTAATACCTTGCGTACCCAATACCAATGTTTTCCTGCCTCCACACTTGATCTTTTTAGCTGAATATAGAATTCTAGGTTGAAAACCATTTTAGCTTAGACCTGAAAGTCTCTGCTGGTGCCACTGTCTTCCAGCCTCCAAAGCTGTACTGCTCTCTGAATTCCCAGGCCTTTACAGTAGCCTAGAGGGTTTCAGGAGCCTCTTTATGCTCAACTTTGGTGTGGGGTCTTTTCCTAGTCATCGTCCAGGCGTTTGGGGGTCCCTTTCAATCTAGAGGCTAATGTCCTTAATACCAAGAATGTGTATTCTTTATTCACTTCTTCCCTTCAGTTTTCTCTTTCTGGAATTTGTTCATCCTAGATTGGGCCACTCGGATTAATTCTTGAATTTTCTCATCTTTTCTCTCCTCCTGCCTCTATTTATTTTGCTTTTGGAATATTTTCTTGAAATGATCTTAAAGTCTAAGCCTTCTTTTGAAGTTTTCTTTTTTTCTATTATTTTTTTTTATTATTTCCAAGAACATTTTGTTCCCTTTTGTTATTTTTCTGATATCCTGTTCTTTTTTCTTGGATACAAATACTTTTCTGTATCTCACTGAGGAAGCTAGCGTTCTCTTCCCCAAGTCCATTCGCTCCCAAATGGTTGCTGATCCTTGACTGCCTGGTCCTAGGGAAGCACAAAAAAAAGCCCATAGGAAGGACTCCACATGAGACCATGGACTTCCACCGGTGGGGACCGGGGACCGAGCTGGCTGTCCAGGTCCCAGGTGGCACATCTATGGGACTCTTCTTGGGCATACTCAGCCTCTCCTGAGCAGGGCCTCCCAGCTCCTCCTGGAGCCATTGTTCATTTGAGATGCCCAGTTTCGGGCTGGTGCTTCACCCTGCCCTGTGTCCTTGCTGTTTCTACAGCTGAAGCATCTCTGGATCTAGAGCCTCAAGTCCCCTGCAAGGGCTGGCAGGATCATCATCTGGCTGCGTGGGTCCCCGAACTCTCTGTCATCCTTAATCGGGGTCCTCAGCCCATCCCTTGTTCCCTGGCCTTCCTGGCCCCAAGCAGCTACCACCCTGCACAGGCACGTAAGTTTCTGATGTCCTCCCTATGTCAGTTGCCGCCCTCCATCCATTTCCCATCTCCCAAAGTTTGGTGGCATTATTTGCTCCCGTCTTCTATTACTTTTTCCCCTTTTTATCTGTCCACATTGCTTTGAACCTTTTAATCCCTTTACTATTATTGTAGCAAAGTTTGAGGAGTAAGCAAAGATAAAAGCAGGCTTAGCTACTGATTATTTCCATCTGCAATATTTGAACTGTTTTTCTTCCATTTGCCCTCCAACTTTATTATGAAAGGTTCAAGCAAACAGAAAAGTTGGAAGAAGAAAGAAGAGTACAATGACCACCATGTACTTTCTCACTGTTAAGTGGGTAAATGACATGACTTTTCTGTAAATGGATCAGAAAGATTATAGTACAGGGTTTCTCCAACTTCAGGGCTTACGAGGCTGTGCCACAAAGCCTGTGTGGAGGGTGTTTACAGAAAACCCCGTGATGAGGAAGACCCTGCTATGTTATGTTCTGGATGTCAGTGGCTGCCACCTCAAGCCAGGAACAGTCCTGGGCCTTGGTGGACCCGCTCGATGGTTCACACAACAACTATCAACAGGTGGCCTTGGGTTGTTACTTCCAAGTCTCTGACTCACCACACACAGACTGCCCTCAGAGGCGGTGTTGGCTCAGTCCTCCCTGGGCCCTGCTCTGGAACAGTCCCTTCCCGGCAGTTAGCAGTATCAGTCACCCTAGCTGTTAGTTAGTTCCTCATAAGAAAGTGCCCATAACCCCAACAGCAGAATTTAAATCAGTTCCTGGGTTCCCTGAATGACTCTCAACTGAAACTACTCAAAGGCATATTTTACTGAAACACTCCTCCTTTTGTGGTGCTCCAGGCTCCCCCTGGTTGGCAGAAAGCAACTTCACCCACTATGAAAGATCTGAAAAGGCCTTGATCCTTATCCCAAAAGACTTCTGAGCACTTCCAAAATTATTCCCACACGTCCTGAGTAAGGAACCCAGGTCAAGTTCTGAAACACCACAAGCTCAGATGGGGTCAGATGGACAGCAAGCGTGACCCAGAGTTACCCGGGAAGCCTTCAAAACACACAGGCCCTACCCAAGACCCACAGACAAAATTCCAGAAGGTGGACTTGGGCCTCCGCACTGTGGGAAAGTTCCTACCTGAACCTAGACTTGATTCTGTGACCTCCCAGTTTGTCTCATGTGTTCTTTTAGTGAAGAACTTTGTTCCTCAGAATACGTAATTTTAATAAAGTTTCCATACACTGAAATATATACCAACAAAAACACTCTTTTTTGGTAATTCTGAAGCTCAGCCAGCTTGAGAACCCCTGTCTCCTTTAGTATCTTCCAAAGAGACGTCCCAGTGGCCCCTGATCTCTCAGAATTCCACTCACTCACCTTCACCGTATCTTACGTGAGTGGCAGGCGGGGCCTAAGCCCAGCGTGTCTCCCAGTTCTCATCTGTCCCTGCTCCACTGTTTCATCCTCCTCAGAAAGCACTGAGAGTATCAATTCATTTTTCTCATTCTCTCAAAAGCCTTTCACCCCAGGAAGACATCACCGTGGCCTGAGCTGCTTCGCGGAGCAGCGATGCCAACGTGTCGCTGCTGCTTCAAAGCTGCCTCCGGGGGTAGAATGAGCACGAGCAGAAATGTCTCGGGTTGGAGGCGGTGGCAGCCATGCCCTGTAAGCCACAGGGTGGGTGGCGGGCGGGGTTTGGCCATCCTATCAGTATTCTTTCAGACACTAGACACAACTTTGGGACAGACTGAGGGGACACTTCCTTCCAGTCACAAAGATGAGCTCTCTTCTGGTCTGAGAACATGGATCCGTCCTAATCCTGAACAGGAAGTCACCTTCTTTAGCTGATCTCCTGCCACAAGGCCGAGCTCTGTGACACCCACACCCAGACTAGCGGACGCAGGGGTGCTTTTGAAAGCCTCAGAGCTCACGTCTGTCACACCACTAAGGGGGCACATGTGGCAGTCCACACGCCGTGAGGCACTGGGAACCCAGTGGCCCGTGGAGCTCGCCAGCACCGCACAATCGCAGGGCTCAGGAAGCACCAGGAAAGGTTGGGGGTTGCAAAGAAGGGGAGGAAAAGAGAAAAGGCATCTCAACTACCTACTCACCCGCATCCTTGGGGAAACTCTAAGGCTCACCTCAGAGAAAAATGCACTGTTCTTCCCCCAAAGGCAGAAGTTGACAGGACAGCCATGAAGCTGAGCCTGGTCACTCTCCCTACTGGGATTATCCCAACCAAACGCTGGCTGATTGCCCTGCCCTCACGTGGAAAGCTCGAGAATCTGTCAGGGATTGAAACCTTGAGTGGCCTGTGGTACAGTACTTGGCAAAGGTTGACTTGAGGCAACCAGTCCTTACCAGTCTCAAGGACATGGCATTACCATTCCACAGTACCCCAGGGTAAAGCCACAAACAGCCACCCGCACATCCAGTTACCAAAAGGCTCTGCTGGTATCAAAGGACAGACAGACAGCCACTTACCCAGGGGGCTGAGGGCGGCTGCCACACTCTCCCCTACATTCTTGAGGAAATTCACACTGGGATCCTCCGATGGACCAGAAGCTTGGATTTTTAAAAAATAAAAACAATATGTTTAATCCAAGAACATTTATCAACGACCTCGACACCTAGTATTACGTTCCTATTCCCTTCTTCCCAGGTGCACTCCATCCGGGAGCCTTGTTCTGACAGCCTGCACGCCACCTCCCACACACCTTCTTCTCTCCCTCCCACAGTGGAACACCTCCTGGGCCCCTTCGTCCCCCTTCATCTGTGACCCTGGTGATCGGAACCCCGCGAGCAGCTCAGTACACGGAGTTTAAAACATCAACCATGTCCTAGATATGTTATTTACTTAAAATCAAACAAATATTCCCACCTTTGTCCCAAAGGATGAGATGAGTCAAAGGACACAGTAGGAGTAATAAAACCATTATCTAAAAATCTAGAATGCAAACTATGTGTAAGTTTTTAACTTTGCGACTGTGTTCAAAATGACTTGACCCAATTTGGCTCTGACTTCCCTGACAGCTAACACAAGAGAAGGGGGTACATCACAGAGACACAGGTGCTGGAAGGGCCTCCCTGCCTGCCGTAAGGGCCACCTCAGAAGGGCAGCGGGAAGGGGTTGCTGCGCCTGGCTGGGGCCCAGTCTAGGTGTAGTGCAGAACTGGTGGCCTTGGGCACTTAGGCGCCTGTTTTCCCATTTGTGAAATGCAGATAGTGGTCCACACTCTGCAGGCGTTTGTGAAGATTAAATAATCTCAACAGCCATGTAGTACCCAGCCCAGCCACAGACACAGCAGGCCTCCGGGAGCCCTCCAGCTCTGCGACCCTTGCACCTCGCCCTGTGAAGCCAGCAGACCAAGGCTCACCGGATTCCACTGTGGGGCTGGAGCAGGCATCCCCTGCCCGAGGCGGACGTGGGCTCCAGTTCCCCGGTGGGCCCATCTCCCAGCCGGACCACCCAAAGTGACCATGTTTCAGCTTCCGGAGCCAGCGGCTGTGAGAGAAGCCCTGGGGAGGAGGAAGCAAAAGAACAAGTGGGGCTGAATCAGGGGGCTCCTGCTGCCCTGCACCCACCCCACCCCAGCCCGCAGGGAGGCCCTGCTCACCTCAGAGAGGTACCCGAAGGGGTTGGGGAAGGCGAGCTTGCTGTGCTCCCTGTGCATGCCCTTCCCCTCGCAGCCGGCACACAGGTCATAGTCAGGACAGACGCTGCACTTGTAGCGGGTCCCCACCACCGGCCCGTTGCAACCATCGCAGATCACATTGGGGTGTACCATGTTGCGGGGTGCCTCCTGAGCACATGGGGGGCGGTGGTCCCGCCGGCACTCCTTCTTCTCTGCAGGGAGGGTAGAGAGCCTTGAGGTGGGGCCCCACGTAGTGTCCCCCTTGTCACTACTACGGGGCTGTCACCATTGTCAGTAGGCCCCTGGCTCTACTCTTCAGACACCGAGTCCATGAGGAACTCAGTTGCTCAAGTGACAGCAACAAAGTGACCTGAGAACCTGCCAGGAGGTTCCCAGTACCTGCGCATTGCCTGGGCAAGGTGGCTAACTTTCACTGAAATAAACCCAGTGCCCCCAAAGCTGCCCCCAGCCCACAGCACTTGGTCTGGGCACCATGAGTAATGAAGCCAGCCCCTCCACCCCACCCACTGTGGTGGACACAGCCTCCTTTTCAGGGCAAGCACAGTCCGCAGCTCCTCTCCCCCTTCACTGGGGGCATTTCTCCATAACCTCAAGCCAGCTGGTTTTACTCAGCAGGGAGCACCCCAGAGCTACCCGTTACCTTTAATATAAATACGGAAGATGTCATCCTTCACATATGACATTGCCATCGTCAGCTCCTCATCACTGGAAAAGGCAACCAAGTCCCCGTCCTCATCTAGGTTGTTTAAAAGACAGCACATGAGCACCCAGGGTTTCTCAGCTGGACACCACTGCTGACAAGGGCTGGGGCACTCGCAGGGCTGTAACTGAAGCCCAAGTGTCTGAGGCAGGGGGAAGCAGGGCTGAGGCCATCATGCCACTCACTCTGCCACTGCCTAGAACGTGAGTACTCCAATCCAGGCACCAGGCGTGCGCAGGGGGTAGAGTATGTATGGATAGGAGCAGCTGGCCTCCTGCCCTTCTGCTTCTGGGCCAGCTGCTCTGTCTCAAGGGTGCCGCCTCGGCCCACATCTAACCAGACCCAGGCCCAGACCCATCTTCAACTATGGGAGATCCCACCCGTGACCTGCATCAGGCCAGCCCCTTCAAAGCTCTTGGGCCTCTTGTGGTTTACGAGAGTAAAGTAGACGAGTACACCTGCTTGCTTCCTCCCCCAAAGAAGCTAAAATTATGTATTTGTATGTAGTGTCCTTTTCAGTTGTTGGCTCAAATGATTTTAAAGCACCACAAGGTAGGCCAAACCACATCATACATCTGCAGGCTGGGTCAGGTTTGTGGGCCACCAGACGCAGCATGGACCATAAGAACAAGGGCAGTGTCAAAAGGCGAAAACCCACACATCCATCAAACTAACAAATGGACAAACAAAAGTGGTATGTCCATACAATGGGGTATTACTCAGCCACAAAAAAAGAACGAAGTACTTTTCACACCACATTATGGAAAACATCATGCTAAATGTAAGAAGCCAGTTACAAAAGACTACATATTATATGTGTCCATTTATATGTTTATATGAAATGTCCAAAATAGGGAAATCCATAGAGAAAAAGAAAAGATTAGTGGTTGCTTAGGGCTGGGGGAATGGGAAGATGGGGATGGGAGGATAACTAAAGGTGATGAAAAATTTCTAAAATGATCATGGTTGCAGAAATCGGTGACTATGCTAAAAACTGTACGCTGTAAATGGGTGAATTGTATGGCACGTGAATTATAGCTCAATGAAGTTGTTTAAAAAAAATAAAACAAACCAGGAGTGGGCCTGGCCAGCACTCCTAAGGGCGGTGCCAGCACTACCCCGCCCAGGGGCCGGCCTTGGCTGCCCACCGCCGTCCCAGCCCCACCTCCCCCACCCCACCCCTCACAGCCACCCGTCCAGACACTGGGATAGTTCCTGGACTCTAGTCCCACACCGACATTTCTGAGGGTTTTGATCTTGTTCCTCTGCCCACTACCAGCAGTACAAAGTCTGGGCTCAGCCTTGGCCTTGGGCGGTCTGTGGTCTGTCCCGCTCTCCCCTCCCCTCCCCCTGCCATGCGTTCTCCCGTCAGGCCACACCGCCCGCGTCCCCCACACCCCCCCACACACTTGTTTACCCGCATCACTCTTCTCCCCTGCCCGCTCAGGCGCTTCCGGGGCACGATATGAACCCCCACCCGAAACAGGCTCAGCCTGGGCAGCAGCAAAATGTCAGTGTAACCCGAGTGCCCGCCTGAGCACCCAGTGGCTGCTGCGAGCCGACGAGGGCGCCCTCGCCAAGATCTGCAACATCATGGCGGGAGGGGCGGGGGAGGGGAGACCTCTTACGCCCCAGGCCTGCGATCCTCTGAGAGCCTGGCAGCGCCTGGCCCCACAAGCGCCGGCCTTGGTCACCACCCCTGGTCACCACCCCTGGTCACCTGAGGCTGGCACCCGAGGTCGCGCCGGGGACCATGTGAGCCGCCTCCCACCCACTGAGCGACCAGAGCACCCCCCACAGACACCACCAGGCCCGCTGGGAGGGAAGGGGCGCCCGCCCGCCCCACAGGGAAGGCCTGCGTCAGGCTCCCGCACCGCTCCGGGGGGCGCCCGGCCCGCTCACCGCGGTAGTGCGCCTGGAAGCCGCCGGGCCGCAGCGCAGGGAACAGGCCGGCCACCCGGCTCAGCAGCCGCTCGCAGGGCCTGGGGCCCGCCGCGGCCTCGGCCTCCGCCTCGGGCTCTGGGCGGAAGCAGAAGCTGAAGCGGCGGATCTCACGCGCCGCGTCCTCCTTGCCCAGAAGGTAGGCCTTCACCGTGAGCGACGCCATCGCAGCACGCAGTGAACAGCAGCCTAACCGGGTAACGGCAACCCCGGCGCGCGCCTTTTATAGGGGAAGCTGGAAGCCAGCTCCGCCTCCTGGGGGCGGGGACTGCACACTCACGCCCCGCCCCCGCGCCCGGGCCGCGGCGCGCGAGCCGCCCTGCGGGCCCCCTGCGCCAGTTGCCCACTCCCCTCCGCGGCACCCACCATTCTCTCGGGGTTTTCCGGGCCCCCTCGTCGTCAACCCCTTGCCTCACTTCCCCCAGCGCACCGGGAACCCCAAAAGGCCGATCCTGCCCTCCGACATCTGGACTCCGGCCTCTGCACCTGGGGGAATGGAGCCATAGAGGTCCCGGGTTCCGCCCCAGACCCCTTCCAGGCCTGGGCCTGGCCAGTGACTCAGCAGAGCGGATGCCCAACATAAGAAGGAGGGGGACAACAGAGACTGAAGCCGGCAGGCTCCTGGGCACTCAGCGGGCACGGCAGGCCAGAACAAACTGGCTCTCAAGGTGCTGTCCCCACCCTGCCACTCTTAACAGCCCCTCATTCACATGACAGCACTTTACTGGTTTGAGGGACAGACCCCCCACCCCAGGCCCGAGCATCAGAAGAGCTCCCGGTTTAATAGGGGGTAGGTCTTAAAGGTGCTGGAAGAGCACAGTACCTCTCATCCCCACCAGGATGGAGGGGCAGCTAAGGCTTCCTGGAGCCTCAGCCAGCACCACACGTTCACTGCAGCCCACGAGACTACCTATGGGTGCCTGGACACCGCCTGTCAGCACAGGGTTCAATTCAGCAAGTGGTGCCCAAGGGCCTGTGGGGGTCTCAGACCTGTTGGCCTCAAGGACAACCCAGGATTCAGACCAACAGCCCCCCAACTAGGAACCAAGAAACATGCTTTATGTGACAAAAGTGAACTGTTTGCAAGGCCTGGAGGAGGAGGTAGAAGGTGAGCAGGTATGTCACCCTGTGAGTCCTCCCAGCTGGGTCCTGTGAATAGGAGCTCAGACCTGCTGAGTCACAGTCATATCCTTTCATGGTGAGGTTGATGGGAGCAGGTAACCTCAATGCATGGGAAACACAGACACCCCCAGAGGTTGGGTGGGTTTGGTTAATCAGGTACAAAGGTGATTTGTCTGTGGAACCACAGCAGGGATCTGTCCACAGGTGTGGCGGGTCCTTCCCAGAGGGCTCCAGAGTGGGCAAGGCTGTAGCAGCTCTGCAGAGACGACAGTCCCCTCTCAGGCCATCCCTACACCCCCTCTGTGAGCCTGAAAAGTGACCCTCTGCCCACCACCATGCAGACAGCGTCAGGAGACAGAGAAGGGGCAGTGCGGCCCACAGGTGTCCGAGGGAGTGACTCAGCAGCCTAGGAGCCTTGCAACCCCGGCCCACTGGGCCAAGAACCGGGCTTCCTGCCTCCAGAGCTACAGCGTCCCTCGCTGAGTGGGTGGGGGTACACAGGGAGAGCCCTGTGGCTCTGGGGAACCCGGGTTTCAGGAAGGGCTGTCCCTGTCCAAACAAGTGGTGGAAATGGAGGCCAGTGGCAGGACTTCCAGACTTTCTCACCATTCGGCCCTGTGTGTGGGACCGTGGTGGGTTTGCAGGGAGGGATGGAGAACTCAGGGTGAAACCCGGTGGCAGGAAATGGCCCCTAGGAAGCAGGCCTGGAGATGTCCCCCACTCCTGCCCCTGGGGAGCCCCAGCTGCTGCCTTCCCAGCATGCCTGGCTACAGAGTATAGACCCTCCCCCCACCCTCCCCCAAGGCCAGGAAGGTAAACACGCTGCTGCGGCAGGGGAACCCCCTGGCAGGGCCCTCTCCACCAGCCTCTGCGTGGTCAGGTGGTCTGGATAGAAGGCAGTGAGTCAGCATCCCATGACCAGCCTTCATAACAGGGGAATCCCCAGCTCCATGCTACCAATCCTGATGACATCTTACCAGGCATCCTGGCAGCAGGGGTGGGGAGCAGCTCAGTGGGACTCTGAGGGAGCCTGGAGCCAAAAGAGCCCTCAGAGGACAGGGTGGCAGGAAGCTGGCAGTGGGGAAGGCCAGACCGAACTAGACCCTGTCCTCACCAAAGTCCCCTTCTGTTCTTCACCACCCTGAGCTGCAAAGAGCTCCCCCAATCTCCCCTGTGCCCACTAGCCTCCACCCCACCCTCCAGGCATGGCATTCACACTCTGTGAGGGGGGGAGAACTTGGTGCTTGAATCAGACCAACTATCTACCACCCTGCCAGCTTTGGGCAAATGACCAGCTTCAGTTTCCTCATCTTTGAATGGGGCTGGAGTGCAGTGACTTGAGTGCCCCCTCCCAAGTGATGCCCCCTAGGTGTGCTAGTTGCCTTTGGGGTTATCAGCTTGGTGGGCGGAGACTACAGTCAATGGTGGGGAGCGAGAAGAAACCTGAGCTGAGAGTTTCTGGGGACACTGGGTGCAGGGAGGGGTGGCAGGAGGTCCTCCGATACGGTTTATTCCTGTGTGGTGTGCTGTAACCACCTCCTCAGTTCCCCCTTCCTTCTTCCCAAAAATAATCCCATCCCTTGACAGTGGTTTTCTGTAGCCTAGATATGGGTGGTGCGCCAGCCAGAGACACAGCCACCCTTGAGATTGAGGATCACAAGAGATCAAAGTCCTCCAGAGCTAGGCCCACGACATCAGTTTGTTTCTATGGGGGGGGGGGGACAGGGTCATGGTGGTGTCCAGGCCACAGTGCCCTGGGACCCAGCTGCCACTCCCTCACACCACAGGGACACACTCCCTGCCTTCAGTTCCTAGTATTGCCTACTCATTCCACCTGGTGACTTTCTCCTGGCTCCTCCCCCTGCCTGGAACCCTTTCTCCTGTCTCACACGGCAATTCCCCATCCTAAATGTCGGCTTTCCCTGACCACTCCCTCAGGAAAACCCCCAGAAACTGGACATTACCTCGTTTTAGCCCTTCCTGCCTAGCCAACAGGTGTTGGGGGCTATGTGTGCATGTGCGTGTGTTGGGGGAGGGGATTAAAGAAAAGGGGTTCAAGCCATCTAGGAAATGAAATAAAGCCACTAAGAGACATAGATGGAAAGTTAGGTGGTGCCAAGTTGTCAGGGTCATGAGAGCTCCAGGGGCTCCTGCACAGCTGCTGGAGGTTGGGAGCGGCCATTCTGGGCTTGGCTACTGGCACTGGACAGGAGAATGGACGCCTGCACGCTCCTGGGGGCATTGAGGGAGCGGCCGCCCCCTGGGTGATCAACTCAGCATGTTCACTGGACAGTGGAGATGGCTCTCCGCAATGCTGATGCGGGTAAGGGCGGCGGACCGAGGTCTAAGCGGGGCCATATCTGCAAATACAAATCAGAGGGCCCTGGGCCCATGATCCACAGAAACACAAAGCCGGACGGGCGGCGCTAGGGACCCAGTCCCGCGCGCCTGGCCTAGGAAAACCGTGCGGCCCGGAGCGCAAGCGGCCTGGGCTCAGGTCAGGGGCGGAGAAGGGGTGCTGGTGGAGGCCCGGTTCTCGGCTGCTCGCCTGAAGGGCGGCTGCAGCCGACCCCGTCCCCACCCCGCTGGAGCCGCGTCGTTTATCCCGCCCCTGGTCCCCCAGCGCATCCTTGGAGTCCTGGCGCTGTGTCGAGTCCTGGCCCGAGAGCCCGCGGGGGCTCCGCTTTCCCGCAGCGAGCGAAAGAGCGCGCCTCGCTCTGCGCGTCGGCCCCGCTGGTCGGAACCGGGGTGGCCAGGCCGCGGGCCCGCAGCTCCCCTAAGGCTGCTCGTTCAGTGCGACACCCCTCACTCCCCGCCCAGCGGGAAGGGAACTCGGACCAGGGTCACAACAGGTATCCGCTGACCCCGCCCCTTCCTGGATCGACACCCACCCCGGGCGGGCACTGCTGGGGGCTCCCAAAGCCGAGCGCCGGCCTGACAGCGGAAGGTTCTGGAAGGATAAAAGGCAGCGCCACGAGGTGTGAGGGCGGGGGGCTGTGAAGGCACAGCGCGGTGGCCCCGGATGGATCCAGGCGCCTGGGCCCGGCTGACTGGGTGCCGGCCGCTCGGGGCAGGGGGGCGGCCGAGTCGCGGAAGGAGGCTGCGGCGAGCGCCCAGCGGGCCGGGGCGGCCGGGCGGCGGGCGTGGCACTCGCCAGGGGGCGCAGTCCCCGACCCAGCGGTGACAGCCTTCCGGGCCCGGCTTTCCGCGGCCGTGCAGGCGCTGTGGTCACGTGGAGAGGCGGCGGCCGCGGGTCCGTGTCCGGGCCCTGTCCCTGCTCCCCCCCGCCCGCATCCTGTCGACAATCTTCTGGAAAAGTTGTCTGGCTTTGAGATTTACGCCTTCCCTTGTCCAAAGTCTCCGCGAACGGCCCCGCACGCCGGAAGCCTGCGCTCCCCGCCTCCCGCGTGGTCTCCCCGCCGGGTCTCGGCTCGGCCAGGACCCTGCGCGCCCGCGGACGGTGAGCTCCCCCCATTGCTCAGCCCATGTCCCCGCGCCTGATACCTGGGGAGCTCAGGCAGCGTGTTCCGGGGCTTGGGGGTCGTGCGCGTGTTGGACCTAACTCTTGTTCCGTATTCTGCAAGCCTGACGCTCTAGGGCAGCGGGTCCTCCTTAGATAAACGCTCCCTCGTGCAGGACAGGCTGAAAAGTTGGCAGGATGGCCGCCACTGCAACCTGGCTAAAAGCATGTCAGGTGGGAAGTTGGCAGCTACTGCGAAGGGCACAGCCCTTCCTGGGCTATAGGGACCCACCCCACCACCCTCAGGTTCTGTTGTTCGTCTAGACAAGAGTTCTGGTGAGGGAAGGGAAGGAAGGCCCCCTCGCTCCTGCTCCCAGATTTTACATGCGTTCCTTATTCCCATTGCCCTGCTCGATTTCCATCCCTTTTCTGGATGGAAATTTTCCTTTGGGGATTCATTGCTTCCATTGTGTATGTAGGGGGCGGGGTTAGGCACCTGACTCAGGTTTGGCCAACCAGAACACTGTGGCCCTTAGGTCAGGGATGGACATGTAACCCAAGTTAGCTGATGAAATGCCCACTGATGCCACCGGTCAGCCTGTGAGCTCTGGCCCACACTGAGCAGGAGATCAACGCCTGATCTCAGCGTCTGAGAGTCTGGGTGCCCACAGGCCTGATGCTGGATCATGAGATGGCTTAAACCAGATGATTTTGGTCTTGGTCAGTTGTATCCAAGAGTACTGAACCACTACTTCCGCAAACCCCATGCCTGCCCCAGCCTTCCCTATGGCAGTGATGGGCACCACGGTGCAGGCCAAAAACTTGGGGGTCAGCTGTGACCATGCCATGTGCTCAAACCAGCAGTGTCCTTGTTGATGGTATATCCCAATAGTACCAGTAATGACATTCACATAGTGCTTCTCTTATGCCAGGAAGCATTCTGAGTATTTTGTATATATTAACTCACCCGCTCCCTTGAGGCGAGACTATGTGATTAGTTCTGGCCAAGGACCTAAGACAGAAGAGCCATGTATCACTTAGAGGCCAGAGCATTTATTTATTTGCCAACATTGGAGCTTCTAGAGCTCTCTTCCCCTTTGCCAGGGAAACCTTTGATGTTCAGGTGGTTATTCCTGTAGCCTGGGCGGAAATTATGATGAACAGAGGCCCCAGGGTACCTTGATAGATATACAGCTTCGAGAAATATACTTTTATTAAATCATAGAAATTTGGAATTATTACAGCAACATAATCAAGCGTATCCTAATAATTATTTCCCATTTTACTCCCCAGGGGAAATGGACACAGAAAGGATTAAGTAATTTGCCCAAGGTCACACAGTTGTGGAGTCAGAATTGCGAACCCAGGCCGGCGGCCTTTCTAGTCCATGCTCTTCACCTTAATGATATACAGTCTCCTAAAGATTGTCCTAACCCACCTATTTGTTTTCATCTCTAATCCTCCACCCCGCATTCCAGACCAACCGTCTCTCTCCTGGACTCTCTCCTAGATTCCTATGTGGAGGCAGACAAACTTTCCCTCTACCCTCTTAGGTTCAGTAGTTGGGGTTTGTGAATTAAATTGACAAAAGACAGATTAGCAAGAACAAAGACAGATTTTTATTCTAGTATAGGTAGTTAGAATTTGGGGGTTTACATACCAACTTCATAGGGGAAGCAGAAGGGGAGAAAGGTACTTACACGGAAAACAATTGACTGTTAGGAAAGATACATGGGCCGTTGGGAGAATACATGGCAGGTGTGATTGGTAGTTTTGTGACAATGTCTGGTATTGTGTGATGAGTTGATCTTTCCCTGGTTGCTCATGGGGAGGGCATTTAGGACAACTGAGTTGTGTTGTGGAGCTTTTAGGCAGACACGGGACTCCAGAAAAAAAGCCTTTCTCAAATGCCTTTAGCTCAAAATCATTTTCATGCCACAGTGATGTATTCTGGACGCCTTTCCCTACAACAGGCCCTGGCTGGTTTCCTCTCTTACTCTACTCAGTCCCTGCTCCACGCCTGCCCAAGTGATCATTTCAAAATGCAAATCTCTGTGGATCCCAGGGCAGCCCCATGCCTCTCCCTGCTTTGGACACTCTCCCAGAGCTCCAAGGGTACAACCCCAACTCCCTGGCAAGATGTGCAAGGTGCCAGTGCTTTGCCTATCCTGTGTGCCCCTGGCACCGTCTCTCCCTGAGCTCTACCAGGCTGTCCTGGCATTTGCAGATGCTGAACCTGGCTACCTTGCTGAGGCTACCCCTCCACTCTCCTGAGGTCAAACTACTAACCTCATTTTCCCACGAGGCCCTCTGTCCTTCAGGCACAGTAATCCCCCCAGGATAAGTTTTCTGTGTTGCCGGTGACTCAAGCATGTCTGGCACATGGTGGACAGTCAGAACATCTGTTAGGAATGAACATGGGAATGAGGCCTCCAAGGAAAGAAGGGCCAGCAGAGGGATAAGGTGAGGCTTAGGGCAGGACTTCAAACTCTCACTGTGCCAGAGACACCCTCAGCATCTGGAGAAGACAGAGGACCCCTGCTTAGAACCATGTTCTGAAATGCATAAAATAAAGTACGTTGCATTACAAAAGGACTACTAATATTGAGTAAAGTGAAGTTCCAAAATATAAAAACACACACAAATTTGTGATACAGAAGTACTTGTGATTCTTTGTTAACTCATTAAAGTATAAGACATAGAGGCACAACTAACAAGTACCAGAAATACCAGGTGGTAGTGGGTTTGTAACTGCTGTTTTAAGGTGTCTGCAGCACCAACATTGAGGATGAAAACCCTGTGATTTCTGGGTGACAGCCTCATGTACTGTGAATTCTGCTGGGCTTTGCTGTATCCATTCAGAACTCAAGGAAATACCAAGTTTCAGTTGGAGGTTAGTGAAAATAAAGATGGATTTCCCCCTTTCCCCCATCTCAGCTCCTGGAGCTCCCCAACTCTGGATCCCTGGACCACAGGTTAAGAAGCCCCATGAAGAAGGATGAGAGGACCGACCACCTCCAAGGGCTGTCCAAAAAGTCTCCAGAAGGCAGTGTGGGCTGAGGGCTGGCACGGAATCCCAACACAAAAGGGCATTTTCACTGTGGGAAACAAGAACAAAGGAGGAAGGCCCACAGCCTGGGCTCTGGTTAGAAAGCAGGACTTTCCTTGCCCATTTGGCAACATTCTCCCTCCTGGGTGGGGGCCAGCATCACTCTCCCCAAGAAGCTGAACCCTTGGATTCGGGGCTGCCCCACCCTGAGCGGCAGGGTGATAGGCAGTCCTCACCTGCCTAGAAGTACCCAGAGGGAGTTGGGTTGCAGGCAGGCCCCGAGGAATTCATTACTGTGAGGGCACAGAGAGCAGCGGAAAACTGGCCAGGAGCCAGGCAACTGCTGCCCTGTTTCCAAGGATGAAGTTGGGTATGCAGGGAGGGGACTACTGGGAGGGACAGGCTAAAGCACAGAGACAGCAGGGCTCAATGAATGCATGCAATGGGCCTTCTCTCTGTCACTTCTGCAGGTCTGGGGGACATGCCTCCTTAGGCTTCTGCTTTTGACCACACCCTCTCCAGCCCCCTTGCAGTGGTAGAACCCAGCCAGCTTTCTTTCGGGCTGTCCCTTCTCACCCTCAGTGTACAATCCTGGCAGGTCAGATCTCGTGCAGGACCATCCTCAGCCAAGTAGTAGGTGTGTGCCCCTTAGTGATTGTGTGGCACAGAGAACTCCCTCCTGGGATTCTGATGGGGCAGTAGGGATCTGGAAAGACTGCCCTCAATCTCCACTGCCTTGGACCCCTGTAGCACCCTCCAGCCTACTCACCCTAGCCCCTCCCCCACTCTTCTTCACTCCAGACCTCACACTTCCCAAAGTCAGTCACCACCCTTCTCCCCCACCCTAGCCCTGGACAGTCCCATTTCTGACAGAGGCCCCGCACTTTCCATGTGTCAGGGCAGAATTTCATCCCACTCCTGCCCCAAAGCCAGAGTGGGGAGGGGGAGGAGACTCAAGGGAACTTCCCAAACTTTAGTCACTAACAGGCCTTCTTAATTTTTACTGGTTTAATAATTTTCCTTAAGTCAACTCATTTTTAAACTTAAATACACATTTAGAAAAAAACGTCACACCCTTTGTATTACAGCCCAATGAAAACCTGTTATCCCATGCCACAAATGGAAGATGCCTGAGAAAACAAAGGAACACAAAACAAGGCAGCTTCCTCTGGGAGGCTCTGACAAGGCCAGCCTCAGTTCATAAAGTTCATTAGCAAGCTCAGAACAGTGCCTGCTGTGTCAGCACTGGACTCAGGCCTGCAGGAAAACTGAGGCCAGTCATTTCACCAGACCCTAGGATCAAGTCCCGCCTCAGCCACTAGCCCTGCCTCACCTGCTCCTGGCAGAAATACTCTGCAGAGGCAAATGCCCAGGCCCTGCCATGCTCCCTGGTTCTCACCCTGCCCCAGATGTGGAAGAGGAAGAGGAAAGACAAATGCCCAGCATATCCCAGTCTGAACCCATCCCCAAAAGGCCTCTGCCACCAAGGCACCAAGGGTCTTTGCAGCCAATGCTGGGAACCAGGACTACTAGGAATGGTGCTAAGGCCCCCAGTGTCTGCCTAGTGCCTGTATTGGACGAATCCCTTTATGGTCTGTCCACTTCATGGTTCCACAGATGGCTGGGGAAAGCCTGCAATTGGTACAAGAATGAAGGTGTAAGCATCCTGCAGTGAAGAGAGAGGCAGCGATGGACCTTTGGGCCCTGGCCCACATCATCCCAAGGTTGCACCCGTCTCCTGCCCCACCCGCGCCTGACACCTGGAAGGCCATCACAGCTCTGGGCTGATCACTGTGCCCTACACCCACACACATCGGCTCCTCTACTGATGAAAACGGCCCACTGTCCCTATTTTACGAAGCAGGAGCGCCTTAGGTCCCTAGCACGCCTTTATCCGGCCACTACAGAAAGTCCTGAAAGGGGAAGTGGTCGTGGGCGCCGATGCAGGCAGGGCTACTCCACCGAATCCCCTGGCTGGAGGCAGAGCCAGCTCCATTCATACCTTCCCCCTTCTACCTCCTAGACCCCCTCAGACCTGGGGGAAGGGCCGGGAATGAGGTCCAGATTTGGAGGGGGGTCATAATGGAGATGTCCCTCACTGAGGAGGGACTGGGGGGCCAGGGCGCGCCGCCTGCACCGCAGCCGACCCGCACTCGCGAAGGTCCCCGTCTCGACCTACCTGAGGCCGTACCCAGGGCGGCCCGCAGCCCCGGACGCGCGAGCCCACGCGGGGGCCGCTCTCCCGAAGCGGGAGCTGGTCCCCGCCGCGCCTCCTCGCGGTGATGGCTGCAACCGCGGGTACTGCGGCCCCTTTAAATCCCGGCCGCCCCGCCCCGCCCCGCGCCGCCGACTCCGCGGCGGCCCCGGATCCAGGCCGGGCCGCGGCTCTCGCCGCCCAGCCCAGTCCAGTCCGGCCTGGCCCAGCCGCGGAGCGAGGCCCCGTGCCCGCGACCCGCGCCCAGAGCCCCGGAGGAGCCGACCCCAACCCCGCCCGGCCCCGGGCCCCGCCCCTCCCTGCCCCGGGGCCGGGGCCCCCGTCGCCCCCCACCCGGCCCCGCGCCCCGGCCCGGGCCTCCCGGGCCATGCGGCCTCGGCCCCGCCGGCGCCCGCCGCGCACCCGAGGAGATGAGGCTCCGCAATGGCACCTTCCTGACGCTGCTGCTCCTCTGCCTGTGCGCCTTCCTCTCTCTCTCCTGGTACGCGGCGCTCGGCGGCCAAAAAGGTGAGCCCTCCCCGCCGGGCCCGCGCCCCGCAGCCCGTCCCGCACCTGGGCGCACCTGGGCGCATCTGGGGGCCCGCGGCCGAGCGGATCCGGGTCCGGGCAGTGACCGCGGGAGGCGGCCGGAAGCCGACGTGGGCGCCCCTTCCCCGCCCGCTGGCGCGGGAGGACGCCCCTCCCATCCTCGCCCCCACTTGTTTGTTGCCGGAATAACGAAATTCTCTTCTGCTGGGGTTGGGCCACTTGGCCCTGCAGTCGCCAGGTCCCCCATGCAGCTCTGGGACCCGCCTTCGTGAGTACAGTTACGCCCATGCTGGGGGTGGTCGCTCCCACTGGCCAGCTAGGGCTTGGAGTTCTCAGAGAGGGACAGACACAAGGTCACAGAGGTGGTTGTGCCAGGTGCTTCCCAAGGCATCGGCTCCATGCACCTGGGCTAAAGCAGGTACTGTGTTCCTGAGAGAGGTGTGGGGGCAGCCAGACATCCAGGCAGTGCCCTCCCCCCACACCACCCGGCACACCAAGCCACTGTGGGTGCTGCTCCCTGGGGCCTCCACAGCCCTCCTCCATGACATCTGGCCCCAGGACAGCTGCACAGGGCCCTGGGTACTGGGGCCCCATTCCTGTGGCTGCTGCGGGAGGGCATGGAGGCCTCAGAGCAGCCAGCGCAACCCCGACTGTCGGTTAACCCACTTTGGGTGGTCTCACTGGGGCATCACCAGCACCTGAAGTTTGGTCAAGCTGGCCAGCCCACCACCATGGCCCTCTGAGACTGGCCAGCACACTTGGGGATGGGGGTGAGGAGAGGCAGGTCCCAGCACTGGCTGCAGTTGCTTGGTGTTGGTTGGGGTGGCTGGGGCTGAGGAGGCCCTTGCAGGCCCTTGTCCACCCAGTGGGCAGCACAAGAGGCCCCGGGGAAGGGCTTCCTTCCTCCTCCTGGACTTCCTACAGAAAGCGTGAGCAGGGTCGGGCTGAGGACAAGTGACCCTCGGCCTCCCTCCCACCTCCTGCTTCCGTTTCCCTACACCACACTACATGAGGCTGGGGAAGGAGCTAGAGCCTTCCTGACCCTCCAAGCCCCAGCAGCCCCCCACCTGGCTCCTGCCTGCTCAGCCCAGCCTACTGCAGTCCTCCTGTTTAGGTGGAGGCCAGGGGCCCTGAGGGAATCCCCTAGGGCTTGGTGCTAGGAGGGCATGGCTGTGGCAGAGCCTCTGTAGGTGGGGTGTGTCACCCTAGGAATGGCATTTTGGACCCCTGGGAGAGTGACTACATAAGCAGACTGGCATGGAGGCCCAGGTGGGGCCGTATCTGATGGGCTGGGGCCCATTTGTCCAGTTGTGGGAGGGATGAGCCCCTGTACCCTGTCCTTGGCGAAGCCGCACTTCCTGTGTGACTCCTGCAGCAGCCACAGGCCCTCAGTCTGATGTCAAGAGTTGCAGCACACGCCCCACCAGGACACCTTCTCTGGAGGCCTGGCTGGCCACAGGGAGCCAGTGTGTTTGTGTGTGTGTGGAGGGGCATTCCAGTGACCTAATTTAGGGCCCACTTTCCCTGAGGGGAAGCTTCAAGGATGCTGGTATCCAAGGGCCTAGGAGCAGGAGAGTACCCCCCAGCCAACGAATCGTGGGGCTCAGATGCAGGGGTCCTCATCTCTGAGGCACAGAAGCCCAGGAGCCTGTGAGATGTGGTCAGGGTATGACCTGGGCCTTCCTTGTTGAGGGCTGTCACTGTTTCGGGGGACTCAGTAGGTCCAGGTCTTTGAAGGCCTCAAGAGAACCCTGAATCTGGGCTTATATGACCCCTTCTCATTCTTACATGTAGACAGCCGTGTTAAGCCGGTGGGAAAGCCAGACTAAGCCAGGCTGAGGCCAGACTGGACCCTGGCTTCCAGTTTGCAGCGAGCAGGGAGCTCAGGATAGGATTGGCCCAGGCACTGATACTTAGGGGAAAGGTAGAGGAACCCAGATCTGCAGGAAGGGAGGAGGTGGGCAGGGGGCCAGAAAGGAAGGAGGCAGCAGGAGCAGGTGGCATCCTGGAAGCCCAGGACCAGAAAGAACATGTAGGCCTTGGCAAGACAGGCCCTGGATATGGGTTTCACATCCAGTATTGACCACATTTGTGCAACAGCTCTGCTAGCGCTCAGACTGTAGCCCTTTGCCAAGTGTCTGCTGAAGGCCCGTCCCCAGGGAGGACAGCTGACCCTCCTGGGGGCTGGCTTCAGCCACACGGCCCTCCCCAGTGCCCCAACAGCCTGGACTTCAGCTATGATGAACACCCCTCTTGACCACTGGGAGGGTAGATACAATTCCTGGAGGAAAAGAGAACACCTGCCCCCTCTCCATGCCCCGCCCCACCTCCCTGTTAACAGCAGACCTGCCCTGAGCCTGGCTCCAGCCTGTTCCCTTGAGCCAGTTTTCCCTTCCCTAAGTACAGGGCACGAGGTCTATTTCTTCAACCAAGAAGGGACCTGGGAAAGACTGTGGTCCATGGGCCTCAGGTGTCCGGATTACTCTGCCTTCAGGTGGGGGGGAAGGGTGGGAAAGCCACCAGTAGTGTGGCTACAGCTGCAGTCCTTCCCTGGGGCCAGCTGTGCCCAGGGGCAGGCCCCTCACCCCACTTCCCTGGGGTAAAAAGCTATGGATTGAAGGACAAGTCAGGTTTCCTCAGCCCCAGCTCCCAGGAACTTCTACCATGTCCTCCAGAGGCCAGGGGCTCCCAGGCCTTTGTCCATCACTTGAGCTGCCTTCCCAGCCTACTCACCACTTCAGTCCAGCCGCCCAGCCCATGCAGCTTGTGGGGTGCCAGGAGGGCCTCGCAGAGCTCTGGCGTAAGGTTCAGCACATGGGGAGGTAGTCAAGAGCTTGAGGTTCTGGCTTTGACAGGCAAGAACAGAGTGGACCCATGAACGAGAAGCCAGGGATGAGGGTCAAACTGGGGACCTTGCAGGTGGCAGGCAGGGCAGGAGCAGGGGCCTGCTGCCGAGGGACAGAGTCTGCAGTGTTCAGAGACGTGACAGAAGGGTCAGTGTGGGCAGGAGCCAGGCCCAGGAACCTGTGGGGCCCATCATCTCTTAGTAAACAGGAAGCTCAGGACCTAGCTGGAGGGAGGCCGCTGGGAAGGACAGCCAGGGCAGGGAGCAGGCTATGCCCAGACCTTGGTGGTCAGGGTGATTCGGGGTAGCAGTACCCAGCCCTGCCCACCTGGCCTGTCTACCTGGGGCAGGCTAGCCTACTTAAAGATCAGAGACGGTGTAAGGGAACAATGGGCAGCAGTCAGAGGGGGGATGAGGCCTTCTTACCCTACCCCTACTTCACAGAGGGCCCCACTGCAGGGGGCTGCCTTGGGCAGGACTCAGTGGTTCCACTGCACTGGGGTGGGCAGCAGGGAGCAATAGGTAGGTGGGTAGGGACTCAGGCAGGAAGGAGGACACCTGCCATGTCCAGGTGGCTCTGAATTCCCTCCTGCTGGGCCTCAGCATCTCCAGCCCCCACCCCGACCCTCTCCAGCCCCGGCCCCAATCCCCTGAGGGCTGGCCCTGAACTTTGTGGGTTGGCTACTCCCATTCAGGAGGTCGGGTTTCCAGGGTAACCTGGCCTTGCAACCCAGCTGCAGTGCTGGCAGATCCAGTAACCTGATTCTCCCCTCCTTGCCCCAACCCCCAGGGCTGTCCCCCAGCTCTGTAGCTTAGAGTAGTGGCCTTGACCTTTAGCCCCAGGTAGGCTGGGTGTGGTGAGGGAGATTGGGCCAGTTGGATGTGGAGTGCTGCAGAATGGGGTATGCCCTGAGGTGAGCAAACTTTGCCTTGACTGTGACCTCTGGTGCCCACAGCTGTGGGGAGTAACACCATCCCAGGGCGTTCTGGGGCTGTGACCCCCACCAGGGATCAAGGAGCAGAAGAGCTGTCTGGGGATGGGAAAGGAGTTCTGGAAGGCTTCCTGGGCTTGGAGACTTGGAGACCAGGACTTGAAGGCTACATGGATGTTCCTTCGGCCCAGAGGAGGAAAGGGGTCCGGGCAGAAGAGACCATAGTATGTGTGACGACGTGGCCGTTAGGCAGACAAGGAGCCGTGTGTGACAGCAAATGAAGAGGGCAGACGAAGAGGGCCTGGAGTGCACAGCCTACCAGGACCTGCTGTAGCAGCCACACGCGGAGATGACACTGTCTCATTCTTATCCACTGGCCCTGTCCGACCAGTGGCACCAGATATGGGCACCCCGGGGACCCCTCTCCACTGTTAGGCAACACCACCTCTGTGCTGCTCCTGGCCCCTGCACCCCAGTGTCCACAGCTGGGACCCAGCTGGAGGTTGTGACAGGTCTCCAGAGAAGCAGGCCTTAAGGTATTTGGGGCTGGTCCCCCGGGGCCACTGCCTCACTGAGTGACCCTGGACTAGTTTCTCAACATCGTTTTGCTCATCTGAGCACTGGGGCTGTAGCTGTAACAGCCACCCCTGCGGCTGGTGTGAAGCTGAGGAAACCCAGAGGTGGTGCCCGGTGCAGGATGAGCAACCAGTGACCACCATGAGGACAGTGACAAATGCGCGTCAGGGGCACACTGTCATAGACCCTGTGTGCAGGCTCAGTCCTACTCGGAGGATGGGAGGAGGGTCCCCAGAGGTTGTCCTTCCCCAGAGCTGCCTTAGGGATGGGGCTGCCTGTGATCTCCTTTGTGAAGGAGGGTGGGGAGCCAAGTGCAGAGGTGGAGAGGAGGGAGCGGGGGAATGCTGGGCACTGAGAAGCTCCTCAAGGAAGGGCTGGGTACTCGTGCGTGCGTGCTGTGGATGGGACCTTGGGTGTCCTACGCCTGGAAGGAGCAGATGATGCAGGAAGCCAGAGGGGGCTTTGGGAGGCACTGGATGGAGAGGGTTCAGCCTCAGACTGTTGCAGCCCCAGTTTAGGATTGTCCCTCCTGGGGCCGGAAGTAGTCCTGCAGCCCTCCCACTTCAGATGCCTCCTCAAAGGAGAAAATAACCGGGTTGGAAGAGAGTACTAGAGAGGGCTAATACCCCAGTGGAGGCTTTCCTTCCCCATATGTGTCATTGTGACTTCAGAGTGACCTTTAAACCCAGAGAGCTCCTCAGTGGCAGGCACGAGCACAGATGTAGATGGGCTGTCGCACAGATTGGCACGCACACGTGTGCGCTGACACCCTCAAAGGGCTGTGGGTCAGCTCTAGGCCGCCTCCTGGTGACAGCATGGGGACCACCCACAGGCGATGTGGTGGACGTGTACCAGCGGGAGTTCCTGGCGCTGCGCGACCGGTTGCACGCGGCTGAGCAGGAGAGCCTCAAGCGCTCCAAGGAGCTCAACCTGGTGCTGGACGAGATCAAGAGGGCCGTGTCGGAGAGGCAGGCGCTGCGAGACCGAGACGGCAATCGCACTTGGGGCCGTCTAACGGGTGAGCAACAGAGTGGGGCTGCAGGGCAGGCAGGGCTGGTAGCAGGCCGCGCCGTCTGACTTGCCCTTTCCCGACCCAGAGGACCCACGACTAAAGCCGTGGAACGTCTCACACAAGCACGTGCTGCACCTGCCCACCGTCTTCCACCACTTGCCGCACCTGCTGGCCAAGGAAAGCAGCCTGCAGCCGGCCGTGCGCGTGGGCCAGGGCCGCACTGGAGGTAGGGGCGGGCTGGAAGGGGCGGGCTGGGGGCGGTCCCGCTGTGGTGCCAGCGACCTCCGACCTCCCACCCCCACCCCCTGCAGTGTCGGTGGTGATGGGTATCCCCAGCGTGCGGCGCGAGGTGCACTCCTACCTGACCGACACGCTGCATTCGCTCATCTCGGAGCTGAGCCCGCAGGAGAAGGAGGACTCGGTCATCGTGGTGCTGATCGCAGAGGCGAGTGAGCTGGGGCGCGGGGCCCGGGGCGCGGGGCACATTCCGAGGAGGACATTTGGCACCAAATAACAAGAAGGAGAAATGCAAAGAGAGCAACATTCCAGAGGGAAAAGCTATCAGAAGTTCACTGTCATTCACAAATTTATCAAGATAAAAAGTTAAAAGGAAAGAAACATTTTAGCACTCCTTCATGGAGATGCCAGTTACCGAGTGTACCCTACTCCATGGCCCAAGAGACCCTGAAGGGCTTTTTCTGAGGCACCTGTGGCCCTCAGCATGGATGGCTCACTCCCTCCATGTGTGGGGTTATCTGAAGCCTTAGCCCCTTCTTTCAGGCCATTTGGGGTGGCAGGCGGCTTAGAGAGGGCACTTGGTCTCCCCACAGACTGACCCACAGTACACCTCGGTGGTGACGGAGAACATCAAGGCCTTGTGAGTACTGGCAGCCGGACACAGCTGGTGGAGGGAGGACCCTTTGCAGGGGGTGGGGCAGGCAGGTGCCTGCCTCCCCCACAAGATAGTGCCCTCTCTGAGGGAGGGTGCTGCCCCTATTGGCTGAAAGAGCATGGGTGTGCAGAGGTGGCCCAACCCCTCCTGAGCCCCACTGACTCGGTCGGCTGCGTGTGGTATGGGGGACGTACGTCTGATGGGCCTTAGGAAAGGGACGGTGTCTGGCTGGCTCAGCTCTGCCTGCTGCCCCAGGCCCAGGAGGCAGCACACCCACTGGGCCCTCCTGTCCCCCAGGTTCCCCACAGAGATCCATTCCGGCCTCCTGGAAGTCATCTCCCCTTCCCCCCACTTCTACCCTGACTTTTCCCGCCTCCGAGAATCCTTTGGGGACCCCAAGGAGAGAGTCAGGTACTAGCACTGCACCCTTCCCATACCCCCAGCAACCTTCCCACCTGTGCAGAGAGCCCAGTCTGTTGGCTGCAGTACCTCCATTTCTCCATCGGAGGACCCCTGCATGCGGGGAGGGTTCTGTCTCCAGTACACCTGTGGCAGCCACACTAGAGGCGGGTGGGTCTGCACTCCTGAGGCCCTGCCCCTGGCCCACAGGTGGAGGACCAAACAGAACCTCGATTACTGCTTCCTCATGATGTACGCGCAGTCCAAAGGCGTCTACTATGTGCAGGTCAGCACTGGCACCCTGCTCTGCCCCGCCTCCACCCCAGCTGGGCCTGGGGGTGCCCATCCTGAGTCCCGGCCCCCTCGTGCCCCCCACTGTGCAGCTGGAGGACGACATAGTGGCCAAGCCCAACTACCTGAGCACCATGAAGAACTTCGCGCTGCAGCAGCCCTCAGAGGACTGGATGATCCTGGAGTTCTCCCAGCTGGGTTTCATTGGTGTGCCCCTACCCCCATCCTGTGGGTCTGAACAGAGCCCCTCAGCCCCACAGTCATCAGCCCCCACCCCGCAGCAGCATGCTGGGAGACTTTCCTGGAGTGGCCACTGCAGTCCCACCTGAACTGTTCCCACCCACCCTCTGCGACCATCACTTCTGCCCCCTAGTGCCTGCACCTGCCTGCAGCCTGCCACAGGGTTTGCTGTGGGCCTCCCCAGTGGCTCCCATAGGGAGTAAGAGGAAGTAGGGCAGAGCAAAGGTGCCCGCTCAGCACCTCTTTCCCCTCACTCCTCCCCCAGGGAAAATGTTCAAGTCGCTGGACCTGAGCCTGATTGTGGAGTTCATCCTCATGTTCTACCGGGACAAGCCCATCGACTGGCTTCTGGACCATATTCTGTGGGTGAAGGTCTGCAACCCTGAGAAGGACGCGGTGAGCAGGGGCTGCCCAGAGGCGGGTAGGGTGGTGGTGCACGCCATCCCCAGCATGGACCTGAGCACTGGGGCTGTAGCTGTAGCAGCCACCCCTGCGGCTGGTGTGAAGCTGAGGAAACCCAGAGGTGGTACCCAGTGCAGGATGAGCAACCAGTGACCACCATGAGGACAGTGACAAATGCACGTCAGGGGCACACTCACAGACTCTGTGTGCCTGTGTCCACGGCCATCTGGCTGTGGGAGGCCCTGTCCTCAGATGCAGAGTTGCACTGAGCCCCAGGGTGCTGCCCCCTCCACTCTGCAGAAGCACTGTGACCGGCAGAAGGCCAACCTTCGGATCCGCTTCAAGCCGTCCCTCTTCCAGCACGTGGGCACTCACTCCTCCCTGGCGGGCAAGATTCAGAAGCTGAAGGTGGGCTGTGCCCCATGTGAACCTGGCTGAGTCCAGGCAGAGCCCGGGCTGGGATGAGGGGTGGGGGTGGTGGGGCGAGGGATGGCAGGGCAAGTCCACTCTAGTAGTGCTCCAGCACCGCTGTCCTTCCGGGGCTGCAGGACAAGGACTTTGGGAAGCAGGCGCTGCGGAAGGAGCACGTGAACCCGCCAGCCGAAGTGAGCACAAGCCTTAAGACATACCAGCACTTCACCCTGGAGAAGGCCTACCTACGCGAGGACTTCTTCTGGGCCTTCACGCCTGCTGCAGGGGACTTCATCCGCTTCCGCTTCTTCCAGCCGCTGCGTCTTGAGCGGTCAGTGCCAGCACCCACACGTCCACCTTGGGGAGGGGTGGGGTGGCTACCAGGGTACAGGTCGTGCCACAAATTTTTGTGACCCCCCATCAAATTAGTCAACCTCACCATGTCTTAGTTTCCTTATCTGAAGAGTGGGGCTCATAACAGTAGCTACCTTGTAAAGACTATGTCAGGCAGTGCCCAGAGGAATGCAGTCACATTGCCTATCACCATTGTCCCTATGAGAAGGCCCTGGCTACCTGGCACAGCCCAACAGCTGCCCCTAGTGGTGCCCAGCCTGGCCCAGCACCTGGGGCCAAGGCCTAGCACGTTGCCTGCTGGGCCAGGCTTGGGGAGTGCCCCACCCTGCAGCACCTCACAGGCTTGCCTGGCCGCAGTTTCTTCTTCCGCAGCGGGAACATTGAGCACCCAGAGGACAAGCTCTTCAACACTTCTGTAGAGGTGCTGCCCTTTGATGTGAGTGTGGCAGGGCGTGGGTGTACACGGAGACCGGTCCTTCCCACAGCCCCTCGCTTCATTCAACCCTTTGATTTTGCCCCCAGAACCCTCAATCAGACAAGGAGGCCCTGCAGGAGGGCCGCTCAGCCACCCTCCGGTACCCACGGAGTCCTGATGGCTACCTCCAGATAGGTGAGTAGGGTCAGGTGGGGAGAGGCTGGACTGAGCAGGGGACTTGGGGCAAGCTCTCAGCGATGCCCTCCCCCAGGCTCCTTCTACAAGGGTGTGGCAGAGGGTGAGGTGGATCCTGCCTTTGGCCCCTTGGAAGCACTGCGCCTCTCCATCCAGACAGACTCGCCGGTGTGGGTCATTCTGAGCGAGGTGAGGCAGGACAGGGCAGGGCGCAGGGAACAGCAGCTATTCCCAGTAGCTAGATGGTGCCAGCTCTGTAGCCCCTGCTGACCCTGAGCTGATTCTTCCAGATCTTCCTGAAAAAGGCCGACTAAGGGAGGGCTTCTGAGGACTGGCCCTGAAGCCCAGGAGGCCTGGGACGTCTTCACTACAGCCCTGGGAGGGCCAGGCGCAACCGACCCAACCTGAAGCGTTGTCCCTGGCACTGCTCAGTGGCCTGGGGTCGCCGCTGGCCCGGATGCCCCAGGAGCTGGTGCTGCCCGCCCGCCGGGCCGAAGGAGGAGGCGGCGGTCCCCACACTGTGCCTGAGGCTGGCCTGTGCCGCCCGGAACCGTTCGCAGCCGGCAGGCTTGAGCCAGGCCGTTTTAGAAGAGCTTTTTCCTGGGCGCCCACTGTCTCCGGCGCGAACACTGGAATGCATATACTACTTTATGTGCTGTGTTTTTTATTCTTGGATACATTTGATTTTTTCACCTAAGTCCACATATACTTCTATAAGAGCGTGACTTGTAATAAAGGGTTAACGAAATGTGTGCCTCACACTGTACTCTGAGCTCCGGCTGCTGGGGGAAGGCCAGGTGCCAGGTGATGCCACCTCCGGGCAAAGCCACGGAGCCAGACTCTCCCCACACACAGCTCCGCACTACCTCATGCCCCTTTTCCCAGGACCCTCCAGTCTAGGCCTGGGCCTCCTTGAAGGGTCTGCATACTCGTGGTTGGAGCCAGCTTGGAATCTGGGTGTGGGCTTCCAAAGCCATCCAGTTCCACAAGGTCCACCCCAACCAAGCACACCCCGTAGCTCTCATCACCCCGAAGCTCTCATCACCCTGAACTACTAGCTGCAGAGTCTCCCAAACCGAAGCCATTCCCACCTCTTCATTCCCCCTCCTTTGAGGGTCTCAACCCTGCCCTCTACGGTCCCCAAGGCCCCGTTCATCCCCCTCTCTGACACATTTTAGGGTCTCCTGCCCACCTCTGGGCCTTTGCCCACACTGTTGCGCTGCTAGCAAAGTTCCTCTGCCAGCTCGGCTGTCACCTGTTGAGGGACATTCTGCCCAGAAGGGAGGCCCTCCGGGGATCTGGCCCCCCCAAGGCACCCGGACGTTTTCTTGAGAGCGCCTATGACGACGACACGGACCGTGTTCGTCGTCCCCAAGGCTCCACGGCAGGGTGCCCTGAACATCTACACTGTTCTAGACGCCGGAGAACTAGTGCTGACAAGAACGGGTCCCTGGTGTAGGGTTATGAAGGCCAGGGGACATGTAATAGAGTGGCTGAGGGGCAGGCTTCAGAAGAGGGGGGCAGGCAAGGAGGGTGCGGGCAGCAGGGAGGGGCCGTGGGCTGGGGGGAGGGTGAACCTGGGCGGGACAGGCGCCCGCGGGCCAGCCGGGTCGCTCCGGGAGCTGAGAGCAGGGCGGAAGAGGAAAACACGGAGCCCCTGTCCGGTGGAGGCCCCTTTCCTTCCACGCCCGGCCCCCACCACCCCCGGGAGCTCCACCCCACCGCTGTGGCCGGGGGCTGAGCCCCTTCCAGGCTCCACAGCCCGTGCAGCGCGACCCCGTCCAACCCAAAGAGCGCATTTGGCGTCGGGTCACAGGCATTTTTATTAGCGACTGGGACGGTGGGCGAGCACCCTCCTGCGTCCTCCAGGAGTCTCCGGCTCTTCTCCAGCTCCGCCGACCCGGTTCCTCGGTCTCAGGCCGTAGGCAGCAGTGTCCTGAGCCGCCCCAGAAGCGCAGCGCGCAGCGCGGCCGGGAGAAAGTGGGCAAGCAGACCAAGCGCCGCCAGGGCCACCAGCAGCCAGAGCACGCGCGCGCTCGCGTACAGCGGGGCCAGCCTGTGGGCGGTGCTCAGCAGGGGTGAAGCCGGCGGAGCCCCGCCCCGGGCTCGCGGCCCCGCCCCTCCCACGAGCCCCGTCGGGAGCCCAGCCGGGAGCCCCCCAAGGGCCCCGCCTCCCGCCGGCTGCCCGGTTCTGCCCGCCCTCCGCTCGGGGCCCCTGCAGCCAAGAGCCCGCCCGCCCGCCTGCCGCCTTTCCCCGCCCCAGTCCTCACCTCTGCTGCGCCGAGCACGAGTAGCCCTGAAAGTAGCGGAGGCGCGCGAACAGGTAGAGCAGGCCGCACAGGGCCGCCGCACCTGGGGGAGGACGAGCGGAGTCAGGTGGGCGCACTGGCTCCGGGACCCCTGGGCTTCCAGTGCGTGCGGCCTGCGCCGCGTCCAGACCTTCGTGGAAGAAGATGCCGGCCACCCAGAGCGTGGCGAGGAACAGCGGGAAGTACTCGCTGCAGTTCACTCTGCGGCAGGGGCGGGGCGGCGTGAGGGCGCGGGCGGGGCACGGCGGACCCTGCCCCCCCGACTCGCGCTCCCCGCCCAGCGACCTCCCGCCAGCCTCACTGGGCTCGGTAGACGCGCTCGAAGTCGGGCGGGCCGGTGGTGAGCGGCGGCGACACGCGGAAGGTCCTGCGCGCTGAGATCACCTTCAGGGAGAAGTAGGCTGAGGACGAAGGGGACGGGAGTCAGGTCTGGCCGCCGGACTCCAGCCGCTCCCCGCGGGCCCCCGCCTCTCATCCGGCCCTCACCTTCTTTTCTCCTCCCATCTCCATGCTTAGTTCTTCACGACCCCCCTTGAAAGACCTCCCGAGGGGACCTCCCCGCAACGCTCGTCTCTGGGCTCGCCGCCTGTCCATGACGTTCAATGGGCTAGGCAGGGTGCTGGCCTGGGGTGCCCTGTGAGTGTAGGGGGAGGAGGATACCAGTCACAGGGACACCTGCCATGGGCGGGTCACTCAGACTTTCCTTCTGAATCATTTGACTTGCAAAATGCAGGCAAATACCCAGCTCCCCGTCTCTAGATATGGACCTTGACTTTGGGGGTCTTCGACAGGGAGTGCCACCAGACAGAACCGGCTGTGTTCTTCCAGTTGCAGGGCAGCACACACCCTGTGGCTAGCAGCACATGGTCCCCCACCTACAAGGCCTCCTGACCCTGCCTCAAGCCAGAGTCACTTAAGCGTGGATTCCCGTGCCTCCAAACTGTGGCATGGCCTCCTGTCTCAGTTTCTATGTCCAGACACTCTGGGCCCTGGCCTAAATCTGACAAATATACTCTTCCCCTGCCCCCAGGTGGTTGCAGCTAGTAGTCTTCTAGTCCAACCCCAGGTTCCCAAGGGCTCTGCCACCCTTCATTCCAGTGTGGGTGGGTGCCAGAGTGGGTTTGCCCTAGGGGATCTAAGTGCACAGGGGCCCTTCTCTTAACCCCAGGCCAGGCCCTCACCACACACACAGCTCCATGCTGGGTGCCCCCAACTATCTTCCCACAAGTCCTGTGGCCCTGGAACCATTGGTGCTAGGCCATTTGTGAACATATTACATCCCACGTGCACTATGAATGCTAAGGGTGTAGGATCTTTGGGTCCATGAGCAGGGGCTGAGGGCCAAGCTTGCTGGTGTGGCTGGAGATGAAGTCTGCTCGGCACTCCAGGCCCTTCCCCACAGCATACGCGGTACCTTGTCCTAGCCCGTGTATGCTGTGGAGCAGTGGTGTCCCAAGCAGTGGGGCTATCTGGCCTGGGAATGTGTCCTCTAGGGCCAGTGCGAGAAGGGCTCCAAGCAGGCACCTTTGGGGCACCAGAGGAGCAAGTTCCAACCATGTCCAGCTCCACATGGTCCCAGCATGATGAGGGTGCCTTTGGAGACAGGGTCAGGGGATAGGGCTTTCCAGAGAGGGGACACCCAAAGAGGGGACAGTTGGAGAGAACAGGGACTGGCTGGAGCAGGGCTGCAGCAGGCCATGGCTGTGCCACTTCTGTACCCAGTACCAGACTACCCATTCATCCTAGCACACACCCCTGGGTGCCACAGCCCAACGCAGCTGGATGCCTGCCTACTTCCTGAAGACCCTAGCCTCCTCTGGGGCCACCACCCCAATCCCAAGCCAGGTACCTGACATGCCTACCTCAGTCATCCCTCAGGGGCTTTTTTCTATTTCGCAGCCCCTATCAGCCTTGGTCCCTCTCCAGCATTCACAGTTTTCCCTGCAGACATTCCTCTGGGGCTAACCCACTCCCCATCTGGGGAAAGCCTCCCATGGTAGGGTCAGTGGGATCAGAAGAATTTGAGCACCAGTTTAAGCAGGGGGCCCCACCTCTACCCCTCACCTGGGCCTAGGCCCTCCAGTACCTCCCCAGGGCTTGGAGGGCAGAAGACAGAGTGCAGGGGTCTGAGGCCCACCCACCTCCTAAACAGTAGCCAGCCCACCTTGCAACAGGACTCCCAGGAGGGTGACGATGGCCAGAAGAGCCACCTCGTCCTTCATGGTGCCGGTGGCTCTGTCAAGCTGGCTGGTGTGTGGGAGGGCTAGCTGCAAAGCTCTTATCCTCGCAGGCCTGGCTGCTGCTCAGAGAGGGCTGGCCCAGGGGAGGAAGAGTGGCCGGCTCTCCCCGCCCCTTTGCAGTGTGTGTGGGGGGAGGGAGGGAGCTAGGGGAGGGGCATGAACATGTCTAGAGAGCACCAGGGAGCCTGGTCAGACTGAGCAGGGGCGGAAACCAGGGCCAGATGGAATCTGGGCAGGAGCGAGCAGTTGGCTGGGATAGCCTGGCCATTTCCAGTCCTTCTCGGTCCTTCTGTGCCTAGCCCTGTGCTGAGAGAACCCAAGTTTCCTACCCCGGCATGCTCCAGCCTCGGATAAGTCCAGCCATCACATTATACCAGTGTCCCAGACCCCGCATCCTCAGTGGGGCCCAGTATGCCCCCCAGATCTCCCCTTGTCCTGGGTCTGGTTTCAGGAAACTAGAGGCTCCTACCCTCGTGCCCACTGCCACCACTGCCCATCTATCACCAAATCCTACTCATTCTCAAAGCCAACAGCCTGCCCCAGTCATATCTCACCTGGGAACAGGTCACAGGTTCCTTATGTGTTCCCAGCCCTGACCTGCCACTCACTTATACACACCCACTTATCTATTTCCCCACCTCCCAAATGGCTGTTTTATAATATGCAACTCTGACTGCAGGGCCATCCAAGCACCTAGCCCACATGGCATAGCCAAGTGTTTTTTTTGTCCCAGGAAGCCTGATGCCCGCCGGCCCCACAGCTGCCTGGGCTCCATGCACCTGTCCTGGCAGGGTGGGTCAGCCCACTCAGGATGGCTGAACCTATCCTTTCTGGGGTCTCTGACCCTGGAACAGTCACCTGCCACTGCTGCTTGCCCAGCATTTTTCCCTCCAGTCAGGTCTTGTGGTTTGGGGAGAGTTGTCTCCACCCCTCCCAAGCCTGTGGGAAGGACATATGAGCCAAGACACTGTGCAGTCAAAGCTGACTCAAGATGGTGAGATGCAGTTCTGGAAACTTCCTTAGAGCTTTGGGAAAGAGTGTTCAGAGTGAGGAGGTAGATTGCTGAGGGCCACTGGTGGCCGTACACTGCCCTAAGAAGGATGGAGCCTATGCAGGGCCACCATGACAGGAGAGAGGTCACTCATATCCTGAAAACCTGGGGCCACCTTGCCTGGAACGCTCTCCTGACTATTCAGCTTCTCCGTGTTGTAAGATGGCCACTTCTCCTTTTGGCTCACACTGGTTTGAGGTGGGTTTTGGTCAGTGGTGGCGGAGTCTAGACAAGGCCACAAGCAAACACAGGCCATGCCGTGGAGGCACGAGAACAGAGCAGCTGGGTCTCAGAGCAACTACTGCTAGAGCAGGTCCTAGGCCACTGTGGTGGCCTGGCACCCCTCAGCCTCCATACCCTCGCCTGGCCTCCTTCCTTGCTGCCCCAAACCCAGGTTCTAGCCTGAGGGCTGTGTTGTCTGCTGGATTCCCCAAGAACCACTGTTACCCTCACCTGGCCAATGCTCAATGGCCCTTTATCCATCCTCACCCTCCCCTCCCCCTGCCTCAAACCAGCTGCTCCACAACTGAGGGCTCTGCAAGTTCCTCAAGAGCACAGCTGGGTCTCCAATCTGTGCCCTTTTTGGGACCAGGTCTGATGGCAGCAGTAGTAGGAGCTCAGTGACAGAGAATGACTGATAGATCTTCAGAAATAGACCGGAGCACGAGGGGGCAGACACCCGATGCGTCAGCCCTCTTCTTCCCTGAAACCTGTCCTGACCACAGCCCTTGCTCTGGGTCACCTGAAGGGAGGGACGCATGCTGGCAGGAAGCCTGTACACTGTGCGTACATGCAGTGTGTTACACCCATGTGTCTCTCTCAACACTCCAGTGCTCTGGAGCGTATCAGAGCCCATCCATGGCCCGTGTGTGTCCCTGAGTCCCGGCACATGTTCAGGCCCTCCGCGCTGCCAAGCTCTTGTTTCCTCTGAAGCCCAGACATCCGCCCTTCCGAGCTCATCCCCTGCCCTGGCCACAGGAAGCTGAAGCCTAACATCAGCAGCTTCTGAGGAAGTCCCTGGGCATATGTCCAGGCAGGGATTGGGGTCTCAGTCCCTGGAGCCTTCCTCAAACCCTTGGGTCTACAACCCCCTCCCTCTGAGCCTGCCGAGCCTCTGGGGTTCCTTCCTAAGCTGGGCCTGCTTAGGCTAACAGAGGTCCAGCCTGAGGCTCTCCAGGCACCGGCTATGCTCCCACCCTGGAGATGCCAGCATCCCGAAGGAAGTGCAAAAGCCCCTCCCTGAGCCCCTGCAGGACGTGCCTCTGTGACTCAGGACCCATGTCCTGCTACTACAGCCCTACATGACCCTGGGGAAACTTCTGGAAGCAGATCTCACCAAGGATCTCTGGGGAATGCAAAGTCCAGCAGAAATTACAACTTTAGCATGATAGGCCATCATGAGCAGTGCACAGCTCAGACCCTAAGCTTAAAAAAAAAAGGACTTAATTTGAAATTATTTTAATCACAAAAAGTTGCAAAATTAGTACAGTTCCCACATACCCTTCACCCAGCTTCCTCTAATATTAAAGTCTTATATAACCACAATTCCATTATGTAAATTAAGATACAATACTATCAACCATTTTGCAGATCTTGTTTAAGTTTCACTAATTGTCCCACTAAAATAGTATAAAGGCCTTAAAAACATTATGCTAAGTGTGCCAGACACAAAAGACCACATATCATATGATTCCTTTTATATGAAATGTTCAGAAAAGGCAAAACAATAGAGACAGAAAACAGCAGTGGTGGCCTGGGGTTGTGAGTGAGGGATCTTATTGCGGTGATGAAAAAGTTAGACCTGCGCAGTGGTGATGTTTGCACGACTCGGTAAATTGACTGAAAATCATTGAATTATACACTTAAAATGGGCAAATTTTACAGGATGTAAACTATTCCTCAACAAAGCTGTTTTAAAAAGAGTTTTCCGAAGGCTGCTTGTATAGATAGCTTCTCCAAGAGTTAGCATGTTATATCACAGCATACATGATTAAAACCAGGAGAGTAACAGTCATCCAAGACTATTAAGTAACCTATAGATCTTATCCAAATTTCAGCAATTGTCCCAGGATGTCCTTTTTCTGGTCCAGGAACCAGTCCAGGATCATATGTCCTGCGTCTCCTCCAATCCAGGACGATTGGACAGGTCCTCGGTCTGTTTTTGTTTCCCATGATCTTGACGCTGTAAAGAACACCAGTGAGTTCTTCTGTAGATGGCCCTCAATTTGGATTGTCTGATGTTTTCCCATGAGGAGATGAGGTTATTCATTTTCAGCAAGAATGCCACAGAAGTGTTATATGGACTTTTCAGTGCCTCACATCAGAAGGGACACGTCTTATCACAACCCTAAGCTTTCTACACAAGGAAATAACTCCCGTGATGAAGGCACATCTTGCTCCTGACTTAACCCATCTTGTCCCCTGCCCTTTGGGCACCTGGGCCCCCATGCACCCCCAAGACATATCAGCACCCTTCCCTAGCAGCCCTTGCCCCTCTCCATTTTCCTTTTTGGATTTCTATGTCCCCACACTTCCAGGAGTGCCTTGGAGGAGACGATTGTCCTCTGCCTGGTCCCCAGGCCGCACATGTAGTAGGTGCTTAGGTACCTATGAATGAGCAAACATACAGCTGCCCAGCTAGCCTGGCTGCCCTCGCTCCCCTCTTCCCTTGGAAACCACTGAACTGTGTCCATAGTTTTGCCTTTTCCGGAATGTCATAGTTGGAATCATACAGTATGCAGCTTTTTCAATTTGGCTTCTTTCACTTAGTACTATGCATTTAAGTTTCCTCTGTGTCTTTTCGTGACTTCATAGATCATTTGTTTTCAGCACTGAATACTATCCCATTGTCTGGATGTGCCACAGTTTCCTTATCCATCACCTACCGAAGGGTATCTTGGCTGCTTCCATGTTTGGGCAATTAGCAATAAAATCCGTGTGCAGGTTTTTGTGTAGACGTAAGTTTTCAGTTCCTTTGGGTAAACATCAAGGAGCACAACTGCTGGAGCCTATGATGAGACTGTTTAGTTTTATAAGAAACAGCCAAACTGTTTTCCAAAGTGGCTGCCCCATTTTGCGTTCCCGCCAGCAATGGGTGAGAGCTCCTGTTGCTCCCCATTCTCTCCGGCCTTTGGTGGTGTCAGGGTTCTGGATTTCAGCCATTGCAGTAGACGCATAGTGCTATCTCAGTGTTGTTTCATTTGCATTTCCCTGCTGACATAGGATGTAGACCATCTCTTCATATGATTACTTACATTTATATATCTTCTTTGCTGAGATGTGTGTTCATGTTTATTGTCCATTTTGAAATCAGGTTGTTCATTTTCTTGTTTAATCTTAAGAGTTCATTGGATAACAGTCCTTTATCAAATACACGTTTTGAAATATTTTTCCCAGTCTGTGGCTTTTCTTCTTATTCTCTTGACAGTGTCTTTCACAGAGCAGACATTTTTTTTTATTTTAAAAAGTTCAGCTTCTCAAGTATTTTTTTCATGCGTTGTGCCTTTGGTGTTGTATTTAAAGCCATCACTATAACCAAAGTAACTTCTAGGAGTTTTACAGTTTTGCATTTCACATTTATATCTATGATTCATTTTGATTTAATTTTTGTGAAGAGTGTGAACAAAGTCTCTGTCTAGATTCATTTTTTTTGCATTTGGATGTCCAGTTATTCCAGCACTATTTGTTGAAAAAGACTGTCCTTTCTCCATTGCATTGCTTTTGGTCTTTTGTCAAAAATCGGTTGACTATGTTTATGTGGGTCTATTTTGGGGTTTTCTATTCTGCTCCATTGATAAACAAATAGTCTTTCTTTCTTTCTCTCTTTTCTCTCTCTCTCTCTCTCTCTCTCTTTCTTTTTGCTAATAGTACACTGTCTTACTTACTGTAGCTTTATGGTAAGTCTTGAAGTCAGGTAGCATCAATTTCCCAACTTTGTTCCTCAAGATTGAGTTGGCTATTCTGGATCTTTTGCCTCCTCATTATAAGCTTTAGTTCGTAATGTAAGAATTAGTTTGTTTAGGTGCACAAAATAATTTGCGGGGATTTTTTTTTTTTTTACTGGAATTGCATTGAACCTATAGGTCAAGTTGAGAAGAACTGACATCTTGACAATACTGTCTTTCTATCTATGAACATGGAATGTCTCTCCAGTTATTTACTTCTTAGATTTCTTTCATTTGAGTTTTGAGTGTAGCTTTTTAGGAAGTTTTGAAACCAGGAATTGTGAGGCCTCCAAGTCTGTTCTTCATGTTCAAGATTGTTTGCTCTAGTCTGGGTTTCTTGAATTTCCATATGAACTTTAGGGTTATCTTATCAGTTTCTACAAAGAACCGGCTAAGATTTTGGTAGGGATTATGTTAAATTTGTATATTAATTTGGGGATGTTGCCATCTCAGCAATATTAAATATTCTGATCTGAGCACCTGAGATTTCTTTCAACTTATTAGATCGTCTTTAAATTTTTGTCATAACCATATTTTGTCGTTTTCAGAGTATGTTTTGTGTTTCTTTTGTTACATTTATTCTTAAATATTTTATTCTTTTTGGTACTATTGTAAATAGAAGGGTTTTCTTAATTTCATTCTCAGATCTACATTGAAATACAAATTATTGTGAGTTGATCTTGTGTCCTTTAAGCTAATTGCACTTGTTCTATTCGTTTTTTAAATGGATTTCTTAGTATTTTCTATATACAAGAGCATAGCATCTGCAAATATAGTTTTAGTTCTTCATTTTGCATCGTTACATTTTCTTGCCCAATTGCCCTAGCTAGAACCTTCTGAAACGGCAAAAGCCCTTATCTTGTTCTTGATCTTAGGGGCAAAGCATTCAGGGGTTCACTATTAAGCATGATGGTGGCTGGGGTTCGTAGCTGTCATATCAGGTTGAGGAAGTTGCTTCTCATCCTAGTTCATTAATTGTTTTTATCATGAAAGGGTGTAGGATTTTCTTAAACGCTTTTTATACATCTATTGAGATAATCATGTATTTCTTTCGCTTTTTTTCTATTAAGATAGTGTATTACATCAATTGATTTTTGAATTGTAAATCAACCTTGCATTCCTGGTACAATTCCCACTTGGTCACGGTGCATAATCCTTTTCATATGTTGCTGGATTTGATTTGTTAATAAGTGTTGAGGATTATTAATATCTTTCTTTAAATTTTAAAAATAAACTTTATGTCACCACCATTAAAATAGTCAATATTATTTGTCATAAACACAAAATAAAACAGTGTAATTCAATTCTGGCTAGACGGTCTTATTTGCCCTGGGCTTAAAGCCTACGCTTTGTTATCTCATTGTTGTTGTTAACAGCAGGAAGTGGAAAGGACAATTTGTGCATCAATAAAGAATAATGGCTGTGATTTATTGAGACATATCAAATACATGAATATTTAAACATTCATGATTTTGTAATGATACTTAAAAACCTCACTGGACACATTTGGAGGTTGTTAAAGGACTAACTCATTTCTCTAAGAATTGACAAATAAAGATAAAGAAATAAGCATTTGTTTTGTATTCTTTTATGAGATGGTCAGTCATGTTCAGCCACAAGAGGAGACACAGGAGAAGCTCAAGGGAACCTGTATTCTTACAGGTTCCAGAGACACGGGGTCACTAGGGAAAGCAGCAGGGTGGACAGGAGGCAGAAGGGAAAGTGGAGGTCAGAGCTTCTGTTGGAGTTTTCACACAAAATGCAGTGCACACAGGGGCCAACACTCTTGGATTGGCTAGTTGGAATAATTTCTGTGGGCTCTAACTATGAGGGTGGTCTCTAGTTTCCTGGCACCTGACCCTGGGATAATTAAATCAGGTGATTGAATCAGTTGGAGGAGATCTGGCTCTGAATCGGTTAGTCTGCATATCAAAGAGCTGCTCCCAGCGGAACTTCCTATCTCTAAGTTGGTTACCCCGGGAGGGAAAGTCTTCCCTCAGGCAGAAGGAAAGGGTTTGTAATACGGCAAAACATAGCAAATTTTAAATATGTATGTACATATATATATGTATATATATACACACATATACACAAATGTATATTTAAAATATATATACACACATATTTAATTATACTCATATATACATACACACATACATATATACACAAGTATATTTAAAATACAGAGGGTGCCAAGAAAATGTATACACATTTTAAGAAAGGAAAACTGTATGAAAATTGTAATACTCAATATACACCAATAACAAAAGATGAATACAAGTCACGTTTGACTTCCGCAATTACAACAGGTGCTCAAAGTGGGTACCATCAGCGTCCAGACATTTTTGATCACAGCGAACTACTGTTTGAGCAACATTGACCAAAGTGTCCACTTGTGTACATTTTTTTGGCACTCCCAGTATCAGTATATACATGTATATACAAATACATATACATAGAAGTATATTTAAATTATACACATATAGGGGCTGGCTCGGTGGCTCAGGTGGTTGGAGCTCCGTGCTCCTAACTCCGAAGGCTGCCGGTTCGATTTCCACATGGGCCAGTGGGCTCTCAGCCACAAGGCTGCCAGTTCAACTCCTTGACTCCCGCAAGGGATGGAGGGCAGCGCCCCCTGCAACTAAGATTGAACACGGCACCTTGAGCTGAGCTGCGGCTGAGTTCCCACCCAGATGGCTCAGTTTGTTGGAGCGCATCTCAACCACAAGGTTGCCGGTTCGACTCCCACAAGAGATGGTGGGCTGTGCCCCCTGCAACTACAAAACGGCAACTGGACCTGCAGCTGAGCTGCGCCCTCCACAATTAAGACTGAAAGGACAACAACTTGACTTGGAAAAAAATCCTGGAAGTACACACTGTTCACCAATAAAGTCCTGTTCCCCGTCCCCCAATAAAATCTTTAAAAAAAAAACACAACACGTTACTTAAAAAAAATATGTATATATACACATATACCCATATATATACACAGACATACAAATATGTACAAATATGAGGTCTGACAATTAAGTTCACAAATTTGTTGCAACGATGTAGCTAACCTTTCTTGATATCTGAGCGATTATTCATTATGAATTTGTACCAACTAGACAAACAGTTAACCAAGTTTACTATTTGGAAGTGCTGAACAGGCTGTGTGAAAAAGTTAGACGACCTGAACTTCTCGCCAACAATTCATGGCTCTTGCATCACAACAATGCACCAGCTCACAGGGCACTGTCTGTGAGGGAGTTTTTAGCCAGTAAACAATTAACTGTATTGGAACACCCTCCCTACTCACCTGATCTGGCCCCCAATGACTTTTTTTTTCACCTAAAGATAAAGGAAATATTGAAAGGAAGACACTTTGATGACATTCAGGACATCAACGGTAATACGACGACAGCTCTGATGGCCATTCCAGAAAAAGTTCCAAAATTGCTTTGAAGGGTGGACTAGGTGCTGGCGTCGGTGCATAGCTTCCCAAGGGGAGTACTTCGAAGGTGACCATAGTGATATTCAGTGATGAGGTATGGAGCACTTGTTCTAGGATGAGTGCACGAACTTAAATTTCATACCTTCGTACACAAAAGTATATTTAAAATATATGCATATATACGTACATACACACACAAGTATATTTAAAATATATACATACACATACGTACAAGAATATTTAAAATATACATATATACATACATTCATATACACAAGTATATTTAAAATAATACATACATAGAAGTATATCTAAAACATACACATATATACATACATATACACAAGTATATTTAAAATAATACATATATACATACATATACACATAGTATATTTAAAATGTACATACATATAATACAGCACTTATCCTGCTTTGCTTGTTCATCTGTATATTGGCAACTAAATAGTAGATGGGGAAAAGTTATATCTTCATGGATGAATTCTAGATAACACATGAAGTAGGAATGAACCTGTGATGACATCATAGGTCTTCATGATTACCACCCCCCAAACCCATAAGTGGCAGGTTGAAAGGGAAATTTATGAGGGAGAGGCAGGCTGTTAGCACCTGAACCCCTCACCAAACGTAGCTTTTCTGTTAGTGGAACAAGCAGATGTTATGCTGCCTCCAGAGGTGCTGGAACAAAAACTCCCACTCTCCCCTCTGAGGTTTCCTGGGTGGAACTTCCTGTTGCTGGAAGTAGGTGGCACAGAAGACACAACAAAGCCCAGACAAATCCAGAATGTGAGTCCGTTCTAGAGGAGACGTAGAGACACCACCACCACCACCGTTCTCGTGCTAAGTGGAGCTGTGCTGCTGGTTATGTTACACTTCCTGCTGGGTGCACCCCGGGGATCCTGTTTTACAGAAGGCGTAGCTGAGGCTCAGAAGGGCAAAGTTTGTGCCCAAGGTCACGAGTACTGGAAGCCCAGGCTGAAGGACTTCCGCTACCTCCCCAGTCCCGAGAGCTGTGGCGGTCTATCATGCTCAGCACTGCATGCCCTCAGCACTGAGTAGGTGCCAGGTACTCTCTCAACAGTTGAGAACAGTGAATGCCACAGCTCATGAGGTTAACTAGGACAATGTCTTCATTGAACCTCTGACTTGTACAGGTGATAGTCCGTAGTACAAAGAAAACTTCCACAGGGAGGTGCTCTGGTGACTTGCTCAACATCGTCTTCCTCCTGCTCCTCCTCCTGCTCCTGCTCCTCCTGCTCCTGCTTCTCTTCCTCCTCCTCCTGCTCCTGCTCCTGCTCCTCCTGCTCCTGCTTCTCTTCCTCCTCCTCCTGCTCCTGCTCCTGCTCCTCCTGCTCCTCCTGCTCCTCCTCATCCCCCTCCAGCTTCTCTTCCTTCTCCTCTTCTTCCTCCTCCTCCTCCTGGCCCTCCTCCTTCTGCTGTGCCACATGGGGTATATTATTTGACCATATTAACACAAGCTAGAGTAGAAGTGCAGCCATTGAATGTGTTGTTTTCCATTCTATCTGAAAACAGGATTAAAAGCTATTCGTATTCACATGGGATGGACAAAATTACGAAGTTACAGTGTTGCCTCAGGACTACTTTAATTGTCCCACCCTGTAATATATAGGTTGGAGGAAACTTGACTCTCTGGACAGCCCCCAACATCACATTGATGACATCGTGTGAACTGACCTGATGGGTAGGAAGTGCTGAGCACATCAGAGGCCTTGGTACATGCCTCCAGGATACATGCTTCCAGAGGGTCAGCGAGGTCGCTAGTCAGCCGCACGTCACACATCTACTGAAAAAATACCCAGGAGTTTGAGCCACTGACACCCCCCCACAATCAAAAATCCATGTATAACTTTTGACTCCCTCTAAATTTAACTATTAATACCGTTTGCAGGAAGCTTTACCAATAACATAAACAGTTGATTTACACATTTTTAAATAAGTATTATATATTGTATTCTTACAACAAAGTAAGTTGAGAAAAGAAAATTTTGTTAAGAAAATCATAAAGAAGAGAAAATACATTTATAATATTTATTAAAAGGGTTCATATCATGCAATCTGCCTTTCCTTTCTCTGGGGGCCCATGTAACATGGGCCTCATACTGCAACAGGTTACTTTACTAGGGCTTGACCAGAAAATTCCAGACTTGTTAATTAACATTATTTTCCTGGGAGAGGTTGAAACTGCAATTAGATCAGGTACCAAATCTAGGTTTGGTGTCATGGGCTTTGGAAAAAATATATATGTATATAATATTCATGTATTGTGTATATAATATATATGCTTTATTATATATAATATATATTGAGGGAGACATAAATATATACATGTACTCAAATATATTTTTATCTATGTTAAAAACCATGAGCTTGCCCTGATATTTTCAGTTCTAAATCTAAAACCAGAATCCTTTCTATCCTTCCTCCTTTCCCTATTTATAACTCCAACTTTCTCCAACAGTGAAAAATCTGGCTCCCTTTATCCACAGTGTTATTTACTTATTTGCACAGACAACAGCTTCAGAAATGCTACCCCTCCCCTTCAAAAACCTATCCCCTTGAATTGAATATTTGTGTAGTGTTCCTTTTGTGTGCAATCCAAGGGCATATAGTCCAAATATTGAAATATTGTTCCGTTCATTTGTTTCTTACCCTTGTGGATTTTTTTAAAGAATGTAAAATATTATTATTATTATTTTTCCCCCCCAATTTTAAAATTTGCCTGGTCCTAATGTCTGCTACCCACGCCTCTAGTAACTCGTTGGTTCGGTTTCTGGCTTATCTCCCGTGTTTCTTTGGGCACAAATGAACAGACATGTAAATTTTCTTACTTCTTCTTTCTACATGGCAGGTAGCAGCTGAACATGCTCTTTTGCACTTTGCTAAGCCTGGCTTAACAACCCCCCCGACAGCTCACCACACCACTTCACTGCGACCCTCCCCTCTTTTCTTCCTACAGCCATGGCCGAGGACCCCACTGTAGGAGGGACCCTAGTTGATCCAATGACCTGTTTTATAGGCATTTAGGGTGACTCCAACATTTTGCAATTACAGGTGAAACTTCAGGGATAAACTTAGGTTGTAAAATAAACTTAGGTTGTATTTTTTTAATACAACAATTTTATAAAATCTGAATTTCTAAATAGTTAATGCATTCTCTTGATTCAAATATAAAAATATAAAAACCAGGTACTACATAACTCTTTATTAAATAGATAGTGACTTAAACATCATAGCCAAAAAGACTTTTTGGAGACATTCACTGAAATTCTCTACCTGGCAGTTTTAGAAGAGCTTAAAATCAGTTAGAAGGAAAAAACCCACAACACTGGAAATGTTCATTTTCCAGAAGCTCTGTACACATGTCAGGAGGCCACGGTGGTGGGAAATAGCCTTTCTCATCCAGAAGGTTCTTCTGGAGGCTGAAGGAGGGTGAGCTTTCAATTCACTTGTTTGGGGCCACAAAAGCCTTTGAAATGCTGATAAACTTATCATCTCTTCAACAAAAACACACGCAAAACGTTCCATTTGTATTGAGTGAGGTCTTCAGAAACAGGAGTGCAGGAATATCTTGGGGGCTGGCCAGGCAGCACTACCTGTAAGACAGGTGAGGGGTGCAGGGCTGGGTAGGGGCTGAGCTATGACATAGCTGCAACCTCTGCAGCCTACCCAGGCCAGCAGGTCTGGCCTCTGCACCTACAGCAACCAGGCACTGAAGCGGGAGAGAATCTGGACCTGGCAGCATGCGGTCCCACGGGCCTCATACCGCAAGTTGAGGCCAGGTGCGCATAGCAGCTTAGGACTCTGGTCTCTTCCTGAGACACCTCAAAGACGGTGAGTGGGACACACGACAGCCCGGTCACCACAGCTGCTCTCAGGCTTCACCGCCTTCCTCCCACTACCCAGTGCAGACTGCCCTCATATCAGCTGCACGGAGGTCTCGGAGGAATGGCCACCCAGCTTCTCAACAATCTAGTACCACTTTCCAGTGCACACTCTTTTTGGTAAATGGATGTCCTCGGGGTCCTCTGGCAGAACCTATATGGCTGATGGGTTTTGTGGCCCATCACTGATGTGGAGTGTGTCGCTGAGAGCTCGGCCCTTCCTATTCTGCCTGCCGCAGCGCTCCAACATTTCTGCTTGCCTGGGCCTTGGCCACGGCTTTCTCAATGCGTCCAGAGTAGGTCCTGTGTTACAGCGGGTACTCCCCTATGGATAAGGGCTCCCTGAAGCGATTTCCCGTTCATGCCACCCCCAGCCCAGCCCCTCCCCTGCACACTGCTGCTCCTGCCTCGCCACCTTGGCAAGGCCCTGCGGTGCCTACAGCATGTCCCTTTCCTCTCTCGGCAGACCGTGCACTTCCCCAGCCACCTTGTTATTACATGATCCTCGTTATTGGTTGGGTGGCGAGGAGGGAAGGTACGGAGCGGACCCCAAGCGGAGGTGACAGAGGCCTATGCGTGATTTTCAAGCAGGAGGAAAGCACCAACCCTTAAGAAGAAGGGGCGGGCCCGTCTGCAGGCCCAGATGTTTCAGGGGCACCTGGCTTTCAAGGCTTTCTAGGGCATCAATCAGATGTCTCCATCCCAAGTGTCAGGGTCCCTCTGCTTCCTAACCAGGACAGTGACTTTGACGTAACAGACGTGATGGAATGAGAGTTCAACCTTCACACTGAAGTCCTGGTCTGGTCTCCTTACCTTAGTCCGCTCTCTTTCTAGGCTGGCAAGGAGGCCCTCTGATTTCACAGTTGTCCAGCTTTTCATTATCTTTCTCCAGTGCATCACTGACAGCCCCTAGGAACAACCCTCTAATACAGGTTTTTAAAAATTTTATTCTGGTGAGAAGACTTAACGTATCTACACTTTAATAAAGTTTCTAAGTGCACAAGACAATACCCTTGGCTGTTGTACAGCAAACCCCTGGAGCTGATTCATCTCTTCACTGGGACCTTCAGCCGGTTAATTAGCCCATCCCCATTCCACCCCCTCCCCAGCCCCAGGCAACCACCACTCCACTCTTTGATTCTATGAACAGACTATTATAAATACCTCAAGTAAATGGAATCACACAGTCTTTGTCTTTTTTGGCTGGCTTATTTCACTCTGCATAATGTCCTCAAGGTCCATCCATGCTGGGGCATATTGCAGAATTTCCCATTTTTAAGGCTGAATGATATTCCATTGTTTGTGTAGACCCCTTTTTTGTTATCTGTTCATCTGTCAATGGATGTTTCCACATTTTGACTATTGTAAATAATGCTGCAGTGAACACGGAAGTGCTAATATGTCCTGATTGATGAAATACTTAGAGGTAGGGTTGCTGGGTCATATGGTAATTCTACTGTTAATTTTTCGAGGAACCTCCATATTATTTTCCATGGTGGCTGCACCATTTTGCATTCCCACCAACAGTGCATGAGGGGTCCGTTTTTTCCACATCCTTGCCGATTCTTGTCTTTTGTTCCATGGGTCTTAGAATTATTCCTTCGTTTAAACTTCTCTGAAGCCTAGGAGGTTGCGTTCCCCTCCCTGTGTTCTATCCTGGTATCCCATCCTGGTGTCCCCAGGCTAAAAATCCCTTAACCAACGACTCTCCACACCCCACACTCGCCAGTGACGGGCCCTCTTTGCAGGGTGGCTGTCAGTGTAGAGCTCGCTCTGAGAGCAGTCTCAGGACTGCGTGGAGGGAAGTGTGACTGAGATGTGGTTGCACAGCCTCAGATGATCCCAGGGGCCTTCAGAGACATCCTCCCACAGTGAGGGAGGATGTGGGCCTTTGTACTACACACTGATCAGTCTCCAGATACGGGCTGCCCTGGAAAGGGGCACAGCTGTAGGCAAGGCAGCTCCCTTACCCCCAAGGCAGGTCCCAGGAAGCCTCAGCTGTCAGTGGGCACAGCCAACATTCTTGGCGTTCGCAGGAAGGAGCCCCTCGGCCCTGAATGGCAGCTGAGCTCTCACTGTCCCGAGTGGCCAACTCGGGCTCAGACATGCCACGTTCTCTTGCTCTAGTCATTGAAGAATGTTCTGGGGTGGCTAAATGGTGGGATGGATGGAGAGGGTGCCAACAGAACAGGCAAGAAAAGAGGTTCAACGGGACGAATGAGAGGCAGCTGGAGTTTGACAGCTTGTGCCTGCAGCTTGGAGGGTAACACGACATAGTCGGTAGGACGGTAACATCTGCGCTCTCGACTTGGACGCCCACTATACGTGGCAGGGCTCTGGCCCGCAGTATAGCAGAGAGCCTTGGTACACTTGTAAGCCCCAGGCACTTTCGCCTTGGTTGGCCACTTGTATTTTTTTTGTTTTACTGCATTTGTAAAAAACCGAATACTATTTGAATAAGGACTTTTTTTCCTGATTTTAAAATATTTTCGAGGAATGGCCCTGGTGTCAGGAGTGCTGAGTCCAAAGGCGGCAACTATGTAGCGCAGCTAGAGCCTTCGTGACTCAGTAATTGCACTCTTTCCGTGACCTTGAGAAGTTCTGCGTTCCAGCTACGAGCGCAGCCTTCTGCCTGAACCCCGTAAGCACCCTGGGCACAGCTGCTGCTGCTTCTGTCCGCAGAGTCCAGGGGACGTGCTCCGTGGACCCAAGTTGGGGGAGGGTCTGAGGTTTTCCTTTTGACCTTCATGAAAGGGTCTGCACACACTGCCTAGCGTCTACAGTCCGGCTTATTGCAACCATTCAGAGAGCACATGATCTGAAACGTCAGCACAGCCAATGCACAAAGCAGCAGGTGCTTTCTCAGCAGGAAGACCAAGTGGGAAGAACCAGTCAGGCAGACTCATCCCAGCAGACCAGCTGTTTCCTAGCCTTTGCCCACCACCCTGTGCCAGCCAGGCCCTGCGACTTCCAGTTGAGTTTAGCCACCAGCCTGGACCAAGTTCACAGGCAGCCACCACCTTCATCTTTCAACAGCTGCCACTTCCAGGCCCTCCTCAGATGGCTACCCTTCAGGTTGCCTTATTGCTAACGCTGTTAACGACAGCAGGGGCGGTCCAACCCCAGGGACTGACATGAGACCGTCTTGCCTTGGGCACCTCCCTGGGCAGGCTGCCAGAGGCCCAGAGTGGTGCAGCTTGCACTGAGCCTGGAGGGCCCGCCCCCCCATATGCAATGGTGTGTCCTGGATGTTTTAAACGGAACACGTGCATCGGCATGTTACTTTTGCTTTCTCAGCATTCCTCCCCTCCTATTGGCAGTGCCTCTCTCCTTTGGGGAACTGCTCCCCCCCCCCCCCAGCGCTGGCTGCCTCCCTTCCAGCACTCAGCCTATAAAACGTCCCCTCCTCCAAGGGGCCTGCCCTGACCTCCACATCTTCCTTGTTTTGGCCTCCCCGCCCCCTCGCGGCCCCAGCCTCGCCCATGTCCATCTTATCACCGTTTCAGTTTCTCCCCAACACTTACCGGAGATCAACTTGTTGACCTGCTCATGACGCTGAGTCACACGGACTGTGGGCTCCAGAGAGCAGGGCCCTGGGCCTCTCAGACTGCCGCCATCCCCACTCCAAGCACGTGCTCTGCAAACATGTGCTGAGCCAACTGTCCCTTAGGAAACCAGCCTCATCGCCCCCAAAGCCTGGCTGGTGACCCGCCACAGGCATGAGATGGTGGCAGAGCTTCAGAGGTCGGGAAGTCTGGCCCTTGCCACTCCCGAGACCTGGTTGTTCAATGCCCGCTTTGATGATGGGGGTTACCCGGTAACCTTAAGAACAAGCTGGGGACAGGGAACTTGAGGAGGTTTTTAGTAGCCACATTTCTTTTCTATTGGCTCGCAACATCAGAAGCCCAACAGCACCATCAGTCCAAGTTACCATGTTGAAAACCTTCCTAAATATTTAAAGTAACTGCATTGGGCCTCAGCGGACGAAGCACTGCGGGTGACTTGACCATCCCGACAGCTATTCTGATCGGTCGCTTCCACAGTTACCAACAGTGCTACTGTACCACCACTGAGCTACAACCTTTTTCTGCATTCAGAATTATTTTTAAGGATGGCTTCTCAGAATTGGAATTACTAGGTTGGACAGACGGCATGGACATTTTAAGGAGCTTGAGACCTTCTGCAAAATTTGTTCCCATGACGGTTGTACTATAGCCAGGATGGCGTCACCCATCTGTTATCCCAACAGAATAATCTCACTTTGTTCTAATTTGCACTTCTTTGATTACTGATGAGGGTGAAACTTCCCTGAGACACAATATTGAAATTAGGCCAATTAAAAACCCTACAATGGCTACTGCACAGTCAATAGACTACAAAATAATGTAAACATAACTTATATGCACTGAGAAACCAAAACAATTCATGCGACTGGCTTTATTAAAATACTCGCTTTCCTGTGGTGGTCTGGAAGGAACCTACAGTATCTCCGAGGTCTGCCTGTAAAACATTTCAACTGCGAAGGACCTGAAGTATCCCTGAGTGACGTCAGTTCTAATTTCATGTCTATCATCAAATAGTGCAAGTTACTCAGAGGTAAACCAAACACCCTCTCCCCACCCCAATGCTCCTCCATATGTAAATAGCTAAGTCACAAAAGAAAATCAACCACCAAACGAGTAGTCAAGGCCCACCTCATTCCCGGCTGGCACAACCTCGTGAAGGCAATACACAGGCAGTTTCCATACTAGCAAAATACTTTTATTATTCTATAATGATAAAACAGAAAAGTCAAGATTTCTTTTTGGTGTATACCAGTTAAGGGAAGTAGAAGAATAAGGGGATTAATAGAGTTTTTGTGTACTTTTGATGACAATAAAAAGTTAATACCAACTGTTTGCCATAAAACTTATCATAGCTCCCCCGAAACACATATATAAAGGATCATAGTTTTAAAATCTATAAAAGTAAAAAATATACAGTCAGAGCTCTAACGCTTATTCCATCTTTAATATAAAATTGTAAACATTTATTTACACAAAGCAAATGTGTATCACAAAAGTCCGAGCACCCTTTTCTTTTGAGTCATGGCTCCTGGAAGATGGGGGTGATCCTGAAGCAGAGTCCTCTCCTCCCGACTCCCCAAAAACCAGGTTCATAAATAAAGCCACGGGCAGCTCCCTGGGGGGACCCCAGCATCACATTTTATTGCTCTGACACTGCAGCAAGTGAGCAGCCTGCTGTGTGGTGGCCCCAGGACTAAGGCGGGGGCAGCCCTCCCTTGGGGCGGGGGGGCGCCCTGGCGACAGAGGTGAGCAGCAGCCAGAGGGACACCAATGAGGAACAGGGCCCACCACCAGCCTTCAGCCCGCTCTATTTGGTAGAAAACCCGCGGAAGTCCCCCTCTTCCCTTTCAGATTGGGGAACTCACTCAGAGGGTGGAGTCTTCACTGACTGATCCATTCCCTTCTTTGAGAGCTAAATTCAGCCTCTGGGGAAAGCAGGGAGGGCGGTGAAAGGGGAAATGGTCCAACACCACCATCTGTGGGGGCACATGGCTATTAGAGAAGAGGATCTGAGGGTCCAAGTACCCCCATGAAGGCACTGCTGGTGCAAAATCACTACCAATGTGTGTACAACCCTCTATTCCTCATCAAAGCCACTCAGGCTGGTTGCATGAGTATTTTCCTTGGCTCAATTCTTTACATATGACGCTCCTTGAATTACCCATTTTGAGACTCCAGGGAAATAAAAACGGACTTGCGGTTTCTCCAGAGACCGCTCAGCATAGAAGCCACTCTTCAGGGTACCCTTTTCTCTCCAACATTCTGTGTGAAGGGCTCTCGCCCTGCGCTCACCATTTTGTTTTCCTGATACCGAAGTGCTTTCTCCATCTTCATTTTCCACAAACAGGCCACATGTAATACTCTGCTTTGTGGACTCTTAGCTTAGTCAAGTCTATTAATTTATAGACCTTAAAAGAGAAATCCACTTGAACCTTCAGAAAGGATGCATTAGTGTTATAAAGCAATTCTCTTTAAAAAGTGCAAGTCATCTAACATGGGAGTGGCAGGAGTAAAACAAAGTGGAATTCCTCCCTGGGCCGGGCCTCCCTGCCAAACAGGGCACCTCTCTGATCCTCTTTTCCGCAATGCTTTCCTTCCTGGGAGGGGGTACCCTCCTCCTGACCATGCTAGGGCTCCCTAGGGAATTTTAGTGACTCTCTTTTCCTCTCCAATTAATAGATCGTTGCCTTAAAGAGATTTTTCCATTTGGGATGAAGAGAGAAAAAAAAGGAGAGGCATAAAGAAAGGCCATGGGAACTGAAGACAGGGTGGAGAAAAGACATCTGTGCACAACTCAACAACGACCAGCTCCCAAAGCTGGGAAAATACAAGCTGTCGGAGGAACTGCAGAGAATGCAAGTGACGACATGAGGGGACACAGGCACCCCAAACACTCCATGTCAGCATTTAGCCTGGGGACTGCCTGGGGGCCTCTCCAATGCCAACCTGGGAGAACAGAGTCTGGGAAGAGAGCTGCTGGAAAGATGGCATCTGCCATCGCACAGCACCCGCTCCTTTTTGGCACACACAGTCACAGCCTTCACTTCCAGAAATGATTCCCGAGTGACCGCCCTCCCGCCCCCAGCCCCTGAAAGCTGACGAAGAGCAGGAATAAAAGAGGCCGTCCATCAACAGGAAACCCTAGGTTTCCAAAGCCACTTAACCAACTTACACCACCACCTATCCTAAGCTGTTTTAAAACCTTTAAAAAATTTAATCTTTTCTATGCTACAATTGCAAATAGTTCTACATAAAGTTTCAACAAAAACTTGTCCCCAACACTGGGGTAAGAGGGGAATCTTGGATGAAGTCAACACGATGGCACAGATTTTTATAAGCCTGACACCATAGGGTCTCATGATTATAACTGTTGGTTTTTCGGTCACTTGGATAGAAAACCACCTGTAGAACCCTGTCCTGCTGTCGCAACACCTGGCAATGACACCAGCAGATGGTCGGGGCCAGCCCGACAGACCACAGCTGCCGGGTCGCAGCCTTGGGCTCTGCAGACCCCGGCCAGGCTAGGCCTCGGCCCTGGGCTCTGCTCTGCCCACCGGCACCCTGGGCCATGGGCTTTTGGTCCAAACAGTTGCTCACTGTTGAATATGAGAACAGAAATACAGGACGTAGAAACACTGACAACACCACAAAGGCTCCCACTACTGAGGCCCCAGAAGGTCGTCCAAATCGTTCATCCACTCTTCCGAAGTCCTGTTCTTCAGCAGCGAGTCCATCAGGTCAGCGTCTCCAGCCATACTGGCCAGCCCGCTGCCAGCCGGCTGCCCACTGTAGGCAAAGGGCAGCTCCTGGGCTGCGGTCCGCACGGGGTAGGCCTGGGGGCAGTGCAGCCCCGCCCGGCCACCCATAGGTGGGGCAGGGCTCTGGCTGAAGGCCCCTAGCTCAGGCCCCCCTGGGCTGAGGCCCGGCAAGCCTTGCTGCGGGGCTCCCTGGGGAGGTGCCGCGGCAGGGGCACTGGTCCTCTGCTGCGCACTCATGGGTGCCAGCATGGGCCCTGCGGCAGCTGCTGAGCTCATGGGAGCCATGGGCCGGCTGGGCATCGCCTGGGAGAACTGCGGGCTGGACATCTTCAGGTGAGCCTGCTGCATGTGGAAACCGGAGGCGGCAGTGAAGGGGCTCACGGGGCTGCTCCCTGCGCTCTGGCCACCCAGGCTGGGCATTCCCTGATGCTGCCAGGGGGCATTCTGGCCTCCCAGGGCCGCTGACACCCTTGGGACCTGTGGCTTAGTTAAACCAGAGTTCAGGGTCCCCTTATTGTGCTGTTGGGAGAGGCCAGGGCTCCCCAGAGAGTTCTGTCCATAGGCAGCTGAGACCGAGGTGTTCTGGCCCACGCTGGTCTGCCGTGGCACGTGGGCATGTCCGTTGGTGGCCTGTGGCGGGGGCTGGGCAACTATCTGGGATATGCCGGAGGCCATGCCATAGAGGCTGCCCTGCGGCATACTCTGGGGGCCAGCGAACTGAGCCACACTCCGGTCCTGCTGTCCTGAGGCGGAGGGGAGAGAGGAAACTGAAGTGTGTCCAGGGCCGACTGGCATCAGATTCCCGGCCTGAGGGAACACTCGAGGACAGCTGGCGTTAGATGGACCCAAGTTGTTCATACCAGGCACGGCAGCAGAGGACCCTGGAAGACAGAGAAGAGCCCGCCAATCAAGCTGGTGTGCGGACACCTCCGAGACCCAGGGGCAGCTGCTCTCCTATGGGCAGCAACAGCAGAGTCAAAGACCGCTTGTCTCGTGGTCCCTGCAGCTTCAGAGAACAGAGCCCTGCGAGCAAACGGGTGACAGGTGGGAGAGAGGCGGTCTGGAGCCGACAGGCACAGAGGAAGGGGCAACACCTGAGGGGCGGGGAGCTGGTGGACTGGACAGTCCCCCTGCCCAGGCCCACGCCATGTCTGCGCTGCGGCAGGACCCCAAGAGCCTGGGAGCTGCCTCTGGCAGGTGAAGACTCCGTGTGGTGTGACAGGGATACCACAGGCTGCTCAGCAAGCTGCAGGAGCACAGGGGACAGATGCTGAATGGCGGCGGAGATCTGGGGAGGGCAGCAGACACGGCGGCAAACACGATGGGTTTTAGAAGGGCAGAAGTTTAACAGTTTGGAGAAACATTATTCTAGACAGAGAAAAGAGCGTGTGCAAAGGTACGAAGCTTTGAAAGGGTCTGTGCGGGGAAAGCGTCCAGCAGCTTAGAGATAAAACTGCAGGGACAGTCCCGGCTGGACTCAGAGCTGTGGCCGCCATGTGAAGGACAGGGCTGCATGTGAAGGACAGCCAAAGGGGACCTGGACTGCCACCGTGGCCCAGACCCTGCTGGGCCGGGACTGTGCAGTCACGTGGATGAGGGTGCACAGTGGGCACTGGACGGGGGGCTGCAGGGTCAGGGCGTGTTCTTCACATCCACCACAAATGACAGGTGGTCACAGCAGGGAGAAGCCCAGACGGTGACCAGCAGGTGCTTACCGAGCCCCTGCTCTGTGGTGGGCGCTGTGCTGGAGAGGCGGCGCAGAAAGGGACAGAGAGGTTCCGTCTGGGGCTCTGCCTTAAGCAATGGCCGCATGGTGAAACTGAGGCGGGTTCCTGTGCAATTGCTTGGGGGTTGGCCATAGCGGAGTACTTTGTTTCTCCTCTCATTCTCTCCACTAGCACCTAACTAAAAACTGAGGAAAAGAAAGTCTACTTCATGTCCACTGAAGCTCACAGCCTCAGAAGGGACGGAGGCAGGAAAGCTGGCTAAGCCCAGGCTTCTGAGATGCCTGCCGACTTCCTCTCCGCTCCTGGTCAGCACATACATAAAACTCCACCTGTCTCTTCCAGAACACACAGCGTGGTCAGTTTCTCTAGGACATTTTACAGTGAGAGTCACTGACCAAGAAAAGGACAGGTTTTGAAGATATTCCAAGAGCTAGGAAGGTGGGTATAGACCGCATTTTACTGCATCTGTCAATTGGCATTTCTGTTTATTTCTGGAGTGACAGCCTGAGCAATGGCAGCCAGGTTCCCTCGCATATCTGACACGTGACAGCTGAGACCTCGGAGTGCCTCCTAATCTTTCCTGGTCAACTGTCCACGGCTGGTGCTGCCATCCGTGACACCAGAGTGAGTGGAGAAGAAGAAAGAAAAGCAATGGCCACACAAGTTCATTAAGTCTCTCCTTACCTAGAAAACAGGAAAAGGTCATTTTGCAGAAGCAAAGAACTTTCATAAGAATTACAGAAGCTATTTCCCATTGATAAGGTATCTTCCAACTAGAAATGATTTTGCTTCAAAGACTGTACAGCCAGGGACCCAGCCAAAGCATTTGGCCAAAGCGGTCTGTCCGTGAGCCTCTCCTCTTAGTCAGCAGGGTGACTAGAAACCAGCCTCCTTGGCTGAGCAGAACGAAGCTTCTGTGAGCAGTAAACCCATTCAGCACCTGGCATAAAGCCAGGGAGACAGCAGGAACTCAGCACAAGTGGGGGAACAGACCATCTGCCCTCCAGTGCCTGCCTTCCCCTCGCCCCCCACCACCTCAGACACCCTCACCTGTGAACTGTCCGACTTGCTGTGGGAAGGTGCTCTGCGTTGGGTCTTGATACTGGGGTGGTGGGCGGGTCAGATGGCGCTGAAACTGCTGCTTCTCCTAGAAAACGTCCAGAGCAGGAGACCCACATAAAACAGAGTTAAATCGGAGCAGAGAGGACTGTCCCAGTTTGTTTCTCACAGCTGGACTCCTGGGGGGGTCATGCTCATGACCTCATCTGGGGGACTTATAATAAACCCTATGAAACTGAAGGATGGGGCAGAGCTAGGGAACAATAATTAAGAACAGGTGGTATTATCAGTTTTTAAAAATGGAGGGCAGATCAGGGAAATGCAAATCAAAGCCACCAAGACATACCACTTCACACCCACTAGGATGCCAGTGTGGTGGGTGGGGAGGTGGAAAAAGGGGCACTGCACACACCGCTGAGGGACGCAGTGCTGCAGCGGCTGTGGGCTACAGCCCAGCAGCTCCAAAAGCGAAACGTCAGAGTTACTGCACAGGCCTGCTCTCCCACCCCAGATATGTACTCAGGAGAACTGAAAACCTATGGCCACAAAGTTCAGGAAACAACCCAAATGTCTATCTCCACATGAGTGGCTAAATAAAATGCAACACATTCATACAACAGAGTATTATCCATGCTACAACATGGTTGAACCTTGAATCCACTTATGTGAAATGTCCAGAAATAGGCAAATCTTTAGAGGCAGAAAGTAGATGAGTGGTTGCCTAGGCCTGGGGTGGGGAGGATAACTTTTAATGTGCATAAGGTTTCCTTTTAGGTGATGGAATGTTCCAAAATTGTGTGATGGTTGCACAACTCTGAATATACTAAAAAGTACGGAAGTATGTACTTTAAACAGATGAATTGTATATCATGTGGATTATTCACCAAAAAGCTGTTATTTAAAAAATGGCAGAACTGGAGCATTTGAGGTCTTGCTTCCCAGCAATTGTCATCAGTTTTGTCTCAAACTCTTATAAAAATTCTCAGGGGGGAAAAAAAAAGGTAGAACCCAGGCAGTGATGTGGGTTTTAAAGCCCCTCTCAATCAACTAACCTCCGGATGGCTAGTTCATCTCTTACGTCTGAAAGATGTAATTTAAAATCCCATGAACTCCTACAGCCTTGGCACCTGTACACTACTATACTTGGTGATCACGTGGTTGAACTATAGGACTAGGATGGGGCTTGCTGGTCCTGATTCTATGGCCCCAGGACCTCAGGCAGGTCTCCATCTCCTACTTCTCATTCTGGCTTGAAACAAACTGCATCTACAACAAACCTGGGTCCCACAACAAACCGGGGTGGGGGGGGCCAGGGGGCTCAGTGCTTTGGCAGCTGCAAACAATGGACATGGAAAAATGTCCCTAATACACAATTTTAGCCACAGATTCTGCCTTCATTAATTCCCACTAAGTGACACAAAGCTGTTTCTGATACAGGCCACCACACTCCTGGACCCAGTTTAATGTTGAACATGCAAATGAGCGTGCATTCACATCAGGCCCCAGGAGGCGGGCAAAGGTGGGAGCAGGGTTTTCTCCCACCTTCCTCTTACCTGCTCTGCCAGAAGGTGCTGCTGCCTTTGCAAAAACTGCTGTTGCTGCAAATGCTTTTGCTGCTGCTCTCTCTGTTTCTGTTGGTCCAAAAGCAACTGATGCTGCTTCATCACGGCTGCCTGCTGCGGGCCACTCAGATAGGGGGCACTGCCATGCGTGCTGGCTGCAGACGCAGTAGGTGGCTGGGTCCCCACGCTAGCGGCCTGGGCTGGCACAGGGACGCTGGGAGGGTTCTGCTCCTGTCAACACAGATAAGAGGGTCTCGAGTCAGGCGGAACACGGTGAAGTCTATGAGCCCTGCCTGACCAAAGTAGATGAGCTGAGCCCAGTGAGCCTGGTTCCCCGCGGAGGACCCCAGGGCAGGCTGAGACCAGGAAAGCAAACATCTGAGTATCCAGGCACAGCAATGAACAGTCACTTCCTATGACTGGCCAATGGCAAGGGTGTGATTTTACATTTAAGCCCGTAATTTGCACACAACAGTTTCTGTAGGCGACTGTAGCTTATACAGGCTTGTTCTCTGGAATGCATGGGAACAGGTGGGACCCCGAGGAGGAGCTCTCTGAGGGGCTGCCGTTAATGGGGACAGACCATGTTCCAAGTGTGCCAACTGTGGGTTCCTGCCGGTGGGGTTGCCCCTGACCCACCGGAAATGGTATCGTTTGTCCACTCATGCTCAAAAAAGACTGAGTATCAATGAGAACTTTTAAGGAATATTCTCTATCAATACAAGGACCAAAAGTGAGAATCATGTCAAAGGTTACCATAATGTTATTCCAACATCACTTATACTTGAAAGTGGAAAATTTAACTCCAAACAGGAAACGGAGAAAGCTACTATCATTTAAACAAGTTCAACTTCTTGAGCCTCTTTCGAGTCTTTATTTGTTAGGACATTTAATCTTCACAAGATTCTAATCTTAGAGCCCACGGTTCTGATGGCGCTTCCTCCCCCCAGTCACAAGGCTTTGTGAGGTGCTGCAATAGTGTCTAGTGCCCTGTCGTCATGGCCACTCTTTCTCAAGGTTGCTTTTAGTGGCTGTTAACCATTTAATGGCTGAAATAAGTGGAAGTTTCAACATTTGCAAATGTACGCTCTGTGGAGAGATGCTGAAACTGCTTCCAGTTTGCAGTTATTGGATAGTCATGCGATGAGTACCCTGCACGTAACTTTCTCTTTTTTATTATTATAACGTGGGTATATTCATGAATATTTTTATGGCTTATGAAAAATACATAATGCCAAAATTCCTTTCCAAAATCAGTGTGCTCATTTACACACACTCATCAATGTATGAGTTAGCCTACTTCCTCACGGTATTTTACCAGCATCGTGTTTTCTAATTTTTTTAATGTTAGAGTGTGTTACAAATACACAAAGGTACACACACAGCTATTCAATGCAGACTTGCTTATGGCAAAACAGGAGACGATGCACGTTACACAAGTGTCATCACACAATTGTGAAAAAGTTTCAATGGATACACACGTGTAGACGTGGAAGAGTCGAGGCCGCACTGCCACTGAGGAAGCCGGGGACAGTTATTACACGAGACCCGACCCCCGGGAGGTACCCAGGGAGGGGCATCTTGGAAGCTATCTGAGCAGTGTAGAAATACAAGTTAGAACTATGACCACGACCACACTGGCACGTGACCATTCTCCACCGTGCAGAGCCCTGTGTTTGCACACCAATGACTAAATACCCATGGAGTTTAGCTATGCTGGGAAGCAGCCCTCATGGAAAAGGTTTATAAAGGTTATGCGCTTACTAAACTTAAGGTATTTTGAACAGAGAGATCTGAAAGGTGGTTAAAGAAAGAAAGCAAAGCCTCTAAAAAGGACATTAAATCTGGTCTTAATCAGCAAACCACAGCCACAAATGACAATTTAAGTTGCGTGGCATGAAAGGGACATGAGGCCAAGTGCAGGTGATCCCCAAACGTGTGAATAGTTAAAACCAAGTTAGGAGGGAATTCGACCCTACCTGTGTTTATTAAGCATCAGCCCTGCTTGGCTCGCTCATTCGCACTCCATAGGGGAGTCAAAGGACAGCTGCAGCTGCTCCCTCCCTGCTTGCTTTTGTTCCCCAACTACCTGGACCTGGTACCCAGGGATGCAGAGTCCCAGAGCGAAGCCCCACTCACCTGGCTGGGTGGAACCAGAGATCGGAAGGGCATGTTTCCCGGCTTTGGTTTCATCAGAAACAAGGAGCTCTGCTCATTGCTCAGATGTGGCAGCTGCTGGGGAAGGTAAGCCATGAGGGCCGTCTTGCTCTGGCCAGCCCCAGGGCCACCTGGCCCGCAGTCTGCTTTGTAATGGGAAAGGGGCTTGGTATTGCCATAGTCCAGCACGGACGCTTGGCTAGTCCCGGCGCTCTGGTTCAGGTTACTTGGCGGCTGGTGACTCAGCAGGCTCATGTGGCTGGGCTGCAAGTAGGGGCCTCCGGGACGAGGGGAGCTCTTGCTCACATTGGGCATCATGAGCAGTTTGGGGTTGGGGAAGTCTTGCTTGTAGCTGGGAGGGCTGGCAGACTTCTCCATGGGATAAGGGACATTTAAGGGGCTATGGGAGGGGCCTGTCTGCTGCCATGTGGACATCTGGCCTGGAGCTGGTGCTGGGGTGGCCTGCTGTGAATTCTGGAGCATCTGCTCGCGCTTCTGCTTGGCGGCCATCTGCTGGAGCTGGTGTGCAGAGGACAGCTCTGAGGCCCCTCCTGGGCCCTGGCTGGGCAGCACCACACTGGGCATGGCTCTCTGTGCATTCTGGGCCTGGGCTGATGCCGGCATCAGGCTGGGACTGGCAGTGTCCGCCCCGGGCTGACCAGAGGCGTGGAACAGGGGCTGAGAGCCCCCGAGGCTGGCTGCATCTGTGCTCACAGAGCCGGATGAAGGCCCCAGAAAGGTCTGTCCTGCAGACCCAGCCCTCACTTGTGGAGAGCCTAACTGTTCTTGTTCAAAGGCTGCTGGAGAGAACTCGGTCTTAATGTTCAGGTCCTGCGCCAAGGGGGGCTGCGCTGCTGCACCCGGAGGCTCGGGGTCCTTCTTGTCTTCAAAGTCCTCGTTAAACAGGTCCTTCATGTCTTCGTCGGGCACCGACCTGTTCAGCTCCTCGATGAGCTCCTTCCACTCTTGCTCGTTCAGGTTGAGGTCAGGCATGAGGTTGCTCTGGGATATGGAGCCTCCGGCCCCCGCGATCATGCAGGGCAGGTCGTCGACAGGCTCCTGCTTCAGCTCTTTACTCAGGCTCAGTGGAAACGACTCGGCGGGGTTGCTGCCTCCGTTTAGGTGGAGGCTTGAGTCTGCCAGACACTTCTTGTTCATGGAGTCCAGCCCCAGCGAGTGCTTCCCGCTGGCCTGCAGGGCCTCTGCGCCAGGCTTGTCAGGCTGGCTGAGCGGGGAGGCTGGAGGCAAGCCGTTGGAAGACACAGCTACTCCCAGGGGGCCCTCCCGGCGGGTCTTCTTGTGCCCAGGAAAAAGGTCCCCATAGCCATTCTGCTGATCGCCATTCTGAGGGGAGGTGGCGCTATCGAGATTTCTCTTTACCGGGTCGTGGAGATGCTGAAAAATAAGAAGAAGAGTGACTTCCGTGCGCAGCACCATGTCTGAGGCCCCCCCTGCTTCGCACGCTGACTGTGACAGGGCCCTGTCCCTTCAGTGCTCCCCTGCTCATCGTCCTGCCCATGGTCCACTCCTTACTCTGGGGACACCCTTCATTACTCCTCTGGGTTGCCTCTCCCTCACTCAGGTCCTGCGTCCTCGCCTCAGTCAGAACCACAGGCTCAGCTGTGGAAAAGCGACCCAGTTGCAGCCGACGGGTCAGTTCCTGGACTCTGGCCATCCTCTCCTTTTGTAGGGCACAAGTCTGATGCTGCCCAGTCACCTAGTGTGAGGGGGTGCCCAGGAGTGGGGATGATGAGAAAGGGCCACAAGACACACACTGTCATGGAGGGTGTCAGGCGGGGTCTCCTGTCCCGCTCCCCACATAAGAACGCAGGATATGGCTACGCCAAAAAGGAACACCCACGGAGCCACAGACAGGGGAGTCATATCACTGTAGTCTCGCTGGCGGCTGGGTTGGAGACACAGGAAGCAGGAGCCACACTGTTCGCAACCTGCCGTCCACTTCTCTCTGCCAACCAACCTCACTTGCTAGCTGCAATCCGCCGTGCTAACTGCAATCCACTCTTGCTAGCTCAGCCACCATCTTCTTGCTAGCCCCCATTTTCTGCTAGCGTAGCCACGGCAGTTATATTAGTGGCCAATGGCTCACTGGTTACAGCTGATGGCCATCCAATCACAGTTGATGGCCATTTACTACCCGAGCCAGCACCTTTCTATGTGAGGCTGAGAGCCTGAAAACTGCTCTCTTGGGCTCTGTCCCCCCACACACACATTCTTGAGGGCATCGTGTGAGACCAGGGTCTAGCTGTACCTGAGACCAGCCATTTCCCTGCCACCTCCCCTGCCTTGCACCTATGGGAACCAATAAACTTCTTCTTGTGTTTAAGCAGGTTTCACTGGGATTTCTGCTGTTTTCAGCCACAGGATCCTGGCAGTACAGCCTAGGCTCCATTTTGTTGCACAGGCCAGTGTTAATGCCCTTCCCAGCCTTTCTAGGAGCTGACCCGGACCCTCGCCTCCTCTCCCTCTGGGTGCTTCCTCGCAGGCTGTATAGGCCCCAGATTTTGTCTCATTCTCCGCCCCGCCAACCACAAACATCTTGTAATATCCTGGGCCCAGTCACCAGCCTTCACAAACCCCACTTCTTATCAAGACCATCTGACCGCAGCTGGGTCTGTCTGCACCGTTTTTCTCACTTCCCCCTGCCCTTCTCAACTAGACTTGTTCATCTGATCTTATATAAAAAGTCTGCCTCGTGTCAGGGACAAGCGCTGTGGACTATCAAACGGGGTCGTCCCCGTCCTCATGGGCTCCCGGCCTTCTAGGACATGGGACATACACGAACATGGCTACAGAATGAGATGAATGCCCTATGCAAGCAGTTGAGCAGCAAGCCCCCTGAGCGTTCAGGGGCAGGCATTTCCTGAAAAGAGTGTGACAGGGGCGTGGGGAGGAGAGAAGGTGCTATCTCCCTACTATTTCCCCAGCGTCGTTTTCAGCTGCCAGGACAGGATTCCTCCACTAACAGTTGCCTACACTCAGCCTCTAAACACAGGCTGTTCCTTTCCTGAAGGTTTCTGTCCTTCATCCCAATCCCAATTCCATCCCTCTTTCCCTGTGACCATAAGCATCTACACTGAGATGTTTACAAAGTTCTAAATAACACTTTCATTATTATCTCTAAATAGATTTCAGAGGAGTCAGGCAGTAGCATGCTGCAGTCTGTGCTGCTGCCCTGGGCTGCAGACAGAGGCCACACAGACCCACACACCGGCCCGGCAGGAGCGTGCATGCAGGAGTATTCTGACCTAGGCTTCCTGCCCAAGGCAGCTCCGTGGGCACCGGCACTCACTAGACACAAACAAGGAACGAGCAAGAAAATGAGGGTAGCTTTCTCAGTGTTAGTCCCGATTTGAATGTTCCCATTTCTCCCCCTACTTCAAGATTTTCTTACTTCTTAACTGTTAAAGCCGATTGTACAGTGCTCTAAAATCCTGGTTGAGTCAGTATTTCTTTAAATCAGTAACTGGGTACCTAAGTCTGCTCAGAAAACCTACCGTGTTTCCCGAAAATAAGACCTAGCCGGACCATCAGCTCTAATGCGTCTTTTGGAGCAAAAATTAATATAGGACCCCAGTATGGTATGTTATATTATTACATTACATTATAATATATAAGATGTGGTCTTATAGTAAAAGACCGGGTCTTATATTAATTTTTGCTCCAAAAGACACATTAGAGCTGATGGTTCAGCTAGGTCTCATTTTTGGGGAAACACGGTAGTAATGTTCGATAAATGGAACAGTAGTGCAGAGGTGTAAGCAAAACACCATTCTAGGACCCAACCCAAGAACGGGCCCCTCCAACAGCCGGACACCCGCTTTACTTTCATGCAGGTTCTTCTGCTTCCTGCTGCCACCTAGTGGGGAAAGAGGGAAAGGAACCATGCTCCTAAAATGGACCCTTTAAAATAAGACTCACTGAAAAGTTTCCTTTAGGGAAGGTAAATTCACACCCATTTGATGTCAGAAGCAAACCACAATCAGTTGCTATTTTTTCTTGGGTTTTTATTCTTTCTATTATTTTCTTTTTAGAAAAATCATTTGTTGCTCCGTGTCAGGTTTGGGCTGTCTTTAAAACTATGAGCTCTGTTTTCCATTTTCCTAAGGAGGAAGATGGAAACCTAAAAGGTCAGGGCACTTGATGAGTCAGCTGGTTGTCCCAGATTAGAAACAGAATCCTTCTGTGCCCTAACAATTATAAAAGCTACCACTCCCTCTTTCAATATCCACATGCAAACAGCTGCAGACAAGTTCCAAAGTAACAACTCAATTGTGCAATACCAACTGCTTTTAGCCAAAGGAAACACCGGGGCCATTTTCTCAACCACTCTCAAAATTTAACTGGAATGATGTAGGCGGGGGTGGGGAGTGTGGAATGTGGTGGCCCTGGCAGATTTTTCAGCCTTGAGCTTTTTTCTTTTTTTTTTTTTAAAGATTTTATTGGGGGAGGGGAACAGGACTTTATTGGGGAATAGTGTGTATTTCCAAGACTTTTTTTTTTCCCCAAGTCAAGTTGTGGTCCTTTCAATTTTAGTTGTGGAGGGTGCCGGTCGGCTTCAAATTGTTGTCTTTTCAGTCTTAGTTGCAGGGGGCGCAGCCCACCATCCCTTGTGGGAGTCAAACCGGCAGCCTTGTGGTTGAGGATGCGCTCCAACAAACTGAGCCATCTGGGTGGGAGCTCAGCGGCAGCTCAGCTCAAGGTGCCGTGTTCAATCTTAGTTGCAGGGGGCGCAGCCCACCATCCCTAGCGGGACTTGAGGAGTTGAACCTGCAACCTTGTGGTTGAGAGCCCACTGGCCCATGTGGGAATCGAACCGGCAGCATTCAGAGTTAGGAGCACGGAGCTCCAACCGCCTGAACCACTGGGCCGGCCCCCAGCCTTGAGCTTTTACCGGAGTGCCTGATATGTGCAGGGCACTGTAGAGGAAGGCGAGTAAACCAGAGCCTAACCTCCAGGAATTCACAACAGAGATGGGGAAATGGCTTGAGCAGATTGTAGAGACCTAAGAACAAACGCAGTAAGCCCTTGTCGTGAACTTCTGGGTGCTTCGCTCAGAGGTTCCTGACCTAACTACCCAATGGTCTTGTGGAGTACAGGGTTTCAGGAGGCTCCCGCGCAGGTAGCGTCATCTGGTGCTCGTTTCCTTCACGAGGGAGATTTGCCGAAGAATACTGCATCCCTGACGGTGAGCTGGAGGCCCCACACGCTGGCTCAGGCCGGCTTCCACCGATGCACGCTGCAGGCCTGACTCCCACCCTGGGCTGTACTGGGAGGGGGCCCCAGATATCAACACTGCTCCCAGTCAAGCCGGAGGTGCACTACCTCGTGGACACCTAATCAGTGTCCTGTCACCCCGCTTGGCGCACTAGGCTTACAGGACAGTCCCTCCACTTCCTCCCTCTTTCACCACCCAACACTGAAATTCCAGTGTGCTTTGTGATCAAAAGCCCCCAAATGGTAACATCTGTGCTCTTCCACTGGACGTTAGCAGATGCGGCTGTTTTAGACAGAGCTGGCTCTCTCATTGGTCTCCTCACACATGGTCAACCACCTGGGGGCAGCAACCAGTGCTTCCTGCCCCTTCGCACTGGGCATTCACTCTTCCTCCGCCTCCCTCTTCTGTCATCCTCCTATCAGCCAAACACCACCCACCGCCACCTGACAGCCAGCATCTGGTCCACTGCAGTGTGGCTTCTACCCTTCTGGGAACTGTTTGGATGTTGGATGTGGGGAGGAAAGAAAGGGAGGATTTCTTCAAAACTGGCAATGAGCTTCATACTGTTAAACGCAGCCCACATTTTTTTTAAATTGGGTAATATTGGGGAACAGTGTGTTTCTCCAGGGCCCATCAGCTCCAAGTCCAGTCACCGTTTTCAATCTTAGTTGCAGGGAGGCAGCCCACCATCCCATGTGGGAAGTGAACCAGCAACCTTGTTGTTGAGAGCTCGCGCCGCACTCTAACCAACTCAGCCATCCGGCCGCGCCGACGCAGCCCACATTTTCAGTCTTTCCCTCTCCCTCTCCATCCACCATCTGCCACTTAATAATTCCCTTCATCTTTAAGGCTTTCTTTCTTCATATTTCTTTACCACATCATCTTGCTTTCTCTTCTACGTCTCTGGTTGTTTCTCCTCAGTCTCCTTTGAGGTGGGTCTCCCCTTCAAATAAATATCAGAGTCTTCTCCTCTTTCCACTCTACACACACTCCGAGTGATCTCATCCATTCCCATATCTTCAAATTCCTATGATTGAACATCACACTCAGAATAACCCACCTGCCCAGGGACCACCCACTGATCTGCCAGCCCTCGGCCCGTGCGCCCTCCTGTGAAGGCCCTCCCTGTGGCGCACTAGGCCGGTCACACCGGCCTTCTCACAGTCCCTCAAATGTGCCTGCTCCTTCTGCCTCAGGGCCTTTGCACTTTGCTCTTCTCTCTGCCCAGAACACTTCTTCCCTCTGATCTTCCCAGGGTGGCTCATCTCATAATTCAGGTCTCATCGCCTCAGTCATTCTCTGATCAGCTACTCCACATTTCCTTGTTAATTCCCCCACTGGAAGCACTAATTTGAAGGGGCGTAGCTCCCCTCATTAGAATGACAAGCAGAGCCCACAGCACCTGGAACAGTGCCGAGCACTGGATAACCTACTTGGGAATGAACATGCTACCTCTAACCTCCGGTCTCCAGAGCTCCAGGCTCCTGTCTGCCCACCTACCTACCTGGTGTGCTCCTTCCTACTGGGGCACCACAGACACCTGACTAAATCTCCAAACCTGAAGCAGCGTCTCCGTTTGCCTTTCCTCTGTTCCTGCCTCAGAGCACGTCACCACCAACCCACCCTGTCACATAAATCAGAAAGCAGAGAGCCGCTCTTGCCCCCATCTCCAATCAGCACCCCACTCCTACTGAGTCCGCCTCCTTAGCATTTCCTGAATCCACACACTTCTCTCCTTTCACTAACACCAACTGCTCTGGCTTGAATTATTTTAACTCTGTCTAAAGCTAGTCTTATCACAAACCCCACGCTCATCTACGTTCCGCATATGTGATCGTGCTGAGGGCAAATGTGATCTGGTCACTCTTTTCCCTAAAGCTCTTCAATGGCACCTTGTTGCCCTCACGTCTTCAGAAGCCTGACTCCGGCTCTGGCACTAGTGTGCTCCCCATCAAATGCCAACCACACCTGCACTGCACACCAGTGTGCGGCTCACTGGAACTCCTCAAAAATGAAGGTTGGAATATACAAAATCCTAAGCTTTTAAGGTAGCAATGGTTAAATATTGGCAATTTCAACCTAACACCATGCTGGCTTCGCCTTCTCTCCTAGCATCCTGTACATACACTCCGGACCCTTAGGACCTTGTGTGGGAAAAGAGCCTATCTATATTCAAGCACCATTCAATGTTTCAATTTGAGGAAACATCCTGGAAATCCATGACAAGTAGCAACTTCGTAAAGCACAGACTTGAGTACGACAGGGACAAGAAGTGACGTCCCAGTGTGCCTCACTGAGCACTTGGCCCCTGCACGTCCTACTCCCCATTTTGTTTCAGAATCTCACTCCACCTTCAAAGGCACCCTGAGGACCAAGTCACTGGTCCCGTTTCATGGCAGATGATGTGAGACTCTGCGAGCTTTCCTGAGGTCTGAGCATTCATTCAGAGGTCCTGGGAAGAGCCTGCGGCCATGCCCGCGGCCATGCCCACCCCCCCACCGTCAGACTGAGGCGAGGCCCAGATTAATTCCACTCCCACTGGGGGCTGGAAGAGGAGTGTGCTATGAAGCACAAGCGGCACGGAGTGAGTCAGAGTTTCGAACAGTAAGAAAAAAATGCCCGTCCCCTATGTCAAGCATGAAGAGCCCCATCAAGGTGCCCTCACCAGAAAAACAGGCTGTGCTCTGAGGAAACTCCACACAACACAAATGTTTCTTTGTAAAATATTCAAAGAAAAAAGGAAAACTATTACAGAACCATCTATAATCTGCTACTAAACGTTCCCACTTTTAAGACTTTGTCTTCAGAGTTTGGAGCCTCACTGATTTAGAAGCATGGGGTTAAAGAGGTTTTTAACCACTCCTTGCCAGTGAACCCGCCTAAAAGGACACGCTGAAAATGGCAAGTCCTGAGAGCTGCCGTTTCAAAGAAAACTTTAGTTTGGTGCCTAGACATTTTTACCATCACTTTTCTTTTTCTTTTTAAAGAATTGTAGATTCATAGGAATTTGCAGAGAGAATATAGAGAGGTCCTGTTACCCTTCACCCAGTCCCCCCCCCCCCGTTGTATTTTACATAATTACAGCACAATATCAGCCGGGAAGAATGTGTGTGTACAGTTCTGTGTCACTGGAGCACGAGACTATCACCTCTTTGGATAGAAAGCTTAGCTACGTATTTTACACAATGTAATCTCTTCCTGCATGATTATAAAGCAGAAACAAAGTTATTAAATAGATTGGTTCTTGTATTTGGCAGGCAGTCCCTATATTTTCTTTGATGTGGAAAAACCAATCTGGGAAGCCATGTGAGGCTCAGAAAGTCACGTGACGCACATGTAAACAAAGCAGGCTGTGATAACTAGCTGTGCTATCTTAGCCAAGACAGAATCCCTCCCAGAATCTGCCTTCTTGGCCTGCGTAATGCAGACCCCGGGTAAGATGATCTAAAGAGCCATAACACCATCATGCTAACATCGACTGTTGCCCCACACAGGAAGATACCCTTGGGGTTCATGCAGTACTCATTCACCCAGATCCTACTATGTGCCAGACACTGCCCTACAGAGGCTGTGCACAAAATAATGGTAAATTCGGATATAAACTAGGTTTTTACCACACTCTAGGAGGGTACTAGGTAATGGGGATAAAAAGATAAAACAAGACACAATTCTGCTCCCATTAGCTGGGTTGTGATGGAGAAGCTATGACGGCAGGTCAGAGTATCTATGCAGGCAAGAGAAGGGAGGGCAGGGCAGACTTCCTGGAGAAGGGGACACCTGAGTTAGATACTAAAGGAGCAGAGAAGTCATCCAGAAGAGGCTTCTGGGCTGCGAGGCAAAGGCAAGGATACACAAATGAGCACTGAGTGGGAATGGACAGAGGGAGGCAAGCAGGAAAAACAGGAGTTTATCTCTGCTGAAGTGTTGACAGAGAGCGAGGCTGGGAATGGACCTGTGATTCAATGGAAAATTTCAAAAACCACACAAAACTGGAAAGAACAGTACACCGTCATCTGTCCATCACCCAACTTAAACAACTGTTAGTATTTGGCCATTTTATTTCATTTCTACCTCCCTATGCCCCCGTCCCCAAAATTGTATTAGTTAAAAAAACAAATCCTATGCATAATGTCATTTAATCCACAAATATTTCAGTAGGTATCTCTAAAAAGAATTCTTAAAAATATACATGTGTGTATATCACAATACCATTATCACAACTAAAACAATAATTCTTTATCACCAACTCAAACCCATTAGGATGGCTACTATCAAAAAACAAAAACAAACAAACAAAAAAACCCAGAAAATAAATGTTGGCAAGGATGTGGAGAAATTAGAACCCTTGTGCATTATTGGTGGGAATAAAAATGATGTATCTGCCATGGAAAACAGTAGAGTGGTGGTTCCTCAAAAAATAAAAAAATTGATTTACTATATTATCCAGTAGTTTCATTTCTAAATGAATCCCATTTCCAAAAGAACTGAAAACAAGGACTGGAACAGATATTTGTACACCCATATTCATAGCAGCATATTCACTATAACTAAAAGGTAAAAGCAACCCAAGAGTCCATCAATGGATGAACTGAATGAATACACAAAACATGGTATACACATACAATGGAATATAACTCAGTCTTAAAAAAGCAAGGAAATTCTGACACAGGCTACAGTGTGGATGGACCCTGAGGATATTAAGCGAAATAAGCTAGTCACAAAAGGACAAATACTATATAATTCCACTTATATGAGATACCTAGAATAATCAATCAAGTTCAGAGAGACAGAAAATAAAATGGTGATTCCCAAGGGCTGGGGTAGGGGAATGGGGAGTTAGTGTTTAGTGGAGACAGTGTCAGCTTTACAAGATGAAAAAAGTTCTGGAGATGGATGGTGGTGATCAGGTTGCCCAACAATAAGAATGAATATACTTAATGTCACTGAACTGTACAATTAAAAATGGTTAAGATGGTAAATTTTATGTTACGTATATTTTACAATTTAAAAAATTTTTAATTCTTTATTATTATCCTGTATCCCATTAGTGTTCTTGTCTCATTCATACTCTATCCAATGTAACCTAGAAGTCACATCATTTCTCCTTAAATACTTCTGCCTGTATTGCTGAAATATAAAAACTCTTAAAAATAACCATGACACCCTTGCTAAATGTTAAAAGAAATCAAATTGTTGTTAGAGGTAGTTTATTCAAAATCACTGCATTTGGTAGACATGCTCTTAAGACTCTTTCAATGTGTAACCATTCTCTCTCCATTTTTTCCTTTGCCATTTATCTGTCCAAGACAGTCCCTTAACCTGTACAATTTTCCACTTCCATAGTTGGCTGATTGTATGCCCCCATACTGTGCTTTACTAGTTCTTCTATTCTCTGTATTTCCAGTAAACTGGTAGTTAGACACCAGATCAGATTCAGATTTTGACATAATTACATATAGGTGATGTTGTGCTGCACGTCATTTTAAAAGGACGTTAGTAGATGAGGTCAGTTTTGCATTTTTATAAGTTCTCTATAATAACTGTGTGGCAAATGGATTTCAGAGAGGGAGGCTCAGCTACAGTGACCAGGCAGGAAACTGCAGAAACAGTCTGTGAGAGACAAGACCTGAGTGTGGGTATGGGAAAGAAGAGATGATTTCAGAGGTAGGTGGAAGAAAATTCAACGGGTCCTGAGGGCCAATTTTATATTGGGGGTGAGGGTCTGGGGACACGGGTAAGAGAGAGAACAAAGGAAAAGCAGGGTTTGGGCAGAGGAAGGGGTTAATTCAGTTTTAGCCATGAAGAGATGTCTGGACCATGCAGGGAAGTCCAAGAGGAGGTGAGTAAGTCGGATTAGGATTCAGTGGAGACTGTCATCAGCAACGCATGAGACTGTGAGCAGATCCCATCGTTCAGGAAGGGTGAGAAGCATCCAAGGGGCGGGTGAAGAGCCCATAATGAAGGCAGAGCACAAGGTTAAATGCATCAGAAAGGTCCAGAAAAAAAAAATGGCGAGGCCTGCCATTACAGCATCAAGGCGGTGGCTGGAGGTTATTCGAAAATGGTATTACAATGCTGCAGGGTTCAATAAACTGGGGTTAATGCAAGATAATGCAATACATGTGGTTGATGATGTAAAAGAACACCTAAGAAGGCTTCCTGAGAACTTGGATGACAGGGTGTTTTGAATTAAGAGACCACTGGACCTGACCATGAGGCAGCAGATCTCGCCTAAAGAGCAGTGGACAAAATAAGAGGATAAATTCTACCTTGAACCATATCTGAAAAGGGTTATTGGGAAAGGAGAGAGAAGAATGGGCAAAAAAATAATCATGTAATGGAAATGTGTGAATGCAGCTGTCTTCCAAGTATTTTTGTGATGTTGGTTAAACCTGAAATGTACAATTTAGAATCATCTGGACTCAAAATATATTACTTTAAATAAATGTCTATTATAATTTTAAAAAGAAAGATCCAGAAAGATAAAGGCTGAAGCTGCCCAGTGGGTCTGATAACTAAAAGCTCAGTGATGACGGTGCCCAGAGCAGTTCCAGAAGGTTGACTGGAGTAAACACCCTTGACTGAGAAGTAACTGGGAGGTGAGTAAACAGAGTATGGATTGTTCTTTTCCAAGTTTAGTTTTAAAAGGGAGATAGAGAGACAAAGTAGATTAGTGGTTGCCTCGGGCTGGGAAGGGGGGATTGATGGGTGACAGCTAAGGGACGTAAGATTTTTCTGCATTGATGAAAGTGTTCTAAAATCGATTGTACTTATGGTCACACAACTGAGTTGTATGCTTTAAATTGGCGGATTGTATGATATGTAAATTACATCTCAGTAAAGCTGTTAAAATAAAGTTGGGGAGAGAGACTGGTTGATAGCCAAAGAGGGTCAAAGAAGGGTTATTATGGAACAATACTTGAGTTCACTTAAACAATAGCAGATAACTACCTGTTGATTAGCCTAGATCCCTCTAAAATTCTCGGGAACTTTGTTATTCTATGAATCCAGTCAGGTATTCATATGTGAATATGAGAAAGATGTGTCCCAACCACTACTGGAAACGTGACCACCACTCCGCTTACAGGGAAGTTCTGACTTAACTGAGGGCTCCGCATGTAAGAGTGATGCTCTTCCCTGCCAGAGCCAAACCCTCCACCCCATCCCACCTCGTCAAGGTCCTTGTTCATTCAATCACCACCTGCTCTGTTTTCCATTCACCTCCCTCTTTGTCAGTTCTTTCCTCCCTAAGCACTGACAAATGCTCAGTACCGCCCATCTTACACTCCATCCTACCAAAAGCATTTAGCAGTGTTAAGAGCTAGCCCAGTTTGAATCCTGGTTTGGTTGCTTAACCATTGTGCTCACAGACAAGTTACTAAACATCTTGAGAAGCTTTGGTTCCTCATCTGAAAAAGGAGGAGGGGAGAGGAGTCACTTCCTGGGGGGCTAAGTCTCAATGCCACTTACTGAGTAGCTGATAACAGTCTCTTCAGAGCTTCTTCAAAGATGGGGCTCTCCTTTGTCATACTCACCAAGGTGACCTCCAGGTTCTTAAATCCAAGGGACACGTATCAAACTATGTACTTGACCTTTTGGAGGCTCTGAGCTCTAACGACCATTCCTCCCATCTCCACACAATGTCTTCCTCCCTTAAGGCCCACAGACCCCTCTCTGGACCTGCTTCTGCCTCCAAGGCCACTCCTAGCAGGCTGGCCCTTCTGATGCCTCTTCCTTCAGTGATGACGCTGAAGGAAAGGGCCTTCGTCCCTTTTCACTGCTGTCCCCTCACCCACTCAGGGCCTTGGCCACAGCTTAACCACACCCGGCAAGAGCAGGCACTCGAATATTTTATTGAGTGGACTGTCTTCTTTGTGCCCCGTGTTCTCAATTTGCACACGACTGGAAACTGGGGATCTCTGCGGGGATGTGCTCCACTCGGTGCTCTCCACACTCAGCACCTGCCTCCTCCCTGACCAGGTGCACAGCTCAACCCTGTCCTCTCAGGTGACCCACACTGCGCTCTGCTGAGTCTACCTTCTAAATCTCTCTCCGGCGTGATCCCTCCAAGCGCCGCCATCTTAGTTCGCCTCATTTGTTTACCCAGATTACTGAAGTAACTTCATGCTGATCGGTTTCTGTTCTCTCTATCCTACCCGTTATGTCACCAGTGTGAGCTCTATAATCACATATCCGAACCATTTAAAATCCCTTCTTACTTCCCCATTACTTACAGATGAAGCTCCAATTCCTTAACCTGGGACATAAGGGCCGGTCTGATCTGATTCCGATGACTTCTCTGATTAATCCCCTGCTGTGTCCTTAAGGCTCCGATTTAAACTGAACTCCTCAGGACTGAGAATATACCTCTAGCCTGACGACCTCCTACTAGTCCTTTAAGATTTAGCTCAAACATCAGCTCCTCTGCGGCCTTTTTCCCTCCCATGGACCCCACATAGTCAAGCTGCTACTCTACCCCTAGCGCTCTGACAATGCTTGTCCATAGTACTTATGTTTCGCATTCATGGTAAAGCACTGCAGTCATACTGTAAAACCCAGACCTGCCTGCCTGCATCTCTCCCTGTCCATGGAGGACAAGAGCCTTGCCCTTTTCATCCACAGAGCCAGGTCCACTGCTCAGCAAGTTACAGGTGCCCAGAGACCATTCCCAGAACAAACGCCCACCTTCCTCATCGCTCCCCTTCCCGGTCACTCTACCGTTCTTCAGCCTCATGGATATTTGTTCTTCAGTTTCACAGGTTCTCTCTACCCAATAATGGAGGCAGTACTAGTTCACTTAATTTTCAGGACAACCTTCAGAATGAATGCTGTACGATTATCCCCAATTTCAAGATCAAGGCACTCGGGCTGAGAGAAGTTAAAGAACTTGGAAAGTGCATGCTGAACCAGGATGTGAACACAGATCTATTTCAAAGTAATTTCTCGAAGTCCAACTTTGGTGACTCCACCAAATGTGCCTTTTTCACCTTAAAACTTCCCAGTGTATTTACTTAGCATCATCAACTCTTTCTTTTCCTTCTTTGAGAGGAAACATCTCTCCTTGTGAAGATTTAACTCCTTTCAGCTCCACCTTATTCCTTCTGGATCTGACCTATCAGAGCTTTTCCTTTTGAAATGTTTCCTCTCCACTCAGTGATTTAAAGCTGTTTTGTTCTAAGAGCAGTGCTCTCAAAAGATGCTCCAGCATCACCTGGGAACCTACCGGAAACGCAAATTCTCAGACACTACCCCAAGCCCACCAACTCAGGAACTTGGGGGAAGGGGGCCCAGGAAACAAGCTCTCCAGGTGTAGTCCCACTGAAAATAAACAGGTGAAGCTAATTTTAATAATATATTTTATTTAACCCGATATATTATTATTTCAAATGTAAATGATATAAAAAATAGAGGTATTTTAGTTTGCATTCTTTTTCGTACTAAATTTTCAAAACCCAGTGTGTAGTTCACATCTTTGGTACAATTCAAATTGGACTAGGAGCGTTTCAAGTACTTACAGCCCTCCCCGACTGGCAGCTACCGTACTGGGCCTAAATTTCCAGGTTACTGGCCCGGCACCTGCTGCGGCAGCAGGTTCCTTACTGCACACGGGGCTCCCCTTGCAGCCGGTCCTCCCATGTCAGAAAAGCTGAACTGCACACACCAGGCCTCTGCACAGGACCTTCCTGTCTGAAATACTCAACCTCGCCCTCCTCTCTTTCTCCCAAACTCCTTCTCATGATCTCGTTCAATGCGTTCAACAAGAATCCATCAGAGCTAGAGTTCACTTAGCCAGCCTGCGGCTGCCTGGGCCCTGGGGATATGGCAGGGAACAAAACAAACCCTTGCTCCTTTGGAGCCTACATTCTACTTGGCTTTTCCTCCCGAGAAAATCGAGCATGGAAAGAAAGGCAGTTTGTGAGGCTTATGTTTTAAATAAGGTGCTCAGGAAAGACCTCATGGAGTGAGAAGTACGAGCCAAAGTCTGCAGATGAGGTGTGCCAACATCTGCAGAAAAGGGTCCAGCAGTGTGAGAGGCCAAGTGGGAGCATGCCTGGTGGAGACGAGCCGGAGGAGACCAGGGAGCTGGCAGGAGGGACCACAGTGCCAGACTGCACAGGGCCTGTGCGCCCTGGTTAAGGGGTGGCTTATCCACAGGTGAGATGGAAAACCGGTGGTGGGGTTGGAGCAGGGCAACAAGATCATTCTGGCTGCTGGGTGGAAAGCAGACTGTAGGAGGATGAGGGCCAGCATGGAAGCGGATTAGGAGGCAATCATCCAGGTAAATGAAACAATGGTTTAGACCAGGGTGGTAGTGGCACAGATGACAAGTGGCCAATCTTGGCTGTGTGTTCAAGGTGGAACTGCTGAGGTTTGCTAAGGGGGTTTGACCCAAAGGCCTCTGGGAGAAGAATGTCTCTGGCAGGCTGGTGTGTGGCTAGAGCACAGTGAGTGATGGCAGGCGGCAGCAGAGAGGCCCTGGGGAGAGGCCATGGACGTGTGAGGTTAAGGATGGAGCTGGGCAGAGAAGTAGTTTTGCCAGGCGCACAGGGAGCTCTGTTCTGTGAGCACAGCCCGGCACTCAGTAGCATGGAGCATGTAGTGCCCACCTTTTTAGAGTCTTTCTCAATTCCCCGAGGTGACTGCAGTTTGCCACTGGCTTTTTGTGCCATCCTCTGGTGTGACGCATATAAAAGCACAGCGATGGTCAGTCTGTATCTGTCTCTGTCAGCTCCTAGGACCGGGTCACTCCCTCATTCACATCTGTCCGCCAGAAAGGGAATTGACTCATCATTGCTTAGTAAACAGACCCCTAAACTCTGCCTGTTGGTTGGGGCTGGCTAGTTTGCCAAACCAGAACATTCCATAATTGGCCTGGTCTTTTGGTAAAAGCTCATGCCTGATTAACAGAGCTAATCAGGAGATCAACAAAATGAACATTTTAAAAAATCTCCTAAATCAATAAAAGCTACCATTTATTAAACACCTATTCTGTGGTAGGCAGAGCAACTGCAAAGCAGATGCTGTTATCATTTCACAGGGAAGGAAACTTAGGCTTGGCCAGTAGAAAGGAGAATGAAGAGGAAGATCAGCAGTAACCATAGCTCAGAAGCTCTGTGTGTGTGTGCGTAACAGGCAGTGACAGTGACGGCTGCTTATGTCTTAACAATCCTAGAAAGCACAGTAGAGAACTCTGGGGGGTGAGAGCTGGAAATATCCACCTGCAGCTTCATAGCCCCCAGGGGTGGCGAGCTGCCTGCCACACTAAAGGCTGGTGCAGAACACAGAACACATGTAAAGTCTCAACTCTCCACTTAAGTTATACAGGCCGCATGCATGTGCTTACACTGTACTACAGAACCCAACTTCTGACACGATTGTAGACTTTCTCTAACAAAAATGTTTAGGACAAAAATGTAGAAAGGTCATATACTCTTGACGTGAAATGGACAACCTGCAGTATAAACTGTCAATGGATCAGTGGGACATTGGGACATTAGCAGTGCACCTCAGGCCCGGCCCCAGAGGGGCTGCAGCTCAGAGCTCTGCAGACTTGGAGCAGGGGTTGGCCCTGCATCTCATGTTCCTGCCACTCCTCTGAAGCTGCCCTGCCAAAGGTCACCAGCAAGGTCCACATGGCTGAATACAACTTCCCAGCAACCCCTACCCTGTAGGGGCTCTCCTGACCTGGCTCAGTAAGTAGAATCTCAAAAATCAGAAACTCTTGATTTATCCCTAACTCCTCCCCCAACTCCTAATCAACTGCCAAATCCTGTTCACTTTACCATTTCAGTATCTATGGAATCTGTCCTGTCCCCACACAGCCACTTACTAGCTCTTCCTACTCATTTCTTGCTAAGACCAGTAAAATAGTCTTTTAACTGGTCTCTCTCTTGCCAACCTTCTATCACCTGTCCCACACCTGTCTACTCACCCCCCACATCCGCCCTCTGCACCACTGCAAAGATGACCTAAGGCACAGATTTACTCGAGGTTCACCAGTATTTCAATCCTTTAACTGGCTCTCCACAGTATGTAGAAAGAATCAAGTGCAAGCTCCTTGCCATGGTATGTGCAATGAGTGATTTTATGCATCAATTTGACTAGGCCACGGGATGCCCACATATTCAAAGATTATTTTGGGTGTGTGTGTGAGGGTGCTTCCAGATGAAATTAATATGTGAGTCTGTGGGCCGAGTAAAGCAGACTCTTTCCTCATTGTGAGTGGGCCTAACCTAGGCAGTTAGGGGCCTGAATAGAAAAAGCTGGTAAGAGGAAACTCCGCCCACCGGATTGCCTTGAGTTTTAAAAATCGGTTCTTTTGGGTCTCAAACCTGCCAACACTTGGACTGGAGCTGTGCTGTCGGCTCTCCGGGGTCTTCAGCTTTCCCACTGCAGATCTTAGGGACTCATCAGCCACCATCACTGCGTGAGGCAATTCATTAAAACTGATCAATCTCTCTCTACATATCTATCCCTATATCTCCTAATGGTTGTTTCTCTGGAGAACCCTGACTAGTGCAGTATGCAAGACTTTTATGATTTGACAAGTTTATGTCTCCAGGCTTACTGTTCAACCCATCCTTGTCATATACTTTTCCTTTGCAATTAAAATGTTTTTCTTGTGAAAGGTATCATACATATATGCATACATAACAGTGCAAAAAGTAATAATAAAATGAACACTGTGCACCAACTGCTCAAGTGAAGAAACAACAGTACCAGCACTTTAGAAACCTGGCACTCAAAGTGTGGTCCTGGGACAGCACAACTGGCATCGCCTAGAAGGGTGCTGACTCTCAGCAGCTCCACCTCTGCCTTAGAACCCCCAGGTTAACAGGATCTCCAGGTGATTCATACACACATTAAGGCTGAGGGGCTCTCCTGAGAAGCCCCTGCATCCTCTCTTCATGCCCTCCCCGCCCCCCAGATGTAACTAATACCCTGACTTTGTGTTAACAGCTGTGATTTATAGCTCCAACACCCTCATGTAACCTACCCCCACTATAAACCACCTGGTCTTGAAGACGGAGCGCAAGCGCCCAGCAGCCAGGCAAGGACAGGGCAGCACTGCCCTGCTGGGCAGAGGCCCCAGGAGGAGGTGAGCGGGACAGTCTCTGCTCGGGGCTCTGACTTCCGCTTCTCTGGGAGGTGACGAGGCCCCTTTTGAGAAGTCATGAGCGAGGTCTGGAGCAAGTCCTGGGAAACAGGGTTCCCCACAGTTGGGCACCTGGCAGGACTGTGGGGTGGACCAGGTATGGGACTGCAGAGGGAGTGGGCTGCCCTGCACCCCCTGCTCCTAAGCCCACCGTGGACCCCTCCGCTCTCAGGGAAAACTGAGAGCTTCCGTGAGTGACATGCGTGTCCTCGGGAGAATCCGGGCCAAGTTCTCCTGGGTGTTCTGTCCTCGGGTTAAGAAGATGGCCCGAAAGAAGTGGGGGTCTTGGTGGTGACAGTCTGTCTCTGGGGTGACACTGTTGCAGTAGGGCTCAGTTGCCTCCAGTCTGGCGCCGGGCTGTCATCCTGGGATAACCTTTCACCTTCCTCCAAGGGGACCCCTTGTCATCTCACGATGGGTGTCCTGCTTCCTGTCTCTCATGTCTGACTCTTTCCCGATTTATTCTTTTAATTTTGGTAGAGTACTTCTTACAGCAGCTTCTTGAGAAAGGACATGTGACAGTCAAATTTAAAAAAAAAATTCATCTCTGAAAATGACTTTATTCTACACTCTTTCTTGTTATGTACTTTGGCTAGGTATAGAATTCTAGGTTTGCAATCAATTTCCTTCAGAATTTTGGAGGCACTGTACCACTGTCTTCTTGCTTCCCATGTTGCTGCTGTAAGGTCCAAAGATACTTGGATTCTTGACATGTGACCTAGAACCCTCCCCACAAGCCTACCTATAGCCCCTTTTAAACCCAATGTTCAGAAATTTTATGACTGATGTGGGTCTATTTTCTTCCCCAGTGATGGGCACACTGCGTGCCCTTTTAATCTGGCAACTCATGTCCTTCAGTTCTCAAATTATTTTATTAATCATTCCCTGCCTGTTTTCTTCCTGTAATTTCTGTTATTCAAATGTTGGGCCTCCTACGCTGGTCCTCTAATTTTCTTCTCTATTTTCCATCTGGTTTGTCTTTTTTTTTCTCTCTCTACTTTTTGGGAAAATTACTTATATTTCATATGTATAGTTCACACATATATTTCATATTTTAAAAATATTTCCAAGATTTTGCTTTCTGAATTAAAAAAAAAAAAACACTTTTGGTCCATAAATACAATATATCCTCTTAACTAGCTCGTTAACATCTCATTGTCTAAAGCAAGTCCTAAGTCCAAGCACCAAATCAAGGGATGGGGAAGTATACTCTGCCTGCTAAGAAGCTATGGCAAGGGTGTGGGTTTATAACATGACCTAGAGAGTAAAGAATTGAGAGCAAACATTAACCTACCACCACACAACTAAGCGACATGACATATTCCCATCAATACAGTGACTCATTTCAGCAGCAATAAGGGATAAACATCAGGGGAGGTGAAAGAGGGAAGAGGCAAGGAGATGTATAGTCAAAAATTGTCCTAAGTAATTCTTATATATGCACCACTCAGACACAAGAGTGTCTTTGAGTGAAAAACATTAACCAGTAATTTGTTTCTAAAAAAAACTTCCAGGTTTTATAAAGTGCTTCCCCATGTATGATTTCATCTGCAAAAGCTAAATGTCATAGTGGAAAGATAAAGATCTTTGGTATTGGACTTTGGTTTGAACTTTAGTCCTAACGACTGAGCTGGCAACCTTGGCAAGGTAACCTATGAGTCTCACTTTTTTTCCTTACATGTAAAATTGGACATAATAATATCTACATATGAGACTGCTGTGAGGATTAAATGGCAATATATTTAAAGAGCCTGGTTCTTTTAAAATTTTATTGTGACCTGACCAGCTAAGTTACTTACATCAAAGCAGGCCCAATAATGGATTTCGTGGTCCTAAGACAGCACATCACATAGAGTAGTTCCCCCTTATCTGTGGGGGATACATTCCAAGACCCCCAGTGGATGTCTAAACCACAGATAGTACAAGTTATGGGAATGTGATCTCTCTCTAAATATCTTATTGTACTGTACTCACTCTTCTTATAATGATGTGAGGTGCTGAAATGCCTATGTGATGAGATGAAGTGAGGGGAATAAGCAGGTGTTAGGCTACTATTTACCTTCTGAGGACACGTCAGATAGAGGATAATCTGATTTGTGTAATCCTGGATCATCGAGCCATGAAGATGGCAATGGCTGGATTTCAATTTAAAACTTATGAATTATTTGTGGAATTTTTCATTTAATATTTTCAGACCACAATTGACCATGGGTAACTGAAACCGTGGAAAGCAAACCTCGGTAACTGAAACGTGGATGGGGTGGGGAGGGACTGCTACAAGCAGCAGAGGCAGCTGAAGGCCGAATCCCACGACAACTGACCCATTCCACAGTGTATCACCTCCAGCCTGCTCATGGCTTCCTTAACAGAAAAGTCCTGATATCATTAGCGCATCAGCAACACTCAGAGACTTCGCTTTCCCAGTAAGGGAAGAGATGCTTTGCGGTCTTCTGGCTTTAGAAGAACTGCCCTGTTTTACCTCCCGTGAATCTCAACCCTCAGAGAGAGAGCCTAGACTGTGCTAGATTGGGTTACCTGCTTAGAGGTAAAATTTTTCCACTTAGTTTACAATCTTTGGTCTCTTAGAATTGTTTTTCCCCTTAACACCCTTTAAAGATGAGGAATTTGGAGCAGAGAGAATGAGTATCATGCTTAAAGTCATACTATTACTTTAAGCCAAAACGGTCATTGCATTTAGGTTTTTGACTTCTGACCCATAATAACCTTCACCCCGTCTGTATGCAAATACTGAATTATCTTCCTTCTGCTCATCAGCAGGACCGTCCTTCCCTGAGACACAGGGCCTACTGTCTTTTTTGTTATTGTTTAGATTAACACACTTTATAACTATACAGCAATAAAGGTACTACTATACAACAATAGAGACACAAACCTTTTCCTTGTTTTATATTTACGCAGAGAGTCACAGAATCTATCACATCTTTCTTTGATTGACTTTAAAATGACTCTAGTCTGTCTAATTTCATTGCCTTTATGAAGAAGCCCTTAGAAAATTTTCAGGGCATGTGGTCTGTAAATTCATGGTTTTTGTCCTATAATTTTTCAAAAATTGTGGTCAAAAACCCATATCATAAAATTTACTATCTTAACCCTTTTTAAGTGTACAATAGTGTTAACTATATGCACACTGTTCTAAAACAAATCTCTAGAAGTTTTTAATCTTGCAAACTGAAACTTTATACCCACTGAATGAATGATTCCCCCTTCCCGCCAGCCTTGGAAACTAGCATTCTACTTTCTGTTTCCAAGGGTTTGACTATTTCAGATATCTCATATAATTGAAATCATACGGTATTTGTCTTTTTGCAACTAAGTGATTTTACATAGCATCATGTTCTCAGGGTTCATCCATCTTTTGGCATATAACATGATTTCCTTCCTTTTTAAGAGTGAATAATACTCCATTGTACGTATATACCACGTTTTCTTTACCTACTCATCTGTTGATGGAAATTTAGATTGCGTCCACCTCTTGGCTACTGTGAATAAGGCTGCCAGGAACATGGGAGCACAGATCTGGGTCTATCATCTTACCTCTACCCACTCCATTTTTGAAATGACCATAGCCTAAAAACATACAGCTTCTCATTCCCTTCCACAGTATTATTACTATTCATTCAATCTATGCTTCTGACTGCTAAATATGTGGCAGGTATGGTGCTGGACTCTTGGTTTTGCTCTCAAGTTGCTCCTAATCTAATGGAGCGCAGTAAACACACTAATTAAAGCTCCGTGGAACTGTTCTGACAGAGGTTAAGGACCTAGTCCAGCTTGAGGAACAACTGAGGCAAGGCATCCTGGAGATGACACATGGGCAAAGTTCTGAAGGCTGAGGAGGCAGACATTATGAGAGACTGGGGAAGGACAGACATGGGAAGACACGAAGAGAAATTAGGCTGTTTTCAAAGAAGTACATTCAAAGTATTACTTTGGGGATCTTGGGTGTATCGCACATGGGCTTCATCCCCATGGTTGCAGATGCCATCCAGCAACATGCTGCCCCACCAGGCATGGTCCAGCTGATGCCACTTCAACTATGTGTCTGTACTGGTCTGTCAGCTGCTCAGCTAGGCAGCGCGGCAGTCCACCGCCCACGACAGCCTTGAGCACATGGGTTGCCTAAGTTTGGCCTGTGAGTTGGGACGCTTTAAACTCAGATATACCCTAGAGCAGGAAGCAGGAGTGGTGATATTTTTCAATTAAAAACATCATTCTTCCACCCTCAACTAATCAATCAGTGAAGGAACATGCCATGAGACAGCATAGAGAACGTGGGTAAGAAATATGAAGGCAATGCATCGTATCTGACAGGCAATAAAACTCATGACAAGGCTCCATGCTCGTGAACTCTCTCCCTTGGAAGTGAGGGGCTTATCACAGAGATGTAGCAGGTACAGTTGAAAAATGAAGTCAAACTTTTTCTGACAGACAGCTGAGTCTGATTTGGCTGATGAATTTGACAACGAAGACAAAACTGGTTTTGCCAGTTAGGTCATACAGTAGACATTTTCCACACATTAAACAAGATATAACAGCACTTCTAAGATTTTGATGAAAATATTAGCTAAAGCAGATAAAAAGTATTTTATCAAAAACTACTGTATTGGCAAAGGTGTACTGAAATAACAGCATTTTCATTTTCCTAACCAATTTTGAACATATTAGATTAAACAAGGTACCTCTGTGTGAAAGAATAACAGGTATATCCAATAATCAATTGGTAAGATTTGTGTTATATTATCAGTAACTGAGAAAGTAAATAACCAATGACTAGATTCATCCTTTTGTAAGTCAAGATGGTTTCTAATTCTTTGCTTTCAATAAATTAAAGGTGTATCCAACCCAGTTGTCAGCTAATTAGTAAATTAATTTTTGATGATACATCATTGTGATTTCTAGCATACAACTCAAGTTTCAAAAAAATTACATAACATTACTATACTAAATTTCTTCCTTTCTTTTTTATTTATTTATGTAAACAAGGATTTATGGGACTTAAATTTATAAAAACAAAAAATAGAAATAGAATCGAGCACTATCATTTTGTCAACAAATACATCTATGCTTATGTGAACACTCAGGAAAGGGAAGCCTCATCCATCTCATTAAGTGAGGCATTTCTAATAAACTTGTGTTTTTTTGATTAATAATTAATTACAAAAATGTATAATGCATTTATTTTGTTGTGTACTCAATTACTATAACTCAACGTATTGAAATAAACACTCGTTAATACTCAGATGCTACACACAGCCTTCATACATAAATGCTACATATACAAATGTTACATATATTCTGTGTAAATTAACTTGAAAAGAGCAAAAATATGCATAGTTTTATGATCAAAGTAAATTGAAAAGTTTTTAATTTCAATTTTTATATCTTTTTTTTGTTCTAGAAAAATATGCTAATCAAATAAAAAGAACTGCAAGCATTCAGTATGTTAGAATAAAACTACATGGGGCCGGACCTGCAGCTCAGGTGGTTGGAGCACCAAGATCCTAACACCAAGGCCACAGGTTCCATTCCCACATGGGCCAGGGAGCTGCGCCCTCTACAGCTAAGATGGTGAACAACAGCTCTCCCTGGAGCTGGGCTGCCCTGAGCAGCCAGAGGTTGGCGTGGGCTGCCGTGTGCTGCCACCGGCTACTGTGTGCTGCCATGAGTGGCCAGTGGCCAGAGTGAGCTGCTGCTGTGAGCTGGTGACCTGCGACCGACTGCCTCAGCTGAAGGGGAGGGAGGTAGTGCAAGGCTCCTAATACCAGCATGGGCCAAGGAGCTGTATCCTACACAACTAGACTGAGAAACAACGGCTTGAATCGGCGTGGGGAGTGGGGAGAGGCAGAAGAAAGGAGAGAAAAACAAAAAAAGAATAAAATTATGTGGGGCAAGTGTAAAAGAAACACAAGTTCCAGGAGAAAAAGGAATGATTTTAAATTTTTGTTAAAGAAAAGCATTCTTTAAATAACTGATGAAAGCATATTGTTAAGGTATTCAGATTCCACTAGCTACATTTTAAAAAGTGATGTAACCTTTTTATTTTTAAATGTTAATTTTATAATTCTCTGGAATTTATATCCCCTTCAACTATAAATAGTATTTTTCTTCCCCTTTTCTTTCCCTTTTAGAATAGTTGATTCACATTAAATATATATAGCACTTTATAAGACTCCATGTTATATAAATTGCTTATTTCTTATAGTTCACTTAATAAATTGAGTTATGATAGTTTAGTATACAATTGAGCAACATAATAAATGCATTATAGATCAACATAGTAAATGCATAATTTTTGATAAGCTTAAAAACTTCGGATGAAAAGCTTTAGTTGTCAACAAAAAAAAGTGTGAGGAAATTCACAATGTTTCACAATTATTTGGTCCAAATACCTATTATCAAATGTACAGCTTTTCATGATTTGACTCCTATGTTTCCAGCTTTATCTTCCAGGTTCCAGGCACTTCAAGCCCCAAAATCAAAGAACTACTCATTGTCATAATTTTGTGCTTTGGCTTAGTTTCCCAAAAGGATCAAAATCCTATTAGATGCCTTTGATAAGAGAGAGCTCAGGTCCCCATTGCATATTAGCGTATTAAAGGTTTGGAAATGTCCTAAATAAGGAAACTGTTTAAGTCTGTTTATCCCAGTGTCTCCTAAATTTGTTCAACTCTTTTTAATATGGCACTTGAAATCAGTGTTCCATTGAACACCCTTTGGGAAGAGCATCTGGCAAAATATTAAGACTCATTTAAAAGCCAAATCTTTAAAGCTTTCCAAACCTCACCCAAAGAGGCATCCTTTCCCCAATATTCCCACAGGCTTTGAAACCCCCAACATGGCTTTGAAATTACCTATTTACTACATACTTCCCATTAGGCTGCCTGACATAGACCCTGTGACACCACAATTCCTGGCTCCCAGTAGGAGCTCAACGTTCATTGAGCAACTGAAAGCAACTGAAAGCTGGAAGTGAAGGAAAGGAGTGTGGAACTCCCAGGTTTCCACTTTGGTTGAACGTGCTAGGGAAAACATTCCAAAGGAATATAAGATTGGCAGGAAAAGGGGAGAGTCCATTTTGGACATGTGGAAACTCAAAATGGAAATGTCTAGTAGACATTTGGAAATATGGATCTGAACCTCTGTAGAATCTAGAAATTTGGAGAATCTTACAGGTGATAGACAATGTATGAAAGTCAATGACATTACAAAGTAGAGGATGGAAAACATAACTATTTAAAAAGTGAGCAGTTTCTCAAGCCAAAAAAACGCAAAATTCCCCTCAACACTCCCCTTCCCTCTTGCCCCCATCTACTCCATCTAGCCTGTCACCAAACTTCTACCTCTACCATCAGGAGCTGCCCAGAATCCATCTCGTCCTCTTCATTTCCTCTACTACACCAGCCCCAGCCTGCACCACTGCAAAAACCTTAACTGCATCCACTCTTACCCACACCAATCCTATCCAGCACTAGAATGGGCTTTAAAAAATAAGTCACATCACGTCATGTTTCTGCTTAAAATCCTGCTATTGCTTCCCACTGCACTCGATCTGATCCTTGCTCACCCACCTCTCATACCACCTGCCTACCGGCCACACTGACCGCCTTTCTTTTCTTCATGCAAGCTCAGAAGGTTCCTGCCTCAGAGACTTTGTGCTGGTGGTTCTAACTGGAATGTTCTTTCTTGAGACTTTTGGCTAACGGATAACCCTCCTGTCATTCAGGCCCAAATTAAGACAAAGCGTCTAATCTAAAGCTGCAACTATAAATCGCTCAGTATCACACTACTCTTAATTTTTCTTAGGATTTATTATAATTTAAAACTAATTTTTATTATTTCTTTGTTTTACAGAAGGAAGATTTATTCAAGCAAGAGAAGGGTTGGTTGGGCAGAGTCTTCTGGAAATTCTAAAATTAATTTTTAAAATTATCGATGAGATAATTTTCTCTATGAAAGCAGTTTTAATTTGTCCTGTTCACTGCTGTATTTCTAGTGCCTAAAATACGTTCTGGCCCACAGTAGGCACTCAAAATATTTGTTGTATGATTGTTGTATGAATTAATATGAGAAAGCAGGAAAGAGACTGAGAAAAAAAAGTCAAAAAGCTGGAAAGAAAATCAGAAGAGAGTAAAGGCCCAGAGAAGAGTCTTAAGAAGGAGGAAGTCAAGAAGAATGATGACTAAGAAGCCACTAAATTTGGCAATTCCATCTTTGGTGTCCTTTCAGGGGGCAAAGTAGGAAAAGTAGAAGAGGTAGAAGGCAGATTACAATGGGCTGAGTAAATGGGAAGTTCAAGGAAAGGGCAAAGGGAAGGAAGAAGACGGAATGCTAGTTTGAGGGTGAGAAAAGACAAAAGAAGGGAATATCTGCTTGTGCTTTCAAGCTGAAGGGAAGGATGCTGTGGGAAACCGGATACTGACAATAAAAAAGGAAAGAGGGTGCTAGGACAAGGTCCCAGATGTTATAGGAAGAAATGGGATCCTAAAGCCACATTAGTCATCTTTTCTCTAAAACTATGATTACAGCACAATGTCTGTTTTATGTTCAGAAATATCTACTCCCTAGAAATAATGTATTTGAATAATTCTTACATGATTTCGGTCCACAAAATCATTATTAAAAACGTGCACATACTTCTTAACTCTTAGAAGGTATACACTGGGGTATTTGGAAGTAGAGAGCAATGAGATGTGCACTGTCCTCTCAGGTGGTTCAGAGAACAACAGTTTTAGAGAGGGAGAGAGGGTATGTGCAAATGATAAAGTAAACGGGGCACACTGGGGACAGTGGGTAGAATCTAACATGTTCTTTATACTATTTGTGTAGTTTTTGTTTTAAATTATGTATAAATAAAAGTTAAAGAGATAGAGGAAGAAATTTTGCACACCTAAGCTAAGCAAGGAAGGCAATTTCCATGAAACTGGAAATTTGGCATTTTTCTGTCAAATTTCTACTTTTAGACTATCAAGCAGCACAAAATAATAACGGTGGATAAAGGGACGAGTCATAAACCTTTTCAGCATTTTACTAAAAGAAAAAAGTTCAAGCTATTGTAAAAGACTATTTTCATTGCAGAATACATGTATAAAGTGTGTGTGGGGGTAATTCTCTATAATCTAGTGTTCCTAATAAAAAGTCAACCATAATTGTCATTAGAAAACTACTATTTGGTTTCTAAAGAGCACACACAGCATGAAGAAAACCTAGTGAGGTCATTCCTTGACAACTAGATAGAGTCTGAAGCACTGTTTCTGATCCATCTTTAACAGAGTAAGCAGATAGTGGTTAAGATTTTGCTGCGGTGGGACATCCTAAAAGGAAAAAACCTAAAGGTGAACTCTATTAGTTAATTTGATCCCTTTTCAAAAAGCTGCACAAATGGTTTGTTAATGGTAACTGTAGGTATGAGACAGCCACCTAACAGTACTACAGTACTTTTGGGGGGAAAAAGAAGAAATAATATTCCGTACGTTATTCTACATATATAGAGATTTGATATATTTCTATATTTGTATCAAACATATATAGAATTGTCAAAAATAACAATGACCGTCCCTCTCCCTGTGCAAGCTGTGCCCTCTCTCCAAGTCATATCCTACCCAGGCAAGGTCTCTCCCCCCTTGTGAGGTGACGGAGCCACTAAAATGGAAAATGTCACTGTTTTCTTAGTGACATTGATCTTCCATTCCTGCGATCCCATTCCAAGGCCGAAGAGCATAGCTAGAATCACCTGGAAAGTGAAGTGAAAAGGGGTCCTCTTCCTGGTAGGGAGACAGAAGAGCACTTCCACTCTCAAGTTGAAACTCATGAAATCCATGCATCAAGATTTAATGTGATAAGACATCAATGTAACTCGACACATCTAATCAGACTGACACCCAAAGGAATAACCAACAAGCCAGATTCCAGTTCTAACACACTCAAAATTAATTTCTCTTCAAACAACATACCTAATGTCTCCATTAATTCAGGACTAAAAATACCATAGAGGGTCTAAACTCCTACTCTCTTTAAAGAAACTGAATCACTACTAATATGCTTTCTAGAGGGAGTTCAAGGCAACTGTGTGTGTGTAAAACGAAGATTTTTATGAGCTTTCTTTACTTAACCTGGAATGACCACCCACTACTCTTGAAGTCCTTCCTTAAAACAAGTTGTTATAAAGGTGTCATGAAGTTAAGCCATTTTGCTTTTAAGGTTGGTGCATAAGACGATAAATTACGGAACAAAGTACTGCCAAGTTTAATAGCAATCATTCAACAAACACATGCCGAGAGCCTAAGAAGCGCACGGAACTGAGCCAAACCTCTCCCTGCCTCCCAGGGTTTACAGTCTAGTTGGCAAGACATGACCAAAGTAGTATGTGACTACGTGCTAAAAATAAACAGCCAAGACAATACGTTTCCTAAATGTTTTGGCAACGTTGATTCTGACTGCTATGGGCTAGTGTGGTCAGAAATCAGCTTTGGAGAAGAGGAGGATGAGCGGGGCCTGAAGGATGGCAGGGTTGGAGAGGTGCGCAGGAGGGTACCGCAGGCCGCCTTTCCATTCGTGAAAACATTTTCACATCCACAATAATTTCTTTTGAGTCTTATAAGAATCACGGAGGATAAGAAGCTGCACATCTCTGCAGTTTGCAGGTGAGAAAAGCGAGGAGCACAGCCCGTGGGAGCTGTAGGCAACGCGACGTCCAGCAGCGCAGGCGACGGCCGCTCTCCGTGGGCGCCCAGCGCTCGGAGGAGGCCGAAGGCTGGTCGGGGGGGGCACTGCCGGGGGGCCCAAGTGACAGGCAGTAAAGGCGTGCGTTTAGAAACACACGGAACAGATTCGGTGGGGAACATTTGTTTAAACTTAAAATTACCAAGAAAACAACAACAACAACACTTTTGTCTCCCTTTTACAAATCAGTTTCGGGGAGGAAAACCTCCCTGAAATAATTCACCAGCAACCCCTGTAACATTACCAGACATTTTAAAGCGGCTTATAAACTAAAACTGGAACTGTCCATAGCAGCGCTGTGACCACAGCCCACACATTTCAGGGCAGCCCGGGCAAGGAATGCTCCAATGCAACCGGACCGCGGTGCTACGCCGTTCCTACGGTTTCCAAAGCGTTCTGGATTTTCCCACTCAGCAGTTTATCTGGTCGACGGAAGGACAGCTGGTTTCCATGCGTAAGTCCGGTCCCAGCAAAGAGCAAGGATCCCACAGACGTTCGCGAAAGGACGAGGCCACCGCGCGGCCAGCGCGCTCACGCAGCCCTCAGACTCCCCGCACCCGCCTGAAGCAAACCTGTCGGCTGCGTCCGCCGGCCTCCCCAGCGACGCCGGACTGTCAAGTCCCCACGCTCCCGTCCCCACAGTGACGCCAGTGTCGTTTCCCGCAGGTGACCACCGCTCCGTCCCCGCCAGGGCAGCCCCTCCGACCCAGGCCCGGGAGCGCAGGCCCCGGGCGTCCCGGGCGTCCCGGCCGCGGCCGGACACGCTCCCCGCGCCCTACTCACCGCGACGGGGCGGCCGTGCTCGGGGCCGTCGGCGGCGTCGTGGCGCGGGGTCGCGGCGGGCGGCGGGGCGGCGGCGGCGGCCGGGGCGGGCGGTGGCCGGTGCTTGCCGGCGCGCTTGGCCTTGGCCTGGATGCAGCGCTGGTGCAGGGCGAAGGTGTGCTGGCGCTCGAGCTCCAGGCGCTCGGGCGACACGGCCTCGTAGCGGGCCTCGCAGGTGCTGTGGTGGCGCCGGCACAGCTCGATGCGCCGGCGGAGGCGCTCCATGACCGCGCTGTGCCGCGGCAGCGCGAACTCCGCCATGGGGCAGGTGGGCAGCACCATGGGCCGCGGGCAGCACGGGCCGGGCCCGGGGCGGGCCTCCCGGGCCGGCGGGCACTGCGGGATCCGCTCACCGCCGGCGGCCGGCCGCCTCACGGCCGCGCCATGGCCCCGCGGGCTGCGGAGCGGGCTCGCGCGCGGCAGCGAGTCTTCCTCCGGCCCCGCTCGGCCCGACCGCGGCCGGCGCTCGCTGCCCACCTCAGGCCTCGGCCTGGCCCCGCCGCCCCGGGCCCATTGTTTTCCGCGCCGCCTCCGCCGCCATCTTAAAATTGTTTTCAGAGCTCTCGGAAGAGGGCGGGGCCCCGGCAGGCGACCCCGGCGTCACTGCTGATGAACAGGAACTGCGACCAATCGGAGGAGAAGGAGCGGGCCGCCCGAGGGGTGGGGGCGGGCACACCCGAGCCGCAGAGGGGCTCCCCGGCGGAGTTTAAAAGGAACCCTCCAGTGAGAGGCGGGCCTCAGGCCTGGGCACGCAGCTCGGAGCCACTGACCCCGGCCTGAGCGCCGCCCCCGCCGCGGGCCCTTCCGGGTCCGCCGTGGAGAGCCGGGCAGCAGGCGCCGGGGAGCTGGCCCGACCCAGGCGCCGCCCGGCTCCGCAGCTCGTCATCCTTCTCCTCGCAGCCGTTCTGAATTCGGCTTTCGTAAACTCGAAAGCGGCCACGCGTTTTCAGTATCAGCTGTTTCTCTTCGACCTCATTCCTCACATCCAGCCTCATAATTGGCCAGAACTGTCCACGATGAGCTGGAAAAGGTTACCCCTTGCACCATTCTGAACCGTTGAGACTGTCAATGTCCACTTCATATAAAAATTGGAACACATTTCTCAAGCTCAGCTACTGCTTACAAAAAAAAAAAAATAGCCCCAGCATATGAGGCGAGTGCGCAAGTCTCATCTAACCAGTCTAACTACAAGCCTTACACTTAAAAGACTGTGTTAGGCAAAACCCAGTCACTCAACCAAATCCAACCAAAGGCACTCGGGCGCCAGTATTATAACTCCGTAGCCGGCAGAGGAGGAGGGAGCCTGGGAAAACACACCTGGAGCAATGAGCGGGCAATAAAACCCGATGCTCTGTGGTGAGCCAAGCGCTATTAGGAACCCGGACTGCTAAAAAAGATAAACGGGGTCTGAACCCTCAACAGTTCAAACATTTGTTACAGCAACTTTTTACAAGGGCCCACGAAAATATTTTAAAATCAGGGGAAAAAGTCCTCATTCATAGTATTTTTTATACAAATGCAGTAAAAAAGTACAAGTGGCCCACCGAGGTGCAAGTGCCTGGGGCTTACAGATGACACACGGTGGTCCTGCTTCTTACCAGTCTTCAAACAAATTTTACACCAGAATTAAATGATTTCTTTCCTAATAGGAAATAGTAACTAGGAGCACTGAGTTTTGTGTACTTCAGTAAGCCATCCAAGTCTAATAATAGTACACTAAAAAGTATTGTCCTTTCAGAAACCTCCCTGAAATATGTAAGAATATGTAAAACATGAAATCTGATTCTGAACAAAGATTTATTTTCTAATACAAATTTAAAAATTAAGTTGTTCTCACAAATCTTAAAGAATATTATCTACAAATTACCCTCCCTTTCTGAGCTAGTATCCTAATGATACAACAGAAACTATTGAACCCCAATCCAGCAGGAAAAGGAGGCAAAACCTACAGTGAACTGATTGGATCCAGTACAGCTCGCTTTCCATATCAGAGGGTTGCCATGTACTCAAATTCAGCTAACCACCAAGGATCAAAACTAGGGAAAACAAGCTATATTGTTGCTGACACCTGTTCTATGTAGTTAGGCCTAAGACTGTGGCTGGTTGCACCTGTACTAAACATGCACAGACTTTTTTTGAGTCATTATTCCCTAAACAACAGAGTATAACTATTTAAATAGCATTTACACTGTATTAGGTATTATAACATAAAGATGATTTAAAATATATAGGAGGATGTGTGTAGGTTATATGCAAGTACTACACAATTTTATAGAAGGGACTTGGGTATCCTTGGATTTTGGTATCTGTAGGGGTCCTGGAACCAATCCCCCTCAGATACCACTGCCCGTAACAGTTTCTGAATGTTAGCAAACTCTCACATAGTGGCCAAATAAAGTAAGATTAACCCACTTTGAAACAGTAAAACACGCGACTGGAAGGTTACTATGAAAAAGTTCAGTCAAAAGTATATGCTTAACACAGGGCTTTAATGTAATACCATTTAGTAACGTGACAATTTGAGAAAAGTGGCAAGTATTTTGTGGACAGGAGAAACTGAGGAACACATCTGATGGAGTGGGCATTTCACAACAATGGGACAGATAACCAGCATGTAAAATCATAATGTAAGTGCCTTTTAAAGAGAACTGAAAACTGCTGCTGGTCATTCATTAATGTGTCAGACATTTAATCAGGAGGCTGTACTTTCAACAAAAAGAGCAAAAAAGTGAACCAAGACTTGTTTTTGACAAACTTTGCTAAACAACCCTGGCAGGCAAATGAACACGTTAGTGATTTACACTCGTCATTCCAAAGCTCAATTGGAAGAAATCAAGTGAGGAAATTGAATTATCAACAGAGTGAAGATGGCCGATTTCTGGAAATGCAACGATCCCACACATTTGCTCCAAGGAGAAACCTTCAGACATATTTTCAGGTCTTGCTAAGTAACTGTTTATTTGTACTCAATACATTTGGGAAAGTCTGCTACATAGCTAAGGTCACTGTGACCACAGAACAACAGATGAAAAGAATAAAGCACTGAACAGCAAGAAAAACACATCCCACCCTCATAAAAATTTAAGTGAACGAGTAAAAAATTGAAGATAAACAAAATAAACAGATACAGCCTTCATCTTTTACAAATATACTTCCTCCCCAATATCTCCCCAATATAAACACTCTGGAGTGTTTATATATTCAGTGCAAGGAACAGTATCATCGGTACATTTGAAACACCTCTCAAGAAAGGATAAAGCTAAGAGATCTAATTCTGAATATACTTCAATGTGGTGTAATATTATTACACCACAGTGATGGGGGAGAGGCTCTGATAGCACCCATCTGCATTCCATATGAAAAAACAAACCTAACATCACTTTTTAAAAAACTCTACAAGCCACATACTAAAAAAAAAATTTCTTTTTAACAGGACTGTTTTGTCATGTAATTTAAGACGCAACTGTTACATGAACGGCAAATGAAAAAAAAAAGTTTAGCAGCTACACAAATCAGGTAACTCATGCTCTATGTCGCTCCTCCCATCAATACTTTTAGCCTGTGTTCAATTACAGTCAATTCTGAATTGGCTCGCCTCTGGATTTGACGCCCCTTAGGCGTCCTTTTTTTTTACACAGAGTAAAAGAAATGGATAAAAGTGAAAGATTGTATACTATCCTGCACTTTGACCCTGGAAAGGTGTGGGCCTGCTTTAAAAAGCAAGAAGAAACATACAGGCAATCACAATAAAGCTTAACACTATGCAGAGCTTATAATTATTTTCAGCAATGGACTGCAAGCTGCGCTGTGAAGAAATGCATAGCAGGAGAAAGCTGGAAGTTTGGGGAAAAGGGAAGGAAAACAGTGTCGACACAGTGGACGATGTGATGGAAACATCTGCATCTATTCTGGATCTCACATGTCCTGGTAGCAGTCCTTAAAAAGCCATCGGCTCGAGAAGGCCGGAGCCCAGACACTGCCAAGGTGGAACACGAGGTCCGAGTGCCACATTAGGCCACCTCCTCCACTAACTGCAAAGCTGTCCGGGAACTGAGCTGTTCCAAGGGCAACAGAACACACACACACTTAAGGTCTAACCAACATCAAGTGAAAAGATTTTTTTCTTTTTATGTCTATTTTTAATACAATTTAAACAGAACCTTTATATAAATTTGGGCTTCCGTCCAATCCCTCTCCTCAATTTCCTTAGGAGGAATTGAGTCATGGAAGCAAGCAACACAAAATTATAACCACAAGAGACTGCACTTTAAACATGATTATCAATTTTAAGGGACAGAGACACTTGAATGATTTGTAATACCAAACTTAAAGGAAATGGGTTACGAAAACTGCAATTCATCCCTCTAGCATTTCTACAGATTGGTGTTATTTCTGCAGGGACAGATTAATATATTAAATTAAGCCAAGATTTTGAAGTCTGGCAAAGTTCTATGACTCTATTTTAAAAAACAAAGATGTTTAAAAACAAAACAAAACGAGTTAGTTGCTTCATGTTACATTTCACAACCATTATGCTAAATGCTTTCTTTCTATAGACACAGGGTCCTTTATGTCACAACTGCACTTATTTACTGCTAGATGTTTAAAGTTACACGGGCTAGTGTTTGACTGGAACCTGTTGAAGGTGACGTCTGGAGGTTTTCTGAGTTTCAACCTAAGGTGTGTCAAGTCCTCTCCTAGGACCACACTTGCAGGGGAAGGGGAGGGAGGAAATCACAGATCAAGTTCTTAAGATAGTTTCACTCTCTTCGCGGTTTTCTGTTTCTTGGTGATCTGTTCAAAATTTCATCTTCCTGTTGGTTGAAAAAAAACAAGAAATTCACTAGGATTAGCATTAAAAGAATCAGACACCATGCCTTCACATGTTATCTTGTTTAATCCTAAATAATCTACTGGCCTGTGGGCACATGAGCCCCATTTAGGGGCTGAGAAAGCTGGGTTTCACGGAGACCGAAGCCTATCCAAGCTGAGTCCCACAGAATACTCAAGACTACAAGCCCAGGGTTTTTGTGTATTCTACACAGTGACTTCTTAGTGGGAGGAAGCCTGGGAATTTATAAAAAGGCATGTGAGACGGGACCTACCTGAAAGAACTCTACTTTCTAGTTGAGTCAGAATATATCCATTGAAAATATAAACAGCATTGACCTTCATCAATAGGAGGGCCGAGCTGTGGGCGCTGTAAGTGGACACTGGGTAGTTCTCCAGGAAGAAACAGAATGGAACTGAGAAGTGCTTGGAAAAGGCACCTGGTTGGAAAGGTGTGGACTACTCTCTTTCCCTCATACCTGATAACCAATCCACCAGAAAATCCAGATCCAGAAGCCCCGAGTTCTCACACCCTCCTTGCCTATTACTCTGCTCAGAACCACCATATCTAGCTTGGATTATCACAGCAGCTTCCTAACTAGTCTCCCTGATTCTCCCTGCTCTGTAGAAAACATAGCAGCTAGAGTAATCAGACTGGGTCACTCCCATTTCACTAAGAGGAAAAGCCAAGCCCGTTCAAAGCCTAATTAGAGACCTAATTAGGTGAGGACCTAACCTGGAACCGTTCCCATACCCCGCTTTTCTCTGCTTACTCTGTCGGCCATATTGGTCTTCCCGACGACCACTTCAGGTCCTTGTACTGGCTGTTCTCTCTGCCAGGAATGCTCTTCCCATGGACATCTCCATGGAAAAGTCCTTGATCTCTTTCAAATCTTCGCTCAAATGTCACCTCTTCAACAAGGCCTACCGTCTTTAACACTGCAGCCTACCCCACCTCCAGCACTTTAAATACCTTTTCCTGGCCTACTTTTATTTTTCATGGCCTATTGCTTTTTAACATACTGTTCACTTACTTCCTTATGTCTACTGCTTAGTGTTTCCTCCCACTAGAATTTAAGCTCCCCAAAGGCAGGGTATCTTTGTCTTGTTCACTGATGATGCTCGGCACATAACGAGCACTCCAAGAGCAACAGGGACAAAAATTTTAGAATGCAATGATTTGTGCAAGAAATACTTTTTGAGGGCAGTGAGGAGAGGTGGCTGAAGAGACAGAACGGTAAAATAAAACAGTTGCCATCTTAGAAAGCATTTTATTAGTTTTCCCCTATAATCTTCTATTTATTCTAAAAATCATTTTCAGGGGCAGGCCCGGTGGCTCAGGCAGTTAGAGCTCCCTGCTCCTAACTCCAAAGGCTGCCGATTCAATTCCCACATGGGCCACTGGGCTCTCAACCACAAGGTTGCTGGTTCAATTCCTCGAGTCCCGCAAGGGATGGTGGGCTCCACCCCCTGCAACTAAGATTGAACACGGCACCTTGAGCTGAGCTGCCACTGAGCTCCCGGATGGCTCCGTTGGTTGGAGCACGATCTCTCAACCACAAGGTTTCCAGTTCAATTCCTCGACTCCCGCAAGGGATGGTGGGCTGTGCCCCCTGCAACTAGCAACGGCAACTGGACCTGGAGCTGAGCTGCGCCCTCTACAACAAAGACTGAAAGGACAACAACTTGAAGCCAAACAGCACCCTCCACAACTAAGATTGAAAGGACAACAACTTGACTTGGAAAAAAGTCCTGGAAGTACACACTGTTCCCCAATAAAGTCCTGTTCCTCTTCCCCAATAAAATCTTTAAAAAAAATAAATAAATCATTTTCAGCACAGAAAAAAAACTTGTGAGATTCAGATGTAATGTGAAGTTGTAACATGTTGATCTGTATTTCTAAGAATTTCACTTTTGCAAAACTGGCTATAACAGCATTTACAGCTACAGCTATTAAAATTACCCGATGAAAATACTCCCTCTACTTAATTGAACCTTAAAATAGGAAAGGTACCCCGTTCTGTTACCTCTGCTTTAGGTCGCCTATCTTCCTCCTCTTGACTGACAGAGCCTCCGTCTTCTTCAGCATCACTTTTTGGTTTCTCGTCTAAGACAGAAGTCAAACAACTGAGCAAAACCTTACACTTGTTTTCAGTAATTAGACAATTAGCATTAGGACGCACCTAAAACAACCTTTACAGTCAGTCGCTTAGAAGGATTTGAAACAACTTAGGTTGTGGGCTTACAGAAGATACTGTGGAGTCTACTTCTTACCAAGTTTCTCTTCCCCTTCTTCCTCCTCATCTCCCTTGTCCTTTTCCTCCTCCTTCTCTTCTTCCTCCTCCTTCACATCTGGCTGAGGAGCATCCGTCTTCTTGTACTCCGCAGGACTGGACTGCTTCTGAAATGTTCCCCAGAGGACAACAGTTTTGTCCCCACTGCTACGCAGCATGTTAGACAACAACTGAAGGCCTATGAGCCATGCTGTGTACCAGGCTGCAGACTGGGGCAGATACACAGAAGTGCGTAAGGTGGCCTTCCCGCCCTGGGAACTTTCTCTTGGGTGACAGTGTGGGGTTCAAGACAGAGGGAACAGTGCAAACAAAGGGGTCAGACAAACACGTGCAGGGGTAAACAGTCAAGATGACTGAGGCACAGACTTGCAGAATAGTGATGATGCTAAGGCTGGAAAAAGCACTTTGGGACCAAGTTACAAAGCATCTTGAGTGCAGCAAAGATGCAGCACTCAAGATGCAGGTGAAGCAACATCATTTAATAGAAATAGAGAGCCTAGACAAAATGTTCTTCTCTTTTCGATTGCATGTGACAAAGGCTGAACAAGAAAAACTAAAATAAGGCTGTACTACTCCCACATGTATTTTTTGGGGAAAAGCGTAGGGATGCTGAGGGAGGAATAGGTAATGAGAAATTAAGAATGAACTATAAAGTGTATAAATAGAAACATCTATGCCAGAGGAAAAGCTGGTTTGTGCCCAGATGGCTGGTTTTATACATAAGTATTTTTCTGTTGTTTCCCTCCCCACCCCAGAAAGCTGCTGCCAAATATTAAGAATAATATAGTTACTCTTAAATATTACTAGAAACAGAGGGCTACAAATCCCACTCCCGTCTGGGCACAGTCCATGGCCACTGAGAGTAGTGAATAAGTTTTCAGAAGCCAACACCAAACGGGGCCCCGTCACTACTGAGTTGCTACAAAGAAAATCTCAGGCAACAGATCTTAGTTATTTTTTTTAACATCATAAGAGTTCGTTCTAAAAGTGACTCAAAACCAAATCAAACCTCATACCTTTCCAGAACAGCAGAAGAGGATAACGAGAAACACAGGCAGCGCTACAGTCAAAATGTAGACCACCCAGAGCCAGGGACGCTCCTCCGCTGCCTCGAGCATCTGCCCCACTACACCTGGCTGAAAAACAAGACAGGGACCACCTTAAGTTCTGGCTTTTGACACCAATACAGGCTGCACCGGACTGCTGTTCGGTGACTGTGTAGAGCGACTCAAGCTCCATTCAAAGGGTTCAAGCCAAGATGTTCATACAGCATAAAACGGAAAGAAGAGAAAAGCCTCCATTTTCTTTTGTCTTTCTGATCAAGGTTGATTTTCCTTTCACAGGTGTAAAAGCCGGTTTCTTAATCACCAGCAAAAGGCTCTCTTAATTTCAGGGACCAGTATATAAAGAATTTTTTGATCTTAATGTCTCTAGGTCTTTAATTCACAGCTCAGTCATATGACCAACTGCTTAAAAATTCCGCATAGTAGAAAAAACAAGATTCAACATTTAAGAGTGCATTAAAATATACTCTGAATGGCAAATTTTGTTAAATATATTTTAACACAATAGTAATAAAAATTCCCTACATGAAACATAGATTCTAAAGCTACTGCATTAGATTAATGTAATCATGTCCTAAAACCAAATATTTTGTCTTTAGCAACCCAATATTTTGTCTTTAGCAGCCATAAGATTATTTTTTATGCCAATATACCCAAATAAGGGAAAAGACAAACCCTAGAAGATAGGTTTTCACAAAAGTAGCAACTAGTTACCTGTAATTACAAGTATAAATGCTCAAGAAACAGCCAGCACAAACCTCGGCAGCCCCATCGGCAGCTTTCTTCAGACCCCATCCATCACTGGCCCAGTCATCAACTACTCTTCGATCGCCACAAACGATAAAGTTGTCAAAAAAAATGTCCGAGGTCATGGACCACAGTTCCAAACCAACAGCACTAAAAGGAGTCATTTTGAAAGGTTCCAGATCTTCAAAGAAATCTGGATTTGGTATTTTCCGGGGTTTCCAGATTCCCTAGAGAAAAGTATTTTTAAAAATAATTCAGGTAAAAAAAAAAAATAATTCAGGTAATGATCAACACAATTTACAGTTAACCTAAATAAGAATTAAGATGAATTCTGCATGATAAATGAAGGTAAGTGCCAACTTTATGAAATTTAATTGAGTAACAGGAAGAAAACAATGTTTAAGCCCATATACTCTGCCTCTAAGATGTCTGGACTCCAAATGCTTTACATTTCTAGTAACATCCACCTTGATTCAAATCAACACCTCACTCTGCCTGGCACATGCCAACAGCCTCTATCTAGTCTTAGCAACTAGTTTCCTCGTAGTAGTGGGAGCATATGTGGGTATAGACTTCTTTAGTGGTGATTTAAAATGTACGTGGTCTTCAACAAGCAGTTTCATCTCTAGATAACTACCTAGAGCAACGGTCACCACGTGCCCCCAGACATGTACACAGATGATGACTGCACCAAGAGCTCAACAAGCAGAAAACGGCAACCCGCCTAAATGGCCATCAACAGAAGAGCCAAAGGGCAGTGTTTTTAAAGGGTAGTTTATAACCTTACTGTTTGACTGCACAATTAAAAAACACATTTTAAAACAGAAATGTATACACATGGCATATGCATAGACACAGACCTAAATCTTACATTTTGAAGTGTGACAAAGTGGAAATTAATGATGATAAATCATTTGACTAGGATGGAAACAGAAACGAGGCCAGGGTCTGAGTGATTACATATCCATAGTAAACATGAAGCTTTATAACATCACTACCTGTATTCTCATCATCTCATTTGAACCTCACAGTCTTTTTCCAGTTCAAGATACTGAGGTCAAGCAACGAGCGGACTGGTGGTTGGGAAACCGACTCCCAGTCCCCCTTCCACCCCACCACACAGATTGCCAATTTCCATCCTGTGGCTGCAGCACCCCACTACACGATAGCAGGGTGCCCAAACTGTAAGTCGGCCATTTTCTTTCTTTGCTTTTAAACATAGTTACAAAGCAATTACGAAAGCTCTTCTTTCCAGTTTCTAGGTTTATCTTTTCAACATTGAACACATTCATTTATGAAGTTTACTTTGTAATTCAATAGCTTGAAAATAGTGATCAACCTGGCGGCCTCACTGCAGAGAAAACCTCTATTTGAACACAAGCAGATCAATGAAGCACATCCAGGGCACACACCTGGTAGTTAGGATTGTCAATCATGGGGGGCTTCCATTTGCCCTTATAATTAGGGTTGTCAATCATAGGTCGCTGCCAGACACCACACCCAGGGGCCGACTCGCACTTAGGGTTGGCAATCTGAGGAGCCTCCCATTCTCCATCCATATCCTCATCCCTGTGGAGACATAAACCAATTACAAACGGGTTCTGTGATGCAGGATTGTGAACTGCCATCCCCAGCTCCCTGGAAGGCCTGTAAGAATGCTTTCAGTGTCATACTATGAACATCATCTTGTTTCTGCATTTCTAGTAACAAGGAGTTTTCACAACGTTAAAAGAGAGACATGAGGGGCGGCTGGATGGCTCGGTTGGAGCGCGAGCTCTGAACAACAGGGTTGCCGGTTCGAATCCCACATGGGCCAGTGAGCTGCGCCCTCCACGACTAGACTGAAGACAACGAGCTGCCAGAGGGGCGGCCAAATGACTCAGTTGGTTAGAGCGCGAGCTGTCAGAAACAAGGTCGCCAGCTCAATTCCCCCATGGGATGGTGAGTTGCGCCTCCTACAACTAAAGATTGAAAACGGCAACTGGACTTAGAGCTGAGCTGCACCCTCCAAAACTAGATTGAAGGACAATGACTTGGAGCTGATGGGCCCTGGAGAAGCACACTGTTCCCCAATATTCCCCAATAAAAAATTTTTTAAAAAGAGATATGAAAATATAATTAAATCTGTTGAGCTCTACACTTAAGTTTGGGCACCTGGCGGTACTTGAGTATAAACTGTTATGTCAATAAGGAGCCTGTCATTTATATAGCTGGCTAAAGCGCTCACCAATCTTCTGGCTTCTCCGCATCTGGGTCAGCTACGTACTCAGGCTCTTCATCCAACCAGCCGTCAGGCTTGGTGGCTTCTTCATCAGGAATCTTAGCAGGGGCATCTTCATCCCTTAAACACACAGGGAAACGCCAGTTACAACACTGGCCAGAGAATCATAGTACGGTGCCAACAGAGCAATCTAAAAATATTTAGATCTTAATCTCAAAACTTAAAATTCTTCCTAGAAATTATTTGTAAATCATCCATCTAATAAGGGCTGAGTATCCAGAATATATAAAGAACTCATACAAATCAATAATAAAGAGATACCCCAATTAAAAAACGGCAAATAATTTGGAAAGACATACAAATGCCCCAAAAGCACATGAAAAGATGTTCAGCATCATTAGCCATCAAGAAAATACAAATCACAACCACCATAAGATGGCACCTCACACCCACTAAGGATGTCTATAATAAAAAAAGACTTGACAAAAACAAGTGTTGGTGAGGTTGTGGGGAAAATGAAACCTTCATACATGCTGGTGGGAGAGCAAAATGGGACGACCACTGTGGAAAACAGTGTGGCAGTTCCTCAAAAAGTTAAACACAGAGATACTGTATGACCCACAATTCCACTCCTAGATATATACCTAAGAGAAATGAAAATGTGTATCCACTCAAAAACCTGTATAGGAATGTCCATGGAAGCATTAGTTAAAACCATAGCCAAAAAGGGAAAACAACCTAAACGTCAATCAACTACGAGACAGATAAATAAAACTGGTATTATCCACACAACAGACTATTTATTCAGTCATATAAAGGAATGAAACGCTGATAATGCTCCAACATGGATGAACCTTGGTAATGTTATGCTAAGTGAAAGAAGGCAGACAAAAGGTCACAAGTTATTCTATGTGGAGAATATGCAAATTCATAGACAGAAAAAAGAGAATGTAGAAATAGGGAGTAACTACTTAATGGGATGGGTTTCTTTTTGGGTAATAAAAATGTTCCGGAAATAGACAGTGGTGATGGTTGCGCAACAATGAAAGTATACTAAGTCACTAAACTGTACAATCTAAAGGGGTAGATTTTAGTATGTGAATTATAACTCAAAATAAGAGTTCGTCAAGTACTACATTCAAAGTTTCACGCAGTTGCTGCAAGATGGTGCCACTTTAGTTGGAAAGCAAGGACATCATCTATCCTTGCTCAGGATTATGCTTATTTTTGAACTATGTTATTTTAAATTAATTGTGTGAGAATTTGAACTTGTATAACATTTATCTGACCCTTTTAAGCGCAACATTCACATCTTCACCCTCAAAATAAAACAGCTAGGCGGGCCCAGTGGCTCAGGTGGTTGGAGCTCCGTGCTCCTAACTCCGAAGGCTGCCGGTTCGATTCCCACATGGGCCAGTGGGCTCTCAACCACAAGGTTGCCGGTTCAACTCCTCGAGTCCCGCAAGGGATGGTGGGCTCCGCCCCCTGCAACTAAGATTGAACACGGAACCTTGAGCTGAGCTGCCGCTGAGCTCCTGGATGGCTCAGTTGGTTGGAGCGCGTCCTCTCAACCACAAGGTTGCCAGTTCAATTCCTCAAGTCCCGCAAGGGATGGTGGGCTCCGCCCCCTGCAACTAAGATTGAACACGGCACCTTGAGCTGAGCTGCCGCTGAGCTCCTGGATAGCTCAGTTGGTTGGAGCACGTCCTCTCAACCTCAAGGTTGCCGGTTCGACTCCCGCAAGGGATGGTGGGCTGCGCCCCCTGCAACTAACAATGGCAACTGGACCTGGAGCTGAGCTGCGCCCTCTACAACTAAGATTGAAAGGACAACAACTTGACTTGGAAAAAGTCCTGGAAGTACACACTGTTCCCCAATAAAAGTCCTGTTCTGCTTCCCCAATAAAATCTTTAAAAAAATAAAAAATAAAAAAATAAAACAGATAGTTAAGGAACACGATACTGACCAACAAGGCTGAGTCCAAAACTAATGTTCACCAAACACACAAATAAACTTGGCATTTACACGAGGTGTAGAATAAAAGTTCAGGTACCCATATTTTAATTTGAAGGGAGGAAAATATCAACTAGAATTTCACTGCCAAGCTTAAGGGGATACCTTTACAAATGAAGATCTGCTTTATTATTTGCTTGTTCACTTTCTGACATTTCCCAAAGTCACTGTTACCGACTTCACACATGGTCACATACAAGAGCACCACCTGCCAGTTCTCATTTCTCATCACTCCCCAGTCTGTCCCCTACATAAAAGGCCACATGTACCCCACTTCCCTCATACATATCGAGCTCACACCTGCTCTCCTCTGCTTTAGCACCTCATGTTCTTCAACCAGGAACACCATTTCCCATCTTCACCACATAGTTAACTCTCGCCCACTTCCTAGTCTCAATTTGATTGGCGCTGCTCCGAGAAAACATCCCTGGATTCGGTACAGCTGGTGCCTTGGTCACTATTAGACCACTCACATATGCATGCCAACTTCATTTACCTGCCTCACAACAGAGCTGGGAGCTGTGTGGGCAGCTGAGGTCATGTGGCTTTGGATTCCACCGCCCAGCACAGAGCAGATATCTTGAGTTTTGTTTAAATAGGAAGAAGACTATTTTTCAAATTAAAATTTAAAATTTCAGGACTCCAGCTTCAATGTGAATACACACCGTGTTTCCCCAAAAATAAGATCTAGCCGGACCATCAGTTCTAATGTGTCTTTTGGAGCAAAAAGTAATATAAGACCCGGTCTCATAATTATAATACAACATAATACCGGGTCTTATGTTACTTTTTGCTCCGAAAGACACATTAGAGCTGGGTCTAATGGTCCGGCTGGGTCTTATTTTTGGGGAAACACAGTAGAAGCACTGGAAAGGCCAGGCCAAGAGACCCAAGGTTTTGCCACAAACCAACCGTGTCAGCCACAAACAAACTCTTATCGATTTCAGCATTTTGTTGATTGCAAGATGTTGTGAGGCAATCCAGGTGATCAATATGGCCCCCTTTCTGTTACAGTGGTCTATATTTTTCCTACCATTTATTTAGACTGACTGCATCACAGATTACTGAAATGATCAGATCTCGATCAATATTCAGCTGTTCAAGCCATACGGAATACACAAACTGCTCCGCTGCACTCAGACTCACCAGTCATCTGGTTTGACAGCATCAGGATCTGGTATTTTTGGTCTTTCATCCCAATCTTCGGGCTTCCGGTCTTCTGGGTCTTCAATTTCACGTGCAGGATTTACGGGAGGAGTCATGTCGTTTAGTAGATTTCCACTGTTCACAAGAGATTGGTCCACTAATATTTCAAAGCTATTATCTGGATTCAAGACTGAAAAACAATTAAATGCAATTTTAAAGAGTTAACTAACCACTTTTTCCAAGCTCTCCTTACCACAACACCAGTTACCACAAAACAAAAGATCATTTTTCTAACAGAAGCGGAAGGAAGCACAGAGTAAAGACCTCAGGCAACAGAATCAGAACAGGGTCTTGGGGCCTTAGGCCAGTTAATCCTCTTTTCCTTACCTGTAAATTCTACAAGCTCAGATCTTTAGGAATTAAAACAGATGAGATAAAATTTAAAACACTAAGACTTCATTTAAGGACATAAAAAACATCCCAAAACCCAAAGGTACATAAACTAATGTAATACTGGCCTGACACAAATGGTTACACACCAGTCAACAGGCAAATAAATTTATAGTTATAATCATCCCAGTAGAAAAGGTCCATTTCCTCATTTTTTGAGTTGCCACCAAAATTTCAAATCACACAAACCTTTTTATTTATTAAACCACATGTCTACCTATGGTTGTACTTTTGGAGTCCAATGGAGAATGAAAAAACGCAATTTTAAATCCATAAAGGCATTTGAAGTGTGACTTAGGCTAAAGTCTGGATCCCACACCTAAATGTCTCATTGGCAACTGACTGGGTCACAGCACTTCTAAATACCGTGTTTCCCTGAAAACAAGACCTCGCCAATCAGCTCTAATGCGTCTTTTGGAGCAAAAATTAATATAAGACCTGGTATGATATCATATCATATCATATATCATATCGTATAAGACCCGGTCCTATATTATAGTAAAATAAAAACGGGTTTTATATTAATTTTTGCGCCAAAAGACGCATTAGAGCTGATTGTCCAGCTAGGTCTTATTTTCGGGGAAACACGGTACTACAGAAGACAACGGAATACTATGCCATCGTTCTCAATGGTGATGAAGGTAGCAGTGTTATCAATATGTATTCTCACACTTGTAAAGTTAAGAGAGCAAGTGAAATATAGGATGTTTAACTTTCAATAAAAAATTACACGTGTTTATACATGTACACATGTTTATTCACAAATGGCTAAACACATATCACAATGTTAGTATTTCAGATAATTCTGAATGTCTTCTGTATGTTTATTTCTATCCTCTGAATTTGTATATTGAATATGTATTACTTTGTTATATAAAGAAAAAAGGTTATTGTATTCTTTAAGAGGCATGTCTCTATATGATCTCAAACCAGCAGAAAAAGCTTCATTAAAATAAATCCATTTCAATGTCCAAAGGATTAGACTCAACTGTCCAGGTATTGGAGCATCCAAGCAAAGTTCAACTAAAAGGTAATTTGAAAATACTGCATATATTTCTACTGTATGTCCTGTGACTTAACATTTTATCAACAAGAAAATAAAGTGCAGAAACGAGGGCATCAGCGAAGAAGCTCTTTATGGAACGTAAAATTGCTTCAAACCCCAATTCTCAATTGAAACTGGAAGAGAAACGTCTTTTCATGCTGAGAAATGAAGCTCATTTCACCACTAAGATACTAAATCAATAGAGACTCTGATTTGTAGGCTTGAGTCTTCTCCAGGAGTGCAACCCAAGCGAATGATAAGCCCGTAGGGCCATAAACCCCAAATTAAAGGTTTTCCTTACTTAATGTATACAGATGTGTTTTCTTATCAGTAAAATAGGTCTTCAGATCTGCATCTGGCCTCTTAGCGTGCTTTTCTTCATATACGCCTGTTTTAGGGTTTTTGTGGCGGAAGATGAAGTGCAATTTATAGTCCTCTCCACATTTATCTGGACCAAACATGATCGTGTAAGGGGTCTTGTCATGGAACTGGTCCTTCAGAAATAAAAATGGATTATTTTAAGTAAATCAAAGTGTTCAAATAACTTTTCAAAAATGTGTTATGTCCTTTTATAAAATCCCAAATAAATTAGTATCACATTACAGGGAAAGCTGGTTTGTTTATGAGGTTCATCTAAATACCAGTGAAAAGGAATAACCAGCAATTACTAGGAAATTTTACATGAGAAAAATAATGCATATATATCTAGATAGTTACTGCTTCTCTCATAAAACAAAGAAATACATTTGCTACAACTAATAATTACACAGAACAGAAACCAGGGATAAGACAGAATAGCTCTGAAATTCACATTTCAAATTAAAAGCACAGAAAATGTCAAAGTCAATATTCCCTACCATCTAAAATATTTCAACAGCAGAAGAGGCCTTTATTTTCACAGGTCTTACAAAATTTTCTTTCCGTTTCTCTAAGAGTCTTAAAAGGTAATTGTGGATGGCCACATAAAGAAATAGGAAGTACCCACCAGGTTGAGTTCTGGGGTTTTGGAAAGCAGTTTCACATACGCACCACCACATTCTATTCCATTTTGGAAATTAACCTCATACCTAATTTCAGAGAGAAAAGCAAAAAACCATATGGCACTTTGAAAGATCAAACTTCTTAATGCTTTCCCCTTTCCCCATCTTGGTCACAGGTTTAATCAAAGGTCGTATGTTTATCCTCAGGAAAGATTCCATATTCTGTTACTTTTGAATGGCTTCCCAACCCCCTCCCCCTACACACACAAAATAAGTAAAATAAAATGAAAGCTTAATGCAGATTTCCAGCAAGTATTTTTTGCAAAGTCCAGAAGTTCATTTGCTATCAAGAGGAAGACTATCCAGTTTCTTTCAAAGTAATTTATTGGGTAGAAAAAAGTATTAGATTACGGGATGCTTAAATACACTCAAAAATCCATACTGTAACACATAATAATTCTCATAGTTTGATAATGTCTTCTGAGATCACCCTTCCTAGAAAGCGTCTATCGAAGATGTGCTTCACTTACTGAACAATGAGAGGCTTGGTATCAAACAGGAAGGGCTTGTTCAGTTTAGCGGAGATGGCATGATGCTTGGCCCGAGACATCAGTACAAGTCCTTTATCACCTGGTAGCTTTGTGTCCTTCATTTCATCCACCTCCCATTTTCCTACAAAATACACACAAAAGGTCCACTCCTGAACTATCCCTTGAAGGATGTTTAAATGGTAACAAACAAAACTCCAAGTTGTGCAAGCATATCATACTGGCATATTTTAACATATTCCATGTACCTATGGGAGCTGGCCTAGTAATATTAAACACACATGTATTTGACAAATATTAGGACATGGTTTTTAAAAACCTGTAGCATATTTATTTTACTAATGCCTAGAAAAGACCTTCCACTTCCAACATACAACAGCACAGGTGATAAATTACGTGTCTGTTTTATGGCATAAGAGAGAGAGGTCTAACCCTACAAAACATAATAGAACACATAAAGACAGAAAAACTTCTAAGGAAAATGTATATATACTCCTTTTAAACTAGTCTTAAGAGATACCATGGAAACACTTCAAACCTCGAAGTATTATTGTATTTAAATCAAATTTAAATCTCACCGTCATATTTGGCAATTTCATCATCAGTGTCATCTTTCTTAGCTTTGGATAAAACCCACCTGTAATTAAGACAAACCCCAACATTAAGATCAAAATGATAGTTTTGTAGTACATTGCTGTAAATACTAGCAATGTAAATACTAATAAAAGCAATTAAATACTATTTAGGAAAAACTATTATTTTCCTTAAAAAAAAAATACTAAAAAAATAAAGAAAATAAAATTAAAAAATAAATACTAAAAAAAAGGAAATACTATTCAGCTCTTCCTTGCCTACTTAACCACTCTACTTTCAACTTTTAAGTCTGCCATATAAGTAGCGATATTGTACTCAATTCACAAACCTGTAAGAAGTACCAAACCCACGAAAAAATTCCACTATTTTTTGAGGCTCAAGAGAAAAAAATTTTTCTCGAACAAAATGTACGGTGAAGAAGAGGGAGAATGGAAGCGAGAACCACCTGTTTAAAAGATGACTTTCCCAAACAGGCATCAACACTGGGGATATAAAAATTAGACATTTCACTATAGAAGATGCTATACTAAAAGAAGTCTAGTATTCCATCTCATTTACATGATGTTTGCCTCTAAGTTTTTTTCCCCTAAGAGACACTTACCCCGACAGAGTTCCTCTGTCAAAGGAATCAGCAAAATACACTTCCCCTGTTGGAATGGGAGCTTTGTAGGTGACCTGTGTTAAATGTAAAAATGAATTGAGAATTGATATTTTCAACAACATTCCTTTCTTAGTAGGATTTATTCTCTTGGTTTGCTTCCCATTATCACAAACTTTCATAGCTGGTCCTTGAATTCAATCCATATAATTTATCTTTGGCAAGATGTAACAAAGGCTGCCAGAGAGATCAGTAAGTATTTTAGCAGATTTGCTCTCCCTCTGAAAAGGATGCAAATGTATCTTCACCCTCTGATTCTCTCAAGAAGTAAGGCAAATAGATTCAAAGACCATGTCAAACCTTGGGAGATGGAGGAGAGCTGGTCTCTGCTTTCGGTTTCGAGTCTTCTACCTCTTCAATGACATCATCAAGGTCATCCTCAATATCAATCACATCGTCGTCATGTCCCTCGTGAGCCTGAATGACAGCACTTCCAAGGACCAAGAACATACACAGCAACCACTTCCATTCCATGATCTACATAGAAAAAGAGTAAAGAAAGTCAAATGTATCACCTCCTTTTAAAAACTGTGTGAAGACCACGAACCCCTCTCATTTAAAATTAAGGCTTTCAAATTAGAGCTGAAAGGAATTTTACTGGGAATATTTCATTTCACAGATAAAGAAAGTAAGCCCAGAGAGATTCAGGCATTTTCCTAAAATAAGTTAGTCAAAAGATTCAATTTCAAGAAAATTTCAAAAGAAAACTCAAACATAAACAATTGTCCTCACACAGAATATGTTAGCTACACAGATCTAGAATGTTCAAATACAATTTCAAACTAACCTCTTGCATTTGTAAAAAGCCTGACAATGGGCAAAAGCCCCTTTCACGTATTAATTCATACTGAGCACTGATTAAAACATTACAATGAAATGATAAGAGACACTAACTAGCCTCACATTACTTAATACAGATACCGCTGCTGTTATGCAAAGATCAAGTGTAGATATAGTTTTAAATGAGTGTTTTAAGACTCAACAACAAAAAATATTAAACCAAGGACCAGCTACTTTTCTCTCTTATTTTCTAAACACGTAAGTGCCTTTAGTATTGTTGTTAGACTGTCATGGGGGTCCTCTTTCCAAGGACCACCGAAACTGAGCCACCTGGATGCACAAAATAACATGGTAGGATGTAGTACAGAATTCCAAATCTGTATGACGGAAAGAGTTCTGGAACTGGAGGTGACAGGTACACACTAATGTGAGTGTACTTAACGCCACTGAACTGTACACTTAGATGGCAAATCATATGATACGTGTGTTCACCACAATTTTAAAAAAGAGCTTAATTTTTTTGGTCTCTTGTTTACAATGGAGGCCTTTGCTTCTCAGGCAAAAACAAAGAAAAACAGAAAAAACTGAAGTCGGAGCTCCTTTATCAACTTCAATGGCGCCAATTCACAACCATGGCTGCCATCTGACCAACTAAGTGTATAGGAAAAGTGTAAATAGTTATTCTAATGCTGAATTCAATGCCTAACTCCTTGTAAACTCTAACCCTTTAAAGCGAGTAACTCGGCACACAGAACTAGACTTCCGTGTATCATTTGGTGTATCTCGCATCTTAGGACTGTGTTCACAAAAATGGAAGAAGGTCAAGTTCGCTAGATTCCTAAATGTTTAGAATTCAATAAAACAAAAGTGTTAAATAAAAACAACCTTTCTGGGAACTGGTATTTTTTAGAAAAAACTCTCTATGTCAACTGAGCACTCTCTATGCTATGGTTTCTTACATGTGTGCAAAATACCAGCAATCTTTTATTCACTGGAAAGATTCCTATTGTCTGCCGTCAAAATAATATACTTGACGTAGCAATACGGCTTTGTTTATTTACAACTACAAGAGGTTCTCTAAAGCCACACAGGCTGATTCAACACTTTTATCTAAATCAACTCTACACAACTCCCAAGTTCTCTCTCTCACAGAAACCATGCTGTAAATGGTGGTTGGATTCCCAGGGATCAGCTACAAACTAAATTAGCCCAAAACTAGCTAAAACAACATATGGTTACAACTTTTTAAAAGTGAAATAAAATGTGGTCAAACCAGCAGTAATTAAGTAAAGCACAAAACCACAGGATTAATTAGGACCAAGTATTGGTGCTGGAAGACTTGCACAAGGAAAAGCTAGTCAGGGAGATGGTCCAGTCAGCTATACTTACCTTTAAAAAGGACAGGACTGATTGTTTTTTCAATAATTTTTAATTTGTTGATATACTGGTGTCGTGGACTGAATCGCGTTGCCCTAATTCATATGTTGAAGCCCTAACTCCCAATGTGACTATACAGTAGTACCTCGGTTTTCGAACGTCTCTGGCGATGAACAGTTCAGTTTACGAACACCGTAAATTTTATGGATCAATGGTATCATTAGATAGTAAAATTCATGCTAAATTTGCAGTTTTAGGGGTTGATTTAAAATCTGGAACAGATTAATCCATTTTGCATTACTTTCTACGGGGAAACCATGCCTCGGTTTTCGAACATTTCAGAACTCGGGCTTCCGGAATGGATTACGTTCGAAAACCAAGGTACCACTGTATTTGGAGGTACAACCTTCAAGTAATTAAGTTCAAAGAGATCCTAAGGGTGGGACCCTACTCCAGGAGAACTGGTGTCCACATAAGAGTGCTTGTGAAGAGGAAAGTCCGGTCAGGACACAGAGATGGCAGCTCTCTGCTAGGCAAAGACAAAGCATTCACCAGAAAAGGACCCTGCTGACACCTTGATCTTGGACTTCAGCCCCCAGATCTGTGAGCAAATAAGTCTCTAGTGTTTAAATCTCTATTGTTAAGTCTGATATTCTGTTACAGGAGCCAGAGCAGACTAATACAACTGTCCTTAGGTTTTTAAGTATAATGCTGTAAGACAGGCAGCAGCGTCACCTGGGGGCTTGTTAAAGCAGGCTGCTGGGCCTTACCCCGAGCCGGTCTGGGCTGGGCCCAAGGCCCAGATTCCACCTCCTGACAAGTTCCAGGGGATGCTGAGGCTGCTGGCTCAGAAACACACTTTGAGAACTAGTGATTGAGGTTTATGAACAGTCCTTTTGCACTTTGTGTTCCAGTTTATAAAGCACTTTCACACACTGCTTCATGTAAGACTCCCATAAGGTATTCCTCTCATTTTGTTTTTTACACATTAAGAACTAAGAGGTAGTGAAATTTGAATAACCTACTGATTATCACAACTAATAAGTGAGTCAAAGACTCCAAATCCTGTATTTCTATTACTAGACCCAATGTCACTATGTAGCTGAATAATGAGGGGTGTGACAGAGACAGAGGACAGGAAGACCAGTCAGGCAGAGCTGGAATAGGGGTTGTTCATGGGAGGTTTAGAGAGGGAGGGTGTGACTGCGCAGCACCAAGGAACCTGGGAGCGAGGACGCATCCCCACGGGGGGAAGCAGAATGACCCCAGTCGAAAGGAAAAGTTTAAAGGTCGCAGCGGCTACAGGCCAGTCAGAAACAGGCAGAAGGCCCCAGCAAACCAGAAGTACACTTCTCTCCCACCACCATTTCCCCTTGTCACGCGGGGTGTCAGGTGGGGTCTCTGGTCCCGCTCCCCACATAAGAACGCAGGATATGGCTAGGCCAAAAAGGAACACCCACGGAGCCATAGGTAGGGGAGTCACACCCCTGTAGTCTCACTGGCGGCTGGGTTGGAGACACAGGAAACAGGAGACACACAATCCGCAACCCTCACCCCGCCGCTTGCTGGCTCAGCCACCATCTTCTTGCTAGCCCCCATTTACTGCTAGCGTAGCCACGGCAGTTATATTAGTGGCCAATGGCTCACTGGTTACAGCTGACGGCCAACTAGCCACAGCTGACAGCCATCCAGTCACAGTTGATGGCCATTTACTACCTGAGCCAGCACCTTTGTATGTGAGGCCGAGAGCCTGGAAACTGCTTTCTGGGGCTTTGTCCCCAGAGTTTGTCTGAGTTGCAGACCTACTCTTTTAGGTAAGAGAAGTAAGCACACAGCTACTCACCCATTACTTTCACATTATTCAGAGGGTTGTTAAAGCTATGAGGAACCACTATTGCCAAACCATGACAAATTGGTTCTCACAGCTGCACACTTACAAGCCTCAGTCACTGCTGGCTTTACCTATGATGTTGTAACAACTGTAATTTGCCAATACTCCCAAGAAAATGCGACAATAAACAGGTCTAGTTCCAAGAGCCACTATTAAGACATCTTAAATGTTCCAAGTGTTGTTAGAGACCTGTCCACACTTACAATTGAAGACTGTATTTTAAGGTGATCTTAATTTAATACTCTGCTTCGCTACTGAAAATCTGACATTATCAAGAAACAAAATCTTCCCTCATTTCAGTACTACCCATACTCCTTATATCAAATGGAGTCCTTTTAAAAGGTACATATTTTTACATATTTAATATAAATTAAAAATTAATATAAACACATACCTACTGGGTAGGTATATATAAAAAGGATACTGCAGTATTATGCTCACTAGAAGAATACACAGGAGAACATTTAAGCTGATTTGGGTTTGACAATGAGTTTTTAACACATCAAAAGCAAGATACATGGGGGGCGGGGGAATCAGTAAGTTGGACTTTATTAAAATTTAAAACCTCAACTCTGAAAAACATGTAAGAGAATCAAAACACAAATCAGACCCAGAGAAAAAATTTGCAAAATGCCTATCTGATAAAATACGTATCTGATCAAATACGTATCTGATCAGACTGATTTCCAAAATATACAAAACTCAAACTCAACAAGAAAAACCACCCAATTAAAAAATGGACAAAAGATTTGAACAGACACCTTATCAAAGACGATGTTCAGATGGGAAATAAGCATATTAAAAGAAGCCCCACGTCATTTGCCATTACATAATTGCAAATTAAAATGAGATAATACCATACATCTATTAGTATGGCTAAGATTAAAAAAAAAAAGCTGGGGGGCTGGCCCGGTGGCTCAGGCGGTTAGAGCTCCTTGCTCCTAACTCCAAAGGCTGCCGGTTTGATTCCCACATGGGCCAGTGGGCTCTCAACCACAAGGTTGCTGGTTCAACTCCTTGAGTCCCGCAAGGGATGGTGGGCTCCGCCCCCTGCAACTAAGATTGAACATGGCACCTTGAGCTGAGCTGCCTCCCCGATGGCTCAGTTGGTTGGAGTGCGTCCTTTCAACCACAAGGTTGCCATTTCAACTCCCACAAGGGATGGTGTCCTGCAAGGGATGGTGTCCCTGCAACGAGAAAACTGCACCCTCCACGACTGGGACTGACAGGACAACAACTTGAAGCTGAACAGCACACTCCACAACTAAGATTGAAAGGACAACAACTTGACTTGAAAAAAAAGGCCTGGAAGTACACACTGTTCCCCAATAAAGTCCTGTTCCCCTTCCCCAATAAAATCTTTACAAAAAAAAAAAAAAAAAAAAAAGCTGGCAAGGATGTGAAGCAACAGAAACTCACTGCTGGTGAAAATGCACAATGGTGCAGCCACACTTTGTAAGATAGTTGGGTAATTTCTTACTAAGCTAAACACAGTCTTACCATAATATCCAGCAATTGTGCTCCTAGATACTTGCCCAACTGATCTGAAACCTTACAAATGCACAAAAACCTGCACTCAAAATGTTTATAGCAGCTTTATCCATAATCACACCAAACTTGAAGAAACCAAAACGTTCCTCAGTAGGTGAATGAACAAACAAACTAAGACACCCACACAATGGAATACTGGTTCAGCAATTAAAAAGAAATGAGCTATCAGGCCACAAAAAGACTTAGATGAATCTTAAACGCATACTGGTAAGTGAAAGAACCCAGTCTGAAAAGGCAACATGCTATATAATTCCAATTACATGGCATTCTGAAAAAAGCCAAACTCTACATATAGTAAAAGGATCAGTGGTTGCCAGAGGATCGGGCAGGGGTCAGGTTGATAAGCACAGTGAAACTAATCTGTATGATGCTATAATTATGGATACATGACACTATGCATTTGTCAAAATCCATAAAACTTTACAGCATAAAGAGCGACTCTTAATGTATGAAAAAATTTAAAAATCATCTAGGTTGAGTGATCCAAGGATAGTATGCACGATGTGAGAAAACAATCGAACTGTATTACAGATATATGAAACTTCACTTAAGATGAAGGGAAAAGATGCTAAGCAAAGTCACTTTGGAGGTGAGTACTATCTGTAAAACCAGACCATACGAAAGCACTTTTCTTAGCTGACAGTTGTTTCACGTGAGTGTGCAGGTTAACAATCCCGATGCTGATACACAGTATATTGGAATGGAACGATTAAGTAAAGAAATGGTGGAAGCCATTTTCATGTTGGATGTGGGAATTTACAGATAAGCAAGGGAAAGAGGCCAGGGTAATCCACACGGTAATGGGCAAGAGCTGGAGACAGAATGAAATCATGTTTTGCTTAATACAGAGAGTTACATACAGAAAATTTATAGATATGTGCATATATACCAGTTAGTTTACACACATGTATTTCCTTGTCCTGTCAGCTTAGAGGGCCTAGAAGAAACTGCACCCCAGTAGCAATAAATATACCTGGTACTTTGATATTGGTTTCTAATCATCTCCAATAAAAGGAAACTGGGCTCCTTGGAGAAACGCCTGATTCTAAAATCAGGGCAGAAAATATACAACATGAGCCTGACGTATCTTGTAGCGCCAGAAAGGAAAGAGCGTTCAAAAAAGATAAGAAAAACAAAAGGCCCACAATGCTGGGGACTGTGTCACTGAACATAAGGACTCTGAATGGCCAAAGTGGGAACAGTACGAGTATTCAGTATTAGATCATGCCAAAGTCTAAAATAAATGCCCATAAACTACACTGATAGGTATGACTAGGTAAATAAATACATGGGAGAGAAGACAAATTTCCTGTGCATAAATATTCCAAGTAGTCTGTAGCAACTCCATGCTCAAGGCAGTGCACCTAACACCCCACTCCTTCAGTGTGGGCTGCACATACTGACTTCTGTCCAGAGGCCAAACAGATGGGAAGGGGGAGAAACAGAAACTTTACAGAGAAACCTGGCAAACACACCTTAGTGATCAAGGTCAACATCAACAGTGACAGGTCATGTTGATAGTATGTGCCCTTGATACAATGTGATGAAAACAGTACTTTAACCTCTGTGGTCTTCCTCCAAAAAATCCATATCCCTAGTCTAATGATGAGAAAAACATCGAACAAGTCCCAATAGAGGTAGACTCTACAAAATAACCTGACCAGTAGTCCTCAAAAATGTCAAAGTCATCAAAAACAAGGAAAGCCTAAAAACCTGTCCCAGCCAAGAGGAGCCTAAGGAGACATGCTGACTATATGTAATGTGGATTCCAGAACAGAAAAAGGACAGTGGGTAAAAACAAAGGGCATCTGAATTAAATATGGACTTTAGTTAGTAATTAGGTATCAATATTGGTTCATTAACTGTAATAAATGTACTTTGCTAATGTAAGTTGTTAATAAGGGAAACTGGGTGTGGGTTATATGGGAATCCTCTGTACTATCTCCGTAATTTTTCTATATATTTAAAACTGTTCTAAAAATTAGTTTATAAAAAAAGAAATAAAAAGGATATTCTACTATTATGCCTTAAATGATTGATCTCCCCACTCCTCCCCAAAAATCCTTGGGCTGAAATATGAGCATACTATTGGAACCTAGTCTAACTCTCCTTTTGTGAGAGGACGCTGAGGTCCAGAAATTAACTTAACAAAAATCAAATACTGGCAGAATCTGGATCCAAAGCCAAGGTTCCTATCTCCCAATACAGTGCACCCTACCTGATCTGGTAATTCTATACTGTTTTTGTCTTAAAGACACAAAATGATTTTCCACGTATTTTAAGGTGTAAGAGAATTTCGTAGGGTTTTGTCGCTTTTTAAGTCTTCATTTGTCTTCACATTTACACAATCCTGAATAGAAAGCATACTTGGCTTCTTTGTTACCCACTGTTTCTAAGATTATCACAGGAAATATGTAACAAATAGCTCAACAATAAATGTTTTTATAAAACAAACACACCTCCCTGTCAACTTCCCCCAAGCCACAGATCAGGCGGTCCCTAGATTAGGAATGCTCAAGAATACAGGTGAATAAAGATATTACCTTTAAACCAAGTGGCGCTGTCCTGTACTGAGAAACATTTACCACATCTCCTATATTCCCTTCTACTTGCCAGTCCCTGCTCATTAAGATGCATTAGCTCCTCTAGGGCAAGGGTTCTTGCATTCCCGAGTGACATTATAGCAGGTTCCCCCAACTGTTATTTGCTGCTTGAAAGCAATTATTTTCTTGAAGCACTTCATTTTCTGGTTTTCTTTTAGGAGCCATTTTCTCTCTTTCTCTCATACTTTTTATAACTGCCAGATTGTTACCTTGAACTCTACAGCAGCTGAGATGCAAATGCTGGGTGGATGTGTAACTCATAACTAGGTGACTCAGGGCTATCCAACCCTCACAGTGGGCCCATCTAAACTCCAGTCTTCGCCAAATCACTAATTACTGTACAATAGGCACAGGGCTCCAGGACAGCCAGCAATGAAAAAGCAAAAGTAAGCACGCAGTAGAGATACAGATATCAAATTATAATCCTGTACCCGACAATTCTATTAACCAATGATACCTTAATACATTCAATTAAAAACTAATGACATTTGAATAAAATATGGACATTCGTTAATAATGTTTCAATACTGGTTAACTAATTCTAAGAAATGGATCATAATGTGGGATGTTAACAGAGAAAACTAGATGAGGAGTATTTGGGACTTCTGTGTGCTATCATCACAATTTTTCTGTAAATTTAAAACTCCTTTAAAAAAGTTAATTAGTGTGTTAAAAACCAACGACAAACCTGAAAATCTTTTAATATCTTTGAATCTACTGAAGTGGACTTTTCTCAAAAATACCCTTGTTATGTGCAATGTGAGTTTTGTGTGGCTTTCTCTTATGATGATATCCCTTATGTAAGCAAAGGCTAAAAGTCAGTAAAACTATGGGGGCCAATGCTGTTAAGTGCCAAGTTCCAATTTCTGTTGATGCAGACCTTGATCTAAAAATAAAACTTACAATATTTATGTTCTAGAGAAATGAACAGATGGCTTATCCTTCAAGTACTCATCCAGAAATCTCTCAACTGAGCTTTTGATAAAAGTTGGGTGGCAGAGTTCAAGACTTTTGGCAGTCACAGGCTTGAACTGTGGGAATTCTGCGCTACAAAGGAGTCAAAGGAGAAAATGCATCTGATGCACATCAGAGAGCCTAGAACTTTCACTAAATGAAAGTTTGCTGATGGGAGTTCAATTCCATAAGCGCCAACTAGATAATAAGTATTTTTTTAAGAACTGGTCTCTAACCTTCAGGAGCTCAATCTATACAGGCATACAAAATCTGGAAACATAAAATTTTTTTTTTTTACAGATTAAAGGTCACCTTGATGACAGTGTATATTTGCCCATGTTTGCAGACTTTATGAATTTACTATATTAGTTCTAAAAATCAAGTTTTTTGGGCTTTTTTGTTAATATCAAAATATAATCTATCTTTTATCTAACGTTAAAAAATGCACACAGGTTTGCTAGTACTACGTAAGACTCATGCTACTATTTTCCTTCTATAAAAAACAATGCCAAGAGAGTAAAAATTTCAAAAATGAATTACTGACAGAAAACTACATAGAACTATGTACACACAAGGATATGTAAAGCCTGGTGAAATGTGAGTAAGGTCTGTAGATTGTCCCAATGTCAATTTCCTGCTTTAGATATTGTACTATAGTTATGTAAGAAGCTACCATTGGGGGAAGCTGGGTGATGGTCAAAAGGGATCTCTCTGTACTATTTTTGCAACATCTTGTGGGTCTGTAATTTTTTCAAAATTAACAGCTTTTAAAAATATATATATATTATTGGATCATTGAAGATGGTTCTTTAAACTTGATCAAAGTTGTCTAGAAACCAGCTTTAAACTGACCTGGTCCTCTAAAGCACAAAACTACAGAGGAAGACTCAGAAATGTCTGGAGTGTATGAGCTGGATTAGAAATTTAAACTTGAAGAGGTAAAGTCTTTCTCCGTTTCTTCCAGTTAATAAGGGCTTTGCTTTTAGTAATTAAATATAATTATTTACCTATACCCAAATCAATCTCTACCTTCTGGGATCACATGGACAAATGTATACAAAGCCAAGAAAACGGGAAGCAAACACATGCACATGTATAATATACACTTACAATATAAATGATTTCTGACTTGCTTCCCAATTTCCCAAGGACAGGACAAAAGGCCCAGCGCTCGAAATCAGAGGGTCAGGAGGATTCAAGAGCATCTAATCTCTTTTAATTTCTACCCACTCTTAACTCAAAAGAGTGACTTTATCTTGAGTTCTGGAGATGGAAGTTTCCTATTTTAAAACTGATGATTCAGAAAATTAGTTCCTTATCCTCAAGGCAGTATGATATATGTATTATATATATAATCTGTCCCATCAGAGAAACCTGGGTCCCTGACTCTCCTGCTCCTCTCTATGGCTTTGGTCAGCTCACTGAACTTCCAAGAGTCTTCTGTCCCTATGTTACGTGGATAATACTTCTACTGACTCAAAGGCTTGCTGTGAAAACATACAAAGATAATACAAAGTCTATCAGATAGGTATCAGAATCTAGTACTTTATAGGTACACCCAAGTGGTTTGTTCTTTGATTCACAGAAGTACAACCAGTGAGTACATTTTCAATTCTCATACTGGACCAAAAGGTCTAATATGCCTGCCTACTCCTTCAACATATTTCAACAAAACTGAATGATTTTGGGGACGGCTGGTTAGCTCAGTTGGTTAGAGCGCGATGCTCGTAACACCAGGGTTGCCGGTTAGATCCCCGCATGGGCCAACGTGAGCCGTGCCCTCCACAACTAGACTGAAACAACTATTTGACTTGGAGGTGATGGGTCCAGGAAAAACTTAAAATAAATAAAAGTTAAAAAAACAAAAAACAAAAACTGAATGATTTTACATAACAAGAAAAACTTGCTTTCCTGCAATTACATTATATGATTTCTTCTTTAACTCTTCCTTCCAATAGTGCATATACAATCTTAACATTTGGATATGGAAATGCCCATGTTTACCGATTTCCCCCCCGCTTTGTCACAAATTACTTTTCTTTATGAATTCTACTAAATTTATTTTTGGTTAATAATTTTATTCGCAGCACACATTCTAAAAAAGGCAGTCCATATTAATTTACTATATACATTTAATAATGTACATGAAACTTCAACTGAACACAAAATATTCTATTTAACAGACACATTCTGCATCAAATTTTAGCAAATTCAGACAACTACTTAGATCAACTTTAGGAATGGGCAAACACTAAAGAGATATTAAATTTGTCACCTTCAAAGGCAGAAGCTTTATCCTCAATTAAGGGTCCCTTATTGAAGGGACCTATTAAAGAAAAAAACAATTCTGTTAAAGAGATCTTTAAAACAAATGGAGGTTCAGATTATTTTTAAGTTTATTAAATAAAAATTTTTGTATTTTATCTTTGTGTCTACTTTTGCATCTATTTTCATGAGATATTGGTCTATGGCTTTCTTTTCTTGTGAAGTCTGTCTGGCTTTGGTATCGGGGTAATCACTGGCTTCACAGAATGAGCAGGGAAATATGTTCTCCTTATTTTTTTTTTTTTTGGAAGTTTATAAAGGATTGGTGTTAATTCTTCCCTAAGTATTTGGTAGAATTCACCAGTGAAGCCATTTGGTTCTGGGCTTTTCCTTGTTGGGACTCTGTTAGTAAATTCCAACTCTAATTCCTTCAATCTATGAGAAATTAGAAAGAGGAACAGAAGAAATGACCTAGCTAATGTTCTTGTTTTTTTTTTAAAAAGGTGATTTTTTTTTTTTTTTAAAGGAAGTGTGTAACAAAAGGTGAGGAGGCAGTCAGTCTTTCAGGTGGCCTACCATTCATCTTTTTAAAGTCTTTTTGGGTTTAAATACCTTAGGTTGTCTGATTTAATCTTCATGAAAATCCCAGGAGGTTCTATCATCCCCATGTGACACAGGACGAATTTAAGACTAAGAGAAGTTACACAAACTGTCCAAGGTCACAGTTAGACATACAGTATTGTTTATGAGCAGGAACTCATCGACTATTTAGGTAGTAACTTGGTATATTGGGTGAATTACTCGTTTCAGGGCCTCAATGTCTTCAACTCTAAAATGAGAATAATAACATCACTATATACTTCTTAGGGTTGTGGTATAAACAAAATGAATGTGAGGCACTTATGAAAGTACCCAGCTTACAGCATATGCTCAGTATCAGCAGTGAGCTCTATTACTATGGTTGCCAAGTGATGCCATTTAAATTTTAATGGTTCTAAAGCTCTAGAGTTTTAAGGCAAATAAAATATTGTTCAATCTTAGACTAGAAAGGAAGCAGTTAAAAGACATCTGATTCCGGTCACAGATAAAATGCTTTACTTTTACTACCCTTTTGTGCCTTCTGATTTTACCACGTGCTAGTCAAAAAACAAAAGCACTTAAAGGGGAAAAAAGTATATAAAATTCCAAGTGGTCTTTATTGTAAATGCTCATCCATTTAAAAAGAGATTCATACTATCTTTAGTTTTGAATTTTGTTTTTCAGACAACATGAGAATTTATTTTTCCATAGTACATTCTTTTTCGTTATAAACTACATAGCTTTAAGATGTGAACACTCAAAATATACTGCAGATTGTCTAAATTCTTTAGAAAACCAAATTCTCCAAATAATTTTCACAGCTCAGTATTAAGCTTAATTTAAAAGTACATTATGTTGCAGTAAACAAAGCATTTAACCAGCACTTTCCTGACAAAGTTCAACAGCAAGCTACACATAGTGTACAACTCTGTTCAGGCACTTTTAGTATTTCCTAGGAATTGTTCTGAGCTGCCAGTTCTGTTCGCACAGTTCATTATACTATTCAAAGTAATTTCATGTTCGTCATCCTAGCTGTCCCTCCCAATAGCCCCCTAATGGTAAGGTAGACAGACTTCTCATTTCCATTTTAAAGATGTTTAACCAAAGTATTTCATAAGCTAGTTACCCATGCTGGGCCTGGAATGCAAGTCTCTTGAGCCTGCACTGATGCTTACCAACTGTCATTTCATCCCTTTAAGCTATTTGCAGGGCATCGTGAACTCTGGAACAAAAAGGATGCAATAGCCTGATGGCCAAAACTGCAGCAACAACTTGCCAAAACGTTTAGCCCTCGTGGTCCTTGAAGATAATGTGCTAGTTGAAACTGTTGAGTTAAGATAAGGTAGTAAGACGTAGAGGGATGCTACCACCCACTTTCAATAGGTCAGAAAATGTTTGCTGCACGGCACATTCACTCCAATGCAGTTCACCCTCGCCTTCTTATGGTCGGTACCCGGCTCATTTGCTTGTGCACTGGGGCTGGAGCACAGCACTCTCACGGTTCTTTACCTCTGCTCTAAGTATAATTATAACCTTATGTACAACATGGCAGTGGTTCTATTCAAGACCCTCAGACACTGCTGGAAAAAGACTAAGCTACAGAATGGTTTTAAATATCAACACAATCCTTCGCTTTTACTTATTAAATATCAAGCAAAATGTTCCATTTCCTAAATGGGGCTTAACTGTGGCTCACCTTTGTCCTCCAAGCTTTTAATATTCAGCTCAGTTTAACTTCCCTCAACCAGCACGCAGTGTCATGCTCAGCAGTTGATCCACTAGGTCCAGTGTTTTCCTCTCATTGCCCCAAATACGACTCAGGCCCTGGGAAACGGGACTTAACCAACTGTAAGAGCAGGATGTCTGTCAGTGTGGAGGACCAACAGCATCAGACTACGATTTGTTGCAGTCATGTGTTGTGTAGTTAATATGCATCAGACATCTTTGTCCTATTTTATACACATCTTAATTTAATTCTAGTAACGCCAACAGGTATTATTATACCCATCACGGGGGGAGAAATGTGGTACAAAAGGTAAGTAAATTGCCCAAGTTCACTCAGCAAAAAACGGCTGATGAAGGCCAGGAAACAGGGCCTTCACCGTAATACCAAAACCGCCTAGCCCTCAACTGTAATCCCAATGTGACCATAAAATTAACTGCATGACCTTGGGCCAGTCATTTCATGGCGTCGGGCCTGCCTGTTCCTCCTCTATCAGACGACCTGCCCACAGCGGGTTTTTAGGTGCTTCCCTGCGTTTACTGTCCGGTGAAGTTGCGACTGGATCACACCCCACCCCCGAACAGGTGGAAATGTTAAGACAAGTTTTTCAACCACTGCGTGTTCTAGCACCTTCTCTTCAGGGTGCTAGGACCCAGTCTTCGCCCTGCGGTCCTATTTTCAAACACTGAACCTGTAACACTGGTCCTAAATATTGTCTCTCGGTCCGATACCGCCTTTCCCACCACCGATGGCAGTGACTCCGCCGAGCCCGCTCCAGGTGTACGTACACCCGCTTACTCCGGCCCACCTCGAGGCTCCCAGGCAGCCAGCGAAAGGCCCGACACAGCCCTGGACGCGGAGCCACAGACAGAGGCTGGCTCTCGCCGAGGCCGAGGGAGGCTCCAGGGCACCTGCCACGCCTCCCAGCCCCAGCGGCGCGGCCTGCGCCTGGCTCCCCAACCCAGGCGGCCCAGCTTCAGGCTCGCCCTCGCGGCCGGGGCCGAGCGTCGGCCCGGGCCTGAGCCCTCGGAACCCAGCCGACCCCTCGGCCCCGGCCACGCCCGACCCCTCGGCAGCGGGGCCGCGCGCCAAGGCCCCGGGGTCCTCACAGGCCCAAAGACACCCGTAGGCCTCCAGCCTCACCTCGAGCCTCCCCGAGACCGCCGGCGGCGCCCGCACCTCCTCCTGCCCGCACACCTGGCCCCACGCGGCAGGAGAGACAGCAGCAGAGGCGGCACAACCGTCACGTGCCGCAGAGCCAAGAGGCCTAGGCTGCCGCTGCACCTCGCGAGCGAGCCCCGCCGCACGAAACCCGGCCCCACGTCCTCCCCTCGCTCCTGAGTAGCTACGGCTAGTGCCAAGTTCCGCCCCCACCGCGCCAGCTCCGGAATGCGGTTGGTCAGTGTGGCCATCGCTCTAATCACCTTCCCATACGCCCCCTAGGGCTATTCTTCGTGGAGTGTGGGGGTTGGCTGGGAGTGAGGCAGGAAGTGGCTGCTGGTTGGGCGGGACGGGAAGGGGCGGGCCACGGCCGATGGGGATCCGCGGGCGCGCGCCCTGGGGCGGGGCCGGCCCGGCAGGCGTTCCCGCGCCCCGTTGCCCCGGTGTCTTAATGGGCGGACTGCCGGGCGTTCAAGCCAACCCACCCCTGCAGTTCGAGCCCTCGGTTCCTGGATCCGGGCCGCAGGACTGGCACGCCGTTCCCTTCGCTGTGGGGGCAAATGGCAAGCGGCTGAAGGAGTGGGCGGTCTGGCTGACCTTCGGGAAGGGCCGTCTCCCCTGCAGCGAGCGCGAGGCCGGACGGGGTGCAGGCGGCACCGCACCGCCTCCTTCCGCGCGCCCTGCAGTTGCCTGCACAGCGCTGTGTAACCACGCGTCGCCGTTCCTGCACAGTCATGGCTCTGGGCCTGGCAGAGTGCGGCCTTCACTTTACCCGTGGAAAGCTAGAGTCCAGAATGCTGTAACCCAAGGTTTTTTCAACTTTCAATTTGTGATGTTTCCTGAAGTGCAATTAGACGTAAGGTCACAGACACACGACAAGATTGAGAGACAAGGACGGCGCAATGGTAAAAGATTCCAAACACGCCACAGTTTGCTAAGCCCACTGTAGCGCATCTTCACTGGTCAGTATGCCGCCTCAGGAAGTGGAAGCAGCCTAAGGTTTTTTTAGACCTTTATGGGTCCTGGTCTCGGTCTTCCATTTGTTTGGATACCCAGAGGCTGATTCCTAGAATGGAACAGCTAGAATCAATAGGTGTATTACCTATCTTAGAACAAGCTTTATTCCCTCATGCCACCTAGTAGGGGACAAGAGGTGTTAGAGGGTGGTGCTTGCACGTTTGCATGAGTTTAATGTTCTTAAACTCCCAGCCTCCAAATTGGCGTAAGGGAGTTTTGCTTTCTTGTTTACTTGGGGAAGTGGATAGTCAAGGCAGCTTAATATTCTGGATGCCACATGTTCCAAACAACAAGCTTAAAATGTGGTTACAGAAACTGTGAGCAAAAGAGCTGCTCCAGCAAAGGTATGTGCTAAAAGATGGTGGTACTAAACAGAATTTGGTGGGGTTTTGAGTTGGGAGGAACTGCTTTTCACCTGGAATGGACAGGGCAACAGGTAAGACTTGAGCTGGGCTTGGCAGGATACACAGGATTTCTATAGGCGGAGAGTTGGAGGAAGGCTTCTTTAGATGAGGGAACAGCATATGGAAAGGCAGGGAAATAGGGATCGTGTGTTTGGGAACACCATGTGTGGCAGTGTTTGAACTGGAGAAAGGTGCTCGTGAAAGTCAGCTCCAGAGTTGGTTAGCAGCAGACCTTGAAGGCCTAGCCAAGGATTTGTAGGGAGAGGTTTTAGATTTGGATCACGATTTAGATGTTTTTGAATCATTATTTTAATATTATTTCAGGGAGGTCTGAAAGAGAGAGACTAGCAGCTGTGAGGCTGGATAGGAAGCCACTTTTTGCAGTTGATTAAAGTGCAGGATTAGGAAATGGTAGGTTTATTGAAACAAAAGCATTAACTGTCGATGCTAAAGAATGGTCCATTGAATTCAGGGGCTAGGGAAAGAGCAACCAAAGCCAACACTAAGAGTGTGAGCCTAGGGCGGCCTCATAGCTCAGTTGGTTAGAGCCCAGTGCTCTTAATGACAAGGTTGCCGGTTTGATCCCCATATGGGCCACTATGAGCTGTGCCCTCCACAACCAGATTGAAACAGCTACTGGAGCTGATGGGTCCTGGAAAAACACACTTAAATAAATACAAGTTAAAAAAAAAAAAAAGACTGTGAGCCTAAGTGATGGGAGGTGCAGTGTGGAGCCCCCAAAAAGAGGGAATTCATGCTTGGCTGGTCCTGGAGATCCTGGGTCTGGGCTCAAGACACAGCAGGCTCAAGACAGTGCAGGACTGGAAGACCTGCAAAGGATCCTGCCAGGGATTTTTCAGCTAAAGCATATGTTTCAAAGGAGGAAGCCAAGGACAAACTTCCAAGGACAGAAATAAGATTTCCTTTCCTTCATTCCTTCCTCTCCCCTCCCCTCCCCTCCCCTCCCTTCCCCTCCCCTCTCCTCTCCTCTTCTCTACTCTCCTCTCCTCTCTTCTCCCTCTCTCAATTTGAAAGCAGTCACTGTTTATTAACTGACCAAATTACAAAAATAATCATGGTAAACATCTCAGTTCATCCTTCTAATAAACCTATGAATCCGGTTTCTCCTGGAAAAGATAATTTGCAGGCCGCAGGAAGTTGAAGGTTTTTCAACGGTACGGATCTCGTGAATCAGATCCTCCATGTAGATGATGCCATATTACCACGAGACGGAACAGTCTAAGTGTTATCTCAGGGCAGTTCACTTCCTGTTGATTTTGCCATAACCACACTTATAGATCCATTCATTTCTGACTTCAGGTTTGGGTACCCCCATGCAATATATGGTTCCACGCCCCAAGCATGTTAACTGAAGTTTTGTTGAGCTTAACAAAGGTGCCATTGAAGATCCAGTGAAGGCAAAGAAGCTGCAACACCTTTCAGATCCTCATCTATGTTAACACTGAATGCTTTTAATTCCTGAGTAACATTCTATTGTACAAGCATGCCATTTGTTGCTTTTGAATCATTTGTTGCTTTTAATTCCTGAGTAATAGTCTATCCTATGAATGTGCCACAGTTCGCTTATCCGTTCATCAGGTAATAGACACCCAGCTGCACCCAATTTTTGGTTATAGGATATAAACCTGCTATACACATGGTGCTCTTTGCATAAACATGTGTTTTAAGTTTCCTTTAATAACCTTTTTCGAGGTCTACTACCTCAGTTGGTAGTTACGTCCTCCGTCCTCCGGCTGCTTCCTGAGAAAGACTGTGTAGTAGTTTTTTTGAAATCTTGCACATCTAAAATTGTCTGTATTTTGCCCTCTGACAAGGAGAAAATTCTGAAATGTCCTAAATTACAGCACACTAAAGGGTGGAAGGAAGAGACAAGAGCGATTAATGCAATAACAACTGCAGGGCAAAACCAACAAAACTGCTTACATTCCTGAGTATATGTTGAAACTGAATTAACTTCCAGGTGACTGTACAATTATCTAAAGAGAATGTCTAGTCACCAGTATTTCTTGCTTACACCTTCTGGACTGTTGCCCACCATGAGTCTAAAGGAGCAAACACATCTTCCTTACAGATTCTGCACCTAACCCAGAACTCTTCCCGCGTCACCGTCTCCCACTCTTTTCATCTAGAGTCAATGTAAATTCTTTCAAAACAACGTACATGTTTCTTCCCCAAACTGTTTCCATAAAAGCCCATCAACCCTAGAATTGCAGGCATCTTGCCTTCTCCATCTGGCCCTGCTGTTGGTGGTTCAGAGTGTATGTGCAGGACCTGGTCCTTTTCTGGCTAGTGTTTTGGCTCAATAAACCCCTTCCTTCAGAAAAGCTTTTGGCCATGAAATGTTTTTTGTTTAAAAAATGTTTACATCATTTTTTTAAACCTTATTGAAATATAATTTACATACCATAAAGTTTGCCTACTGTAAGTAAAAGATTCAATGATTTTTAGTAAATTTATAGAATTGTGCAACCATTATCACAATCCAATTTTAGAATATTTCCATCACCCAAAAGTTCCTGTGTACCCATTTGCAGTCAACTCTTAGCCAACCTCAGGCAACCATTGAACTGCTTTCTCTGTCTATTGATGTCCCTTTTCTATATATTTTATATAAATGGAATCATACAATTTGTGGGCTATTTGATTTCTTTTACTTAGCATAATGATTTTGCAGTCAATTCATGTTGTAGCATGTATCAGGAATTCATTCCTTTTTATTGCTGAACAATATTCCATTGCATGTGTGGGGGAGGCACAAACTATCCTCTACCCTCAAGGTTCTATCAGCTGGTCTAATAATCAAATAGACATGAGACAGATTAGTAAGAGAAAATAAAATTTAAAGCACACATATGTATGGGAGCCCCACATACAGGAGAGGTCCAGAGATAGAAAGGGAGATTGAGATACATAAGATACCCTGAGCAAGGGATGATGTAAGGTGCCTTCTGGGCCTCAAAGGGTCATTGCAGAATGATAAGAGCAGGCACTCAATAAATAGAAGTTTGTCCTGCCCTATAGATAGGTCAAAAGAAGTTATCTCTGATAATCGCTTATGGACAAGGCCTCTAATTCAAATTCTTCTAGGTAGTTAAAAGAGAGGGGTAGAAGTTTCTCTTGAGACTGAAGCTAAAATTGCCTTTAGCTCAAAGTAATCTGTAAACCACTGAGGCACATCTTGGGGTGGCTCATTCTGGACCCCCACACGTGGGTATATCACATTTTGTTTATCCATTGAACAGCTGATGGACATTTAGATTGTTTCCAGGTTTCAGCTATAATAAGTAATGATACTATGAACATTTGTACACGAGTCTTTTTTTTTTTTAATTGGGGAAGGGGAACAGGACTTTATTGGGGAACAGTGTGTACTTCCAGGATTTTTTCCAAGTCACTAGAAAACGGTCAAGTGGCCGTTTTCTAGTTGCAGGGGGCACAGCCCACCATCCCTTGCGGGAGTTGAACCAGCAACCTTGTGTTAGAGAGGACGCGCTCCAACCAACTGAGCCATCTGGGAGGCAGCTCAGCTCAAGGTGCCATGTTCAATCTTAGTTGCAGGGGCGCTGCCCATTATCCCTTGCGAGAGTTGAGGAATCGAACTGGCAACCTTGTGGTTGAGAACCCACTGGCCCATGTGAGAATCGAAACAGCAGCCTTCCGCGTTAGGAGCACGGAGCTCCAACTGCCTGAGCCATCGGGCTGGCCCTTTCGGGGATTTTTATGGAGGCTTGATCAATCATTAACTCCATTTCCAGCCCCTCTCCCTTTTACAGAGATTGGGGAAGGGAGTACTGAAAATTCCAATCCTCTAATCATGGCTTGGTCTTTCTGGTGACCAACCCCCCAATTCAGGAGCCCACCAAGAGTCACCTCATTAGAACAAAAGAAGTTCCTATCACCCAGGAAACTCCAAGGGATTCAGGACCTCTGTGTCAGCAACAGAGGTCAAAGACCAAATATTAGAACAAAAGATGCTGCTAGTGCTCTTATCACTTAGGCAATTATAAGGATTTTAGGAGCTCTGTGCCAGGAACCGGGGACAGAGATCGATATACATGTTTCTATTATCTCACAGTGACAAGATTGGAGAAGGAAGATCTTATTTGAAGCAGAATTCTGAGAGCCAACTGATAAATATGAAGTGAGAGCTAGTGTTGGAAAAGCATCATTTGGCAGCCATAATGGTAAAGATTGGATCAGGCAAGAATCACCAATAAATGTTAACCATAGAGGGAAATTTTGATGATGACCAGGATATTTAGATGGTCTTGAAGTGTCTGCCCACAACAGAGAAGGCTTGGCAATACTTAAATGCAATACCTGTTCCTAGATGGGATCTGATCCTGGAGGGACAAAAATGCTATAAAGGGGCCGGCCCGGTGGCTCAGGTGATTGGAGCGCCGTGCTCCTTACGCTGAGGTCACGGGTTGCATTCCCACATGGGCCAGTGAGCTGTGCCCTCTACAGCTAAGATTGTGAACAACAGCTCTCACTGGATCTGGGCTGCCGTGAGCAGCTGGAGGTTGGCGTGAGCTGCCATAGGCTGCCACCGGCTGCTGTGTGCTGCCAGGAGCAGCCAGCAGCCGGCGAGAGCTGCCATGAGCTGCGGTGAGCAGCCATCTACTGGAGACCGACTGCCCCAGCTGGGAGGAGAGCAAGGCTCATAATATCAGCATGGGCCAGCGAGCTGTGTCCTACACAACTAGACTGGGAAACGGCTTGAACCGGAGTGTGGGGGGGAGGCAGAAGAAAGGGGGGAAGAATGCTATAAAGGACATTATTAGTGAATTGATAAAAATGAAATATGGATGGTCATTTAAAGTACTGTATCAATATAAATTCACACGACTACTGTGATTATATATGAGAATACTCACTGAGGTATTTAAGGACAAAGGGCCATAATATATGTAACTGGTTCAGAAATGATACATGAAATGGGGTAAAATGCTGACTGTAGGGGAATCTGGATAAAAGATATACAGGTGGTCCTTGCAAAATTTTTAAATCTACAACTTTAAAAAAAAAACACCAGCAGACAGTAATTTAGTGGTTACCAGAGGGCAAGGGAGTGGGGGGTGGGTGATGAGGGTAAGGAGGATCAAATATATGGTGATGGAAGGAGAACTGACTCTGGGTGGTGAACACACAATGGGATTTATAGATGATGTAATACAGAATTGTACACCTGAAATCTATGTAAATTTACTTACAATTGTCACCCCAATAAATTTAATTAAAAAAAACACAAAAAAAACCAGGCTCTCATAATTTAAGACAATTGTTTAGAGCCTAGTTTGGAAGTTAAAAGCCCAGAAAATGCTTCTGTTTTCTGCAGAAAGCCTCAGACTTTCATTTAAAAGATAACAGGTACCTGTGTAAAAGGGAATTATTTGGGACAAACCATCCATGAGCTAATCAGTTTAACCCTCCACACTCTTGTTTAAATACCTCTACGCACAAATACACACTGTACATTCATTTATTTATAGCTCTCATACAAACATAAAGCCATAAAGTTTCGCCTAGAAAAGAAAAATATTCAAATTAACATTTAAATGGAACAACAAAACAATGTGTTTCTGCTGAAAATAAGTGTGTTTGACCGGTGACTTGGTCCCACTGCCTGAGGCAGATGTTCTGAAGTCCAGCTAGCCCATGTTGTGTGCTGTGCTGTGCCATGATGCACACTTGGTCCTCTTTTCACTCTTCAGACTCTGAAATCTCCCATTCACAGAGGGGCTCAGCACACCCGTGCCTACTTGCCTTCCCCTTGGCCTCTGCCACTCAAACTCACATGCAGCCTCTCAGGTTCTGTGCCGCTTCCTAAAGGTGGTTATCTCGAGCAGATAGAACATCATAACATGTTTTTCAGATTTTTTATTAAAACAAAAAAATTAAATATTCAGAGTATTGCAGATTCCAAAGGACTGCATGGAATTAATTTTAAGGCATAATGAATAGGGAGCCAGCTGCATGGGGGCAAGGGGAGCAGTGTACCCCTAGACACCACTTCAGTTCCACCCACTGCTGTCTCCACCCAGCCCAAGAGAAGCTAAAGAAAATAAAGCCCAGGAGAGGACGAACCAGAGGGGTAGGTATCTTTTCCTGCTAAATCTGCTCTTCCTAAGAAGGCACCTTGCAGCAAAGGGTGTGTATAACCAAAGCCATAGCAAATGGAGGTGCTGGGTGAAGCGTGTGCATTTTTTATAACTGTGCTTTTGTTTGATATCTTGTTTTCAGCAAGTTTTATACAAGTGCAGAATGTTTTTTTAAAGCTGTAATAGCACAGAGAACACCTTATTGTTGTTTCCGGGAAGGGCTAATGTCACTAATAGAATATCTTAGAAGCAGAACTGAAATCACAAGATTTTGCTTCCTGGGTTTTGGAAATATTCCTCTTAGTCGCCAGAAGAGATTCACCAACATACACAGTGACTATGGCATTTACCTATGGTGTGGGGAAATGGAAATACATTTAGGTCCTCTTCTCCTTTCCTCTGTGCCATCAGAATGAATCCCACATCCTTAGACCTCTTGGGACCTGGCACTCCTTTTCTCACAGGCTCCAATCTGGTCTTTTCAGTGACAACATTAAGATGGAGTCCATCAAAGGAGCCAGGACTTACTGCTTTTTTAAATTGTGGATCTTCAAATTCTGCAGTTTTCATTAAATTTCCTCAATATCAAGGTCTGCTTGTGAAAGGAGTTAACATGTTAAAAAGAAATTGTTCCTCAGCTCCCTAACCTTTTCCTGTTCAAATTATCAAATAAAGACTTCCTTGCAGATTTTCCTTTTTTGAACTCCACGGAAATAAGAGAAATTGAAAGTTGTTGTATCCCATGGGGTGGGGACAGGGCCAGGAGTGCAGTTTCCAGGCTCCCGCCCTCATGTGGAAAGGTGCTCACTTGGGTAGTATCAACTGTGATTGGATGGCCATCAGCTGTGGCTAGTTGGCCGTCATCTGTAACCAGTGAGCCATTGGCCACTAATATAACTGCCGTGGCTACGCTAGCAGAAAATGGGGGCTAGCAAGAAGATGGTGGCTGAGCTAGCAAGAGCAGATTGCAGTTAGCACAGTGGGTTGCAGCTAGCAATTGAGGTTGGTTGGCAGAGAGAAGTGGAGGACAGGTTGCTGATTGTGTGGCTCCTGCTTCCTGTGTCTCCAACCCTGCCGCCAGCGAGAATATAGTGGTATGACTCCCCTACCTATGGCTCCGTGGGTGTTCCTGTTTGGCTTCACCATGTTCTGCATTCTTATGTGGGGAGTGGGACCAGAGACCCCGCATGACACATAGTCACTGTGGGGACAAAACCCCAAAAAACAGTTTCCAGGCTCTCGGCCTCACATAGAAAGGTGCTGGCTCGGGTAGTAAATGGCCATCAACTGTGATCAGATGCCAGCAGCTGTGGCTAGTTGGCCGTCAGCTGTAACCCGTAGGCCATTGGCCACTAATATAACGGCTGTGGCTACGCTAGCAGGAAGAGAATGGGGGCTAGCAAGAAGATGGTGGCTGGCAAGTGCGGACTGCTGTTAGGATAGTGGGTTGCAGATTATGTAGATCCTGCTTCCTGTGTCTCCAGCCCAGCCAACAGCGAGAATATATTGGTTTGATTCCCCTACTTATGGCTCCATGGGTGTTCCTTTTTGGCCTTACCGTGTCCTGCGTTCTTGGGCGGGGAGTGGGAGCTGAGACCCTGCCTGACAAATGGCGCAGCGAGCAGGGTGCCCCTGCGTGACACATGGCGTAGTCGGCAGGATACGGTGCTGGCCAAAGCTTTCCGAAGGGCAGTGGAGCAGTTTGTGCGTATGAAAGCTCAGTCTGAGGAAGACCAGGAGGAGCAGCTGCCGGAGAGCTCGATCCCCGTGGAGGGGTGGAAAGATATGGACGGTTCCCCAACCAGCAGAGGCCGGAGAAAGCGGAGAAAGCGAAGGTTGTTGTTGCCCTGTGGGCTGGGAACTGCTTGCTGAGGCAGCCCGGATGCAGGACTTTTAGTCCCAGGAGGAAACACTTGCTGAGTCCTCCGTGGGAGATGAGGGTGAGGTCAAGGTCATCCTTCACCCCCAGGACAGCCCTGGCGAATGACTATGGACTATGAGGAACTGCCTTCTATCCCTGATTTAATGGACGCTTGACTGTTTGGGAACATACCACCATGTAGTGGGACTGGCAGAGGATGTTTGCTTTTGTGTCTTGACTGGCCGCCATCGAGAATATGTAAGCACCTTGATGTGAGCCGCTGTTGTTCCAGCACAGTACCCCGAGAGGCCCAGAGAGAGTGGCAGTGCCCTGAGGCCCTGGCTGTGTCCAGGAAGTCTGGCTGTGTCCAGAGAGTGGCAGTGCCCTGAGAGCCCTGGCTGAGTCCAGGAAGTCTGGCTGTGCCCAGAGAGAGTGGCAGTGCCCTGTGAGCCCTGGCTGTGTCCAGGAAGTCTGGCTGTGTCCAGAGAGAGTGGCAGTGCCCTGAGAGGCCCTGGCTGTGTCCAGGAAGTCTGGCTGTGTCCAGAGAGAGTGGCAGTGCCCTGAGAAACTCTGGCTGTGCCCGGGGAGACAGGTGGTACCCTAAGAAGCCCAGGAAGTCTGGCTGTGACCAGAAGTACTGTGGTGGTGCCCTGAGAAAAGCTGGCTGTGCCCGGGGAAACAGGTGGTACCCTAAGAAGCCCAGGAAGTCTGGCTGTGACCAGAAGTACTGTGGTGGTCCCCTGAGAAAACCTGGCTGTGCCCGGGGAGACAGGTGGTACCCTAAGAAGCCCAGGATGTCTGGCTGTGCCCAGAAGTACTGTGGTGGTGCCCTGAGAAACCCTGGCTGTGCCCAGAGAGCCTGGCTGTGTTCAGGATAGTGCATTCACCTCCAGGCTCCTTGCACAGGGCCCCTCGCAGAAGACGCTTGTCGCGTAGATTGTGAGGCGAGACCCTGTAGGGGTGGAGTGTGGGGACAAAACCCCAAAAAACAGTTTCCAGGCTCTCGGCCTCACATAGAAAGGTGCTGGCTCGGGTAGTAAATGGCCATCAACTGTGATCAGATGCCAGCAGCTGTGGCTAGTTGGCCGTCAGCTGTAACCCGTAGGCCATTGGCCACTAATATAACGGCTGTGGCTACGCTAGCAGGAAGAGAATGGGGGCTAGCAAGAAGATGGTGGCTGGCAAGTGCGGACTGCTGTTAGGATAGTGGGTTGCAGATTATGTAGATCCTGCTTCCTGTGTCTCCAGCCCAGCCAACAGCGAGAATATATTGGTTTGATTCCCCTACTTATGGCTCCATGGGTGTTCCTTTTTGGCCTTACCGTGTCCTGCGTTCTTGGGCGGGGAGTGGGAGCTGAGACCCTGCCTGACAAATGGCGCAGCGAGCAGGGTGCCCCTGCGTGACAGTCACCCATGATCTGCCTGAAATATCATGATTTTTAATGAAAATTAGCTTTAATAACACAGACATTCTTGGGGGGGGGACGTGTAGGGGAGGGAAAGGGAGAATATGAATAAGAACGAATCACAGGCTTCGTTACAATATTCCTAGGTTCCGGTTCCACATCCATCAGGCAACCTTCTGAGGGCTGATCTGAGCTCTCAAGTGTCCTGATGATAGGAAGAGAGAGCTGTGGACACTGAGCAAGAGGGTTTCATTTGTGGAAACTGACATTCTAATTTTAAAGCTAGAATGCAAATTCAATTATCTGGAATTGAAATTACATGGAAATTCAAAGAACCTAGAAAGCCAAAGTAATCTTTTAAAAATATTGTTGGAAGATTTACACTACCAGCTCTCAAGATTTACTGTAAGCTACAATAATTAGGAAAATATAGTATTGGTGCAAGAATAGAGAAACCAATGGAAGAGAAGGGAGTTCCCAAGAAGAGACAGTCACATGAACAACAAAGACAGGATTACAGCTAGGGGGGAAGGCTAGTCTTTTTTATAAATGGCACTGGATCAACTTGACATCTATACGAAAAAGATCGACTCCTACCTCCACTATAAACAAACATTAATTCAAAATGGAGCATAGATCTAAATGTAAAACTAAAACCAGAAAACTTCTAGAAGAAAACAGTGGAGAAAATCTTAGTGATTTTAGGTTTGGCGAAGAGTTCTTAAATATGACACAAAAAGCATAAACTGGGGGTGGGGGGAGGGAGGTGAGGGTAAGAGGGATCAAATATATATGGTGATGGAAGGAGAACTGACTCTGGGTGGTGAACACACAGTGGGATTTATAGATGATGTAATACAGAATTGTACACCTGAAATTATGTAATTTCATTAACAATTGTCACCCCAATAAATTTTTAAAAAGTCAAAAAAAGAGCATAAACTACAAAAGAAAAAGACTGATAAATTGGACTTTATTAAAATTAAAAACTTTAACTTTGAAAGGCAAGCCACAGACTGGGAGAAAATATTTGCAAAGCATATTGGACAACTATGTAGCATTAAAGAACTCCTTATATCAATAAGACACACAATCCAGTGGGGAAAAATGGGCAAAAGCATTGAACGTCACGAAGGAGGGTAACAAATAGCACCTGAAAAGACACCCAACAGCATCAGCTGTGAGGAAAATTAAAACTACAATTTAGACAACACCTATTAGAATGACTAAAAGTAAAAAGGTTTACCATAAAAGGGGTGACAACTATGTGGTGGAACAGAAACTCTTTCACTGCTGGTACAACCATTCTGGGAAAAGTTTGATAGCTTTTCATAGAGAGGTTCATATACACCTATCATGTGATCCATTCAAGAGAAATGAAAGCACGTGGACACACAGTACATGGGTGTTCATAGCAGCTGGACTTGTACTAGCTCCCAAACTGGAAACCCAAATTCCATCCAGTGGCTGGGAAAACACATTCTGTATAATGGAATACTACTCATCAATAAAAGGAATGAATTGTTGACAAATGCAACAACATGGATGACTCTCAAAATACTTATGCTGTAAGAAGCAAGTGCAAAACAAAGTACATACTAAATAATTGCATTTATATACACTCCAGAAAATGCAAATGAATCCGTAGTGTTGGGAGCAGAGAAAACTTCTGAACATAATGGATACCTTCACTATCTTAATTTTGGTAAAGATTTTTATTTTTTATTTTGGTGATTTCATACATTATCAGAACATATCAAATTGTACATTATAAATATATGTAGTTTACTGTCAATAAAACTGTTCAAGAAAAACATTTTCCAGGAGATGGAGCTACCTGGCTCTGCCCCAGGGTGTGAGCTCCCCTGGAGCTGGGTCTGATCCCTAGTAGGGCCATGCAGGAGGCAGGATTAACAGGGAGGCCCTTGGAAGAGACCCTTGGAGTCAGAAATTCCAAATAGAGGTGATGGCAGTCAACGGGGTGTGCTTGGCAGGTAGGGTTGACTTCACTTCCTTCCACCACCTCAGGGGGCTTGTCCTTCAAACATGCCCAGCTCCTTCCTGCTTCTAACCCCCAATCTTCATGTAGCTGGGGTAGCTGGGGTAGCTTCATGTAGCTCATTACTCAGCTCAGCATGAATGTCAATCAAGTGCCTTCACTGAGCACGTCTATTAGTTCCTATCCCTCAACCTGTCCTAGTCACTTTACTCTATATTTTCTTCATTGTATAGATCACAAATTTTTATTCAGTTCATTTTTATTATGTAGTCTCTTCCTCCTCTTTTATGCTGTTGGCACCTCACAGATCCCTTTTACTGGGGGTGCACCCACCCCATAGGTGCCTTAAGTGTTGGTTGACAGCTCACAGCTCCCCTGCCAATGACTGAGAGGGCACAAAAGACTGGGCCCCCGGTGATAAGGAGGCCCACCTTTGTGGTGGATTCTACAGTTCCCCGTGGGATGGGTCTGAAGATAGTCCCCCGAGGCCACACTCTTGCTTAGCTTTGGCTCTTTTTCCTGCCCTGTCCTGGTTCCCTCACTTCCTTCTTCCCAGAGCACTTCCCCAATAAATCACTCAAACAAGAGTTCTTATTGCAGACGCTGCTTCTCGGGAACCTGACCCATGACACCCTACATTAGTAGCTTCATGAGGGACTATCTTGTTCACTCTCCCAGAACAAATGCCTATCTCAGGCTCTGCTTATGTCCCCTTCCAAGAATGATAGCTTGATGACGGAATGTCTTCAACACATTTCCTAGAACAGTGCCTGGAACACAGTAGGCACTCAATACATGTGCTGACCAAATACAGGGGAGAGCCTAGGATCTGTTTTATGGCTTAGCAGTCAGCACCCCTTTTGTTCTGGGCTAATTTGTCCTGGAGACATTGTGAGTCATAGCAGGTGGACATCAGCTGAGTGGTTCAGAGATGGGGCCAGGCCTGGGACAGCAGCTACGCACCTCCAACATATCCTACAGGTGAGGAACAACATGAAGTGAGGATTCTCAGGAAAGGGTCCTCTGGGAGGATGCAACCTCAAGGGTGGGCCTAGCTGCATCTCCTGGGTCCTCTGCAGGCTTCCCAAGACCTGTCCCTGAGCCACAGCTAGGAGATAGCACCTCCCAGCCTTTACCCAGCTATGTGTGAGGAATAAGCATGTGTTGAATTGATGAAGGCTTGACAGAGGGAACACTGCCCCAGGGTTCTTTCCCTTTCCACCCTTCACGGGGAGAAGAGGAATTTCAAAGAGGGCATAGTCCTCTTCTCACACACCAGAATTAGCACTTATGGGGAGTGGCGGGGAGGAGCAGGGAGAATGGGACCTGGACTTTAGTTTCTCTGAAGATGTAGTCTGCTTGGAACAAAAGTCACGTGTAGTCTGCACAACTCCTTACCTCGAGCCCTAAGCAGAGGTCCTAGCCCATGGCTCAGTTACCCTCAGAATGTAACTGAGCACAGTGGACTGTAAACTCTCTACACACACATCTGGCTTCCCAGCTGGACCAGCAGTATCTTGAGGGCAGGCATAGACTGTGCTGGGTGGGACTCCCTGCCCAGACCAGGGCCTGAAACGGAGCATGTGCCAATTCGAGGTTGTAGAATAACTCAATGATGAGGGCAGTCATGCTGCTCGTTATGCTAGACATCCCAGCAAATACTTTCCAGAATCCAGATCCAGCCCTGGCTTTGTAATCCTACAGCGTTGCCCTCGTCCTCCTGTCCAGCTTCCTCTTCTGCTGTCCCCAGCTGAGTACCTTACACCAACCCCACCCTAAGCTCCTCCTCACCTCTGGGACGGTGCAAGCCTTTCCTGGCTCTTCAGTCTCCCTAGAGGCTCTCTTACCTATCCCAAATCCCCCTGGCAAAGTCCGGGGCACCTTCGATGTACCTGGGTCTATCATTCCCCCTCCCCAGCCGCCGCCCAGCCCTGAGAGCAGTGATCTGGTCCTTCATTGGCATCTCTGTCCCCATCTCTTCTGGGCCTAACCCAGAAGTCTTTGGGGAAGGTGGTTTTGGGAGACTGCGGCTACGGCAAGTGTGCACGGATGGGCTCCTCAGTGGCCAAGCCCTGTCCAGCGAGCCTCGCGGTTTTGGGGGGCAGCCGGCACCGAGCAGCCTGCTCACCCGTACCTTTGCTCCCTAGCAGAGACCCTGCCTAAGCTTCATCAATCAGGACACCGGGGACCGAGGCAAGGGCCCAACCCTTACCGCCTGCATCCTCGCGGCCCTGTTCCGGGCACCCCGCCCGGCCCTAGCCCTGGAAGCCTTCGGGGGCCTGGCCTTGGGCCACGCCAGCCGCCTGCGCGAGGAGTTACAGCAGCTCTGGGCCGACCACTTCTCGCGGCGCTTTTCGCCGCGGCGCCCGCCGCTCCGCCACACGTCCTCCATGTCCACCTTCTACCTGCTGGACCACCGCACGCGCCAGGCCGAGCTGGGCCTCAGCTACGGCGCGCCGCGGACTCGCCTCGGCCACGAGGCCTTCGTGTTCCGCGACGGCCGCTGGGCGGCCGAGGACCCGCCGGGGCGCTCGCCGCCGCCGCCGCCGCCCTCGCCCGCCGTCTCGGGCCAGAGCGCCCAGGGGCAGCGCGGCGGGAGCCAGGTGCGGAGCTCCCCCGGCGGCGCGGCGGCCAAGAGCCAGGTGCTGCTGGAGGAGAACAACTACCTGAAGCTGCAGCAGGAGCTGCTCATGGACATGCTGACGGAAACCACCGCGCGCATGCACCTGCTGGAGAACCGAAGCGGCGAGCGCAGCACGGCGGCCTCGGCGCGCGCGTCGCGGACGGAGCAGGCGCGGCGGCGCGGACGGCGGGCCCACGCGGGGGCCGCGGTGACGCAATAAAGTCCGTGCGGCCCTGGCGCCGCGGCGGGCGCGCCCACGAGCCGTGTCCCGGGTCCCGGTGTGGATGGGTGCTTCCGCGGGCAGCCGGGCTCGGGAGGGGGCGATAGGGCGTGGAGTAGGGGTGTGTGTGGCCGCTAGGAACACAGGGGGAGCTAGGCTTGCAGCAGGCAGTGCCGCGGGCGGAGATGCCCGGGCTGGCAGGCAGTGGCTTCCTGGGGACAGAGGCCCCGGGGACAGAGGACAAAGTCCGGGACGCAGCGAAACCTTGGGCTCTCAGGGATGGAGGGTGAGGCGGCGGCGGATCGCGGACCTTGCCCTCCCAGCCTCGAGGTGTTCGTGGGAGGGGTTGCAGCCTGAGTCCAGGGCAAGTGTACTTTAGGACCAGGAAACTGTTCCCCTAACGAATCTTTCTGGAAGCTTTGGGCTCTGCTTCCCTACCCGACTGGCTTTTGGCGAGTTGCTTCTCTCCTGCTGATCTCCTACGTGGAATGAAGGGTGTCCGCCCGACCCAGGATATAATCCTGTACAGATAGGATTTGCCCACCCTACGCTATTTTAACATTCTATGTTAGTTGCCAGAATTTAAGAATTTGGAGTATTTCGCGTCAAAAAATCTAGATTTCCTGTGTTCTACAGAAAAACCAGAAGATTTGGCCACCCTGGACCTTCGTTCTACCCAGCAGCAGTTCCCTTGAGCTGAATAGTGGCCGTCACCGACTACTCAGCTTCACTCCTCTTTCCTCCTGTCCGTGGGTGATTTGGGTGTCGCTCAAATGGGTGTTCTCTCACAGGACATGGGGGAGTCCACTCCCCCAACACACACACGGTATTACATAAGGTGTTGTGTGTGTGTGTGTGTGTGTGTGTGGTGAGTGAGATAGTTGCACAATATCACTCAAAAGGTCACTGATGACACTGGTCCTTGCAATGTGCAACCTCTTCCCCTGGAATGTGGACAGGCCATTTGGGCATTCACCAGAAACTTGAGTCTGGTAGGACTCTGACCCATTTTCCTAGGGCCATGTGAAACTGGTGAGAGAAGTGGCTATCCTGCCTCAGCCTAACTTGCTTTCAGGAATGGGCTAGAGATTACTAAACCACTACTTTGTATTGTCGACCGAAAGTTGAAGGGTATAGGTGCCAATTCAACAACAGGAATCCCCGACTTGGAATGTGGTGAAGCGGGAGAGTTTATTCAGTGAAAACAGCTCAGTCATGAAACAGCTCGGATGTGGAACAGCATGGCTGTGAGACAGCCAGGGCAAGGAGGCCTGTGTTTCAGCTCAGCTCTGGTGCTCCAGCGCATTGGCTGAAATACAATTCCGGGAACTCCTTTAGAAGGACTGGCTCAGCCATCTGGAACACAGCAGGCAGGCAGTTCAGCACAGGCTTCTCCCTGAAGCACAGAGAGCATGACAGGCCCCCATTTAACCATGGTTGCTAGACTCTATAAATTTTAGACCAGTTAGCCATCAGAAGTCCTTAACAGGCACGTCATTCTCGGGGTTCACAGTATAAAAGTGCGGCCTTATGAATTAGCCAAATGTCGCTAAACACTAAGCTTAAAAACATTTTTTTGAATAGTGTTCTTGTATTTTAATTCTGTATGTTAATACAGATCAAATATTTAAAATAGTTATAATTGTGAAATAAGATTTAATTTTAAAATAACTAAGAAAATTTAAAAATACAGAAAAGGAAATGAGAAGGGAATAAAAATGATACACTAGTAAAAAAATGAAAAAGAAGGCATTAATGAAGAAACTATATTAAGTGAAAGAAGCAAGACACAAAGAGCCACATTGTATGATTCTGTTTATATAAACTATCCAGAATAGGTAAATCCCTGGAGACAGAAAGCAGACTGGTGGTTGCCAAGAGCTACGGGAAGTGGGGAGAAGGGTGTGACTGCTTAACAGGTGTAGGGTTCCTCTTAAGTTGAAGAAAAATTTCTTGGAACTATAGTGATAATGGTTGCACAACTTTGTGAATGTTCTAAAAGCCACTGAATTGTACATTTCAAGTTTTATGTGAATTATATCATGAAAAAAATTTTAAAGGTGGAAAGTGATTTACATGTAAACATGAAGTAAAAATTATGTAATATGGGGAAATAGCAAAAATAATAAAGGCGATCCAAGAATGACTAAAGTTTAGGAACTATTGTTTTGGCCTGAGTACTTGAAAACAAGTAGTTCTAGAGTAACAAAAAGCATCTGCCTGCCACATCAGCAGCAGGCACGCAGAGTGCCCCATGTTTAGGGAGAGGCATCCAAGTGGATGAAGGGCCCGAATTAAACGGGGCTGGATAAAATATCTTTCTGCTCTGGAATTTTACCCCCTGAATGAGGTGGCCAAAATTCTGCTCTGGAATTTTACCCCCTGAATTGGGTGGTTATCGCCTCCCTACCAACTCTGTAGGAAATCACTGAGAAATCACACACTGTCCCAAAAACCCTTGTCAACACTGGGAGACTGACTGAAACTGTGAAAACGTGTCAGTCTTCATCCGAAAAGGGTTGGTAGGACAGATCCAGGGGATCTGACTGTTCTTTCTGTTCTGGAATTTTACCCCCTGAATGAGGTGGCCAAGTTCATTGCCCCTGGGAGGGATGTGACAGAGTAGAAAGCAGGAACAAAGGAATCTGGCTCTCACCACCTATAGTTCAGAACCCTTTGGGGAACAGACCTCTGTAAAAATATTTTTTGGGCTTGAGAGAGGTCACAAAAGCTGTAGATTTGTCTAGAGTAAGAGGAAAGATAAAGGGAAATAGGAGCAGAGATCCTGCTAGGTCTCCCATCTTGGAAAAACTTTTCTTGACTCTATATTAGTTTCCAGTTACTGCCCTAGTTCTCTGCTTCCCTTTATAACTAAACTTCAAAAAGCTGCTTATATTCACTGTCTGCAATTCCTTCCCCTCCCTCTTTGCTCTTAATCCCCCTCAGTTTTGGACTTCTCACCCCGCACTCTCCCCAGTCTGCTTTTGTCAAGGATGCCATTGACCTCCAATGTTTTTTGTTAAGTCTTTTGGCCAATTCTCCATCCTCATTTTGGCCCATCAGCAGCATTTCCGACCCCTCCTCCTTGAAACACTGTCTTCACTTGGCTTCTAGGGTCCCGCACTCTGCTGGTGTCCCTCCGATTTCACAGTTGCTCCTCCTCAGTGTCTTGCTGATTTTTCCCACTCACTTACTGCAGGTGTCTGTTTAAATGTCACTGTTTCAGTGAAGTTTTCCCTGATGATTTTATTTAAAAGAGCATGCATTCTCCCCACCCCTAACAAACTAGCACAACTTGTCCTCTTTTCCTGCCTTGTTTCCTAGCATCTGTCACTATTTAACATGCTATACATTATATTTATTGTCATCCCCCCTACTAGAATGTAAGTTCCATATGGCTTTTTGTTCTGTCCGGTATCTAAGTGTAGAAAAGTACTTAACATTTACTAGGCAGGCCCTCTCCAAATATTTCTAGAATGAACAAAGATCCACAAGAGATAGGCATCTGAGTGCCAGGGAGCAGAAGGTGTTTGGCCTTAGGTATTGTCACAGACTTCTGATGCCCTAGGAGGTGGGGAAGGTGTACCAGATACTTTGGAATTTCTGGTTACATCTGATTAGGCTTCCTCTGCTTTTAGCCGCAGCTCTGGTGGATGCTGTGTATACTGTTGGGGCCTCATTTCAAGTGTCTGCTGTAGTTTCTCTGCCTTCTGTGTCAGGGCTCTCCCCCAAGCCTCAGGAGCTCTCTCAACCCACAGGCATAGCCTGGGAGTGTGGAAGAGTGAGTGCCTTCTGGGGCAACCTCAGCCAGTAAGGGACAGAAGTTGAAACACACTTGGTTGTTAGGAAGTACAAATTGGTAATTACAAAATAGTCACGGGGATGTGAAATGCTGTATGGGGAATCTAGTCAGTAATGTAAAACCTATGTATAGTGCCAGGTGGGTACTGGACTTATCGGGGGGATAACTTCATAAATTATATAAATGCCTAGACATTATGCTGTACACCTGAAATTAATATAAATTATTGAATGTCAACTAAAATTTAAAAAATATATGAAGGTCTGACAATTAAGTTTGCAAACTTGTCGCAACGATGTTGCTAACCTTTTTTGATACCAGAGGGATTATTCTTTATGAATTTGTACCAATTGAACAAATAGTTAACCAAGTTCACTATTTGGAAGTGCTGAAACGGCTGTGTGAAAAAGTTAGACGACCTGAACTTTTCGCCAACAATTCATGGCTATTGCATCACGACAATGCACCAGCTCACAGGGCACTGTCTGTGGGGGAGTTTTTAGCCAGTAAACAAATAAATGTATTGGAATACCCTCCCTACTCACCTGATCTGGCCCCCAGTGACTTCTTTCTTTACCTGAAGATAAAGGAAATATTGAAAGGAAGACATTTTGATGACATTTGATACATCAAAGGTAATACGGTAACAGCTCTGATGGCCATTCCAGAAAAAGAGTTCCAAAATTGCTTTGAAGGGTGGACTAGGCACTGGTCTCAGTGCATAGCTTCCCAAGGGGAGGACTTTGAAGGTGACCGTAGTGATATGTAGCAAGGAGGTATGGAGCACTTTTCTAGGATGAATTCGCGAACTTAATTGTCTCACCTCGTATGTTAGCTATATTTTAATAAAAATCTTTAAGAAAAGAGATGGTTGCACAACAATGTAAATGTATTTAATTAAAAGTACCACTGAACTGTACACAAAAATGGTTAAGACAGTAAATTTTATGTCGTGTATTTTACCACAATAAGAAAAAAAGGAAGAAAAAACAGTTAGTGGTGGCTGTGTAGAGATTGGGATCCAAATGCAGTATTAGCCAAAGGAGCATAAGAAACAGCACAGTTATGAAGAGGAAAAACAGATGAATATCTATCAGAAAACAACCTTTAAATCCCAGGGCAGAAGTGCTTGAGAGAACGTATGTAGGATGAAAGGGGAGAGGAGCTGATGTGATTGCCTAGTCGCATACACAATGGTCATGGGCCTGTGAGGACCAACACGTCGGCTTTGCGTTGGCTAGGACGGGGCTGTGCCCTCCTGCCTTTCCTAGGAGACTCAGCTGCTGGATCAAGCTGATCTGGAGTGTTCCCAGAAACCCTCCTGCTTGCCCTGTGTCTGGCCAGTAGCAAAGACTCCCAGCCTCGCCGTCTGCCTACCTTTCCTGCTCCCATCTAGCTGAACTCTGAACAGCTTCCCTTGGTCACTTATCCTTGCTCCTGCCTCACCCATCAGTTCACACGGGTCTATGCTCCTGGGACCACTCCTACCAGGACCCCCTCGCCCGAGCAGTCTGGGAGGCCGGTCGGGCACTGCCTTGCCTGCTGTCGGTTCATTCTAAATAAGTCTAGCACAGGGACAAGATCACTCAGCAGCCTGTGCCATGGTGTTCCACGTGAATCTACACGTGCAGGACGGGATGACTGCAGAAGCCTGTGGTGACTGGGTGGGGGGGGGGCGGGGTGACTGGGCAGGGACCAAAGGCCCACAGAGCTTGGTCACCAGGAACAGTGCCATTCGGGAGGTGGTGGGCCCCGAGTGGGACCCTGGAAGGAGGAGTCACCTATAGCTGGGCCTGGCACTGGCTGCCCCTGGAGCCACACAGCAGAAGCCCTGCCCCCTGCCCCCTTGGAAGTCCTTCGAATGGCAGGTCTGTTGCTGTCTGTTCCCTCCTAATACATTGCACTTGCAAAATTTAACAATACTGTATATCATCAAATAGTCCGTTTTCAACTGGTCCATGTCCAACGTGAATGCATTTGATGCCATTAGCCAAGGCTGAACTGAAGGGAAGAGGATGGTAGGCCTGTGTGCACTCAGCAGGGACAGGCGCAGGGTACCAACTGTTGAGATCCAGGTCCTGGGGCTACACTGGCAGTCCTACACCTCTTCAGGGAGAAAGTGCAAGGCGGGTGACCACTGAGGAGGTCCTGCGTGTGGCAGATGGGGCTGTGGCGCCTGGACCCTCAAGTCTCGAGCGGCCTATGAAGAAAATTAAGAGACATATCAACCAGTCACAGTGTATATCTGGCTCCTGATTTTCAAATAATGAAACTAAAAACGGAAATATACCACCAACAAAGACAATGCATAAGACAAACAGGGAAAGATGAAAATGGACTGAATATTTTATAATATTACAGACTTGTTAGATTTGTGCTGGTGCAATATATACGGGTTATGTTTTGTGTGTTTTTAAATCCTTATCTTTTCGAAAGACTTACTGGAATATTTCTTGATAAAATGATAAAGTGTCTGGAATTTGTTTCCAAATAGTCTAGGATGTGAGTAGGGATGGTGGGCAGGGGTACAGATGAAATAAATTTGGTCATAAATGGTTAATTGTAGAGGTTGAGTGATGGGTACATGAAGGTTCATTATACTTTTCTCTCTAATTTCATGTATGGTTGATATTTTCCATAATAAAATTTTTTGGAAAGTAGAGAAAGAAAGGAATCCTGAATTTTTCTTGTAACCATTAGAAAGATTTAATTAGTATTTAGAAATCACGAAGAAAATACCAAGCCCAGATGGCTTCATAGGCAGGCTCCATCAAACTGTCAAGGAACAGATCATTCCAACCATAAACGAACGAACTCTTCAAAGAACAGAAAGAGACGACAGACCTCCGCTCTTGGCCACTATAACCTTGAGAGAAAGCCAGGCAAGGACTGCAAAAGAAAAGCACAGGCCATTCACAGTAGGAACAGAAAAGCAATTAAATTAGTAATAAAAAGATAAATGCAAAAATCTCTACAAATTATTAGCAAATCAAATTCAACAGTGTATTAAAATGACAAGCGTCATGATCGGGTTGAGTTTATAATGAATACAAAGGTGACTTTTTAGAAAATCTATAAATATACCATAGAAACAGATTAAAGGACAAGAACCAGATGATAATCTCAACAGATGCTGAAAAAGTATTTGATAAATACTTCATCTGAAATAAAAAAATGTTACTAAAAACTGAAAAGAGGGGGCAGCCACATGGCTCAGCTGATTAGAGCGTGAGCTCTCAACAACAAAGTTGCTGGTTCAATTCCCACATGGGATGGTGAGCTGCACCCCCTGCAAATAAAGATTGAAAACGGCAACTGGACTTGGAGTTGAACTGCGCCCTCCACAACTAGATTGAAGGACAACAGCTTGGAACTGATGGGCCCTGGAGAGACACACTGTTCCCCAATATTCTCCAACAAAAATTTTAACAAACACCTGAAAGTAGAAAGGAATTTCTAATTGGATAATTGGATAGAAGATATCCTCCAAAAACTTACAACATTCATTGTTTTAAAATTTTTAAGTATTGTTTATTATCCCATCCTTTTTTTGAACAAATTAACTGTCATAATTGAAGTGTGCAATTTGGATGAATTTTGACGTACGTCTATACCCATGAAACCATCACCACAATTAGGATAATGAACATTTATTATGAACAATTAGGATAATGAACATTCATCACCCTCCAAAGTTTCTTTGTGGCCCTTATCTTCCCTCTTACCCTGCCCACAGGGCATCACTGATACGCTTTTTGCCATTATAGATTAGTTTTCATTTTCCAGACTTTTCTGCAAATGAAATAACACAGTATGCATTTTTTTTAAGAAACCTAGTTTTTTTTACTCTGCATAATTATTTTGATTTTCATCTATGTTGTTGTGCACATCAGCGTTCCTTTTTATGACTGAGTAGTAATCCATGGTATAGAAATCCTACAGTTTGTTTATCCATTCACCTGTTAGGTTGTTCCCATATTTTGGCTATGATAAATAAAGCTGCTATGAATGTTCATGTACAAGCTTTCTGTGTGAACATATGTTTTCATTTCTTTTGAGTATGTGAATTCTGTGTTTACATTTTTCAGGAAATAGGACTATTTCCCAAAGCATCCACACCATTTTACATTCCCACCAACAATGTTTAAGGGTTCTGTTAACCTAAGAGTAAAACGCCTTTCAAAGTGAGAGGCAACAAGCATATTTTTTAGATCAAACAATAGCTATTTGGGAATCACTGATTCAGGCAGAAATGCAAGTAATGTTCTGATTATGAGACAAAGGCAATGGGTATTTATGAGAAAAGGAAGGGGAACAATTACATCAATAGATGGAAGGTATTTCTATTGGTCCAGATAAGTTAGCATAGTGATGTTAATTCTAAATAATGTTTTTAATTTTCAGTCCAATAGTTATCAGTCCAGTAGTCATAATAACTGCTTATGCTTGCAAACAGTTCTTTGGGGCACCGTGCTGCTTTAGGCTCAGTCCAATGGTTATTTTGCTCTGTTTTAACATCCCAAAGATTTGAGGAATAAGACGTGCAAGGCGGCAGCTATCTACTCTAGACTCTGCTCCTGGCAACACTTCTGTCAGTGTTTCTCCCCTTAAATAAACTTTCTGACTTCTAAAAAAAAAGACATGCAAGGCAGTTCCTTTGGGTAGCAGCTCCAACTCCATTTTAAAGTGCTCCGTTTATTATTTTTTTTACATTTCCCCCTTTTGAACAAGATCATCAGTGATCAATTATTGGAATGCAGTGCAGATCAATTATTAAAAGCATCATTGGTCCTACATTGTCAGGGTGACTCATTTTCAGTGTGTCATGCTAATGTTGGTCTGTCATCACTAGGAAGTCTCATTCCTGGTATGTCATGTCCCAAGTAGAAGGGAAAGTGGTTTTCTTTTTTATTAGAAGCCTTAGGCCACATCTGAACAATAAGAGCGCCAGAACAGAGGGAGACTTTACTGCCATGTTTCTTTAAGGGCAAACATCTTCTGCAGTTTCTGGAGGTTTCTCTGATTACAAGAGTATAAAATTAAAAGTTAATAGCAGAAGCAAATCTGGAGATTTCAGAACTATGTGTGAATTAAACACTCTTCTTGTGTTCACCTTTAAAATACAGCAGTTAGTTATTTCTCCAGCAAGAAATGGATTAAGAATATCAATGAACAGCAATTCAGGACATGCAAGTTAGCTGAACACTATAGGCAAATCTGGAGGAAAAAAAAATTTTAGGCCATAAAGAAGAATGAACTGTTACCATTTGCAATGATATGGATGGACCCAGAGAACATTACGCTAAGTGAAATAAGTCAGATGGAGAGAGAGAAATACGATATAATCCCGCTTGTATGTAGAATCTAAAGAACTGAATGAATGAGCAAACTAAACAGAATAGTCTCAGAGATATAGAAAAAAAACTGATAGTTGCTAGTTGGGAGAGGGGTGGGGATGAGGGAAAAGTTGAGGGGATTAGCAAGCAAAACTGGTATTCACAATATTGTCATGGAGATATGAAAGATAGTTCGAGAACTACAATCAATAATGTAAAGATTATGTAGGGCGTACAAAGTCTCACAGGCCTTAATGATCATCTCAAAACATTGAGCAACCATTATCGGAGTGATGTCTTTATAACATCAAGCTGTGCAAAACAAATAGAGTTTTATAACACAAAATTTTCTATAATAACAAACAAAATGCTAAGTTCAATTTGAAGAACAGATTTGAATCAGGAAGTAGGTAATGCCTGAGGGCAGTCAGCTGAAGATATTAAAGAACCATGAGGTGTCAGTGGGCACTGTATTGAATCATTTGGTTTGTGCCCAGATTTTATCTAGTTCCATCTCTAGTTTACCGGAGGTGTTTTATTCAAGTACAATAAGAGGTACTAACAACAGAGCAAACCCCACCTTGCCTAACTCGGATATGGTCAAAGGAATTCTGTTGTCTAATCTAACTCATGCAAGGGAATTTAAGATTTTTCTGGTTGGCTATTGCTGTGGTGGTCATTGAAATACCTGCCCAAGGAAAAAGTGTTTTTCTGCATCTGGTCCCTTCACTGGAGCTGACGTCCCCGGACACTGAGCACCCCTGACTATGTGGGTGACCAGTTGCATGTTTCGACCTGTGAAATAGGTTTAACGATGATGTTTAATGTTGAGTTATTTTTTTCAGTCAGAAATTAAGGGAAAAGGAAACAATAATTCTTAAGGTGAGTGCTTGGCCTCATATATTATTCGTAATACAGGAAGAAACTAAAGTAAGGGAAAAAAGGAAAAATGAAGGTATAGGTTATATAGGCCTGGTTCTGAATCATGGGTTAGCTGTCCAAAACTGATGTTATCTACTTCATCTACTTCACTTTCTAGGTACTTTTCATTTCAAATCCTGTGTTGGTTGAGCAGTCCAGTTCGGTGCAAGAGCTTTCTTTAAATTGAGAAACTTGAAGCTAAGAATCAACATTTTTAAATTTGGTAACACATGGATTCCTTAAGAGCACCTGAAATTTTGGAGGGATTAGGTAGAAAGGAAAAGATAAATGTTACTTTTTTGCAAAGGTATGACTTTCCAAATTGCTGTAGGTCATAGGTAGCTTAGGAGGAAAAAACAAATCTTATATCTGAAAAAACAGATAAGTTTAAAAACCAGTAATATTTCATGTAAAAAGTTATGAATATTATATTCATCCTTATCAGTTTATTTAGTCCCATGTTATTAATTCTTATTGCTCTTGATCTTTTTGTTAGCAGTTTCATAAATGGAGTTTTCCTTAGAGTTCTCTAAACCTTTACCCAGTTCAGAGTTATGTTTTTAAAGTTATCAGAAACATGTAGTTTACAGTACTTGTCACATTTTTTAAAAATAAATCTTTGAAGACAAAACATATCCGTAGGAACAATTTTTCCCAAAACATTGGAGTAAAGAGCTTACATATGTAAATATAAAGAACGCAATTGTCTTAGTTATCTATTCCAACGTTAATTACTTTCTGAAGATCCCTCCTCCATGAACTTTCTGCAACTTCCATATAACTTTCAATTTTCGTCCCATCTTTTCCTTTCTTATTTTGAAACAATAATTTTACTTTAGGACAAAATTACTTTCCTTTATCCAAAAAAAAAAAAAAAAGTCATTTTATTCTCCTTTCCCTATACAAAAATGCATCTTCATGCTTTGTACCTTCTTCTACCAAAAACATATATCCTATTTTCCATATACAGTAGTTTTGTTTCATTCTTATTATTTTCTAGTAGTTTTGTAAAAAAAAAAAAAGCCATAGCTCTTTTACAAATTACTTTTGGCAAGGGCACTTACACAGCAATCTGTATTTTGAAAAAGTCCTCTTTTTTTCCTTCAGTCTCTGTGGGCAGTGGTTAGTTCCCAGGAGTTTACATTTTCAATACATAAGAGTTACAACAGAGAAAGACTGTTTTTTTTAATATATCAAGATGTCAGAACTTGTGTAATTTAATATATCAAATAAGCCTAATCAGTTTAACTTCCCCGTTTTAAAAAGTGAGAGAACAAATCTTTTGAGGTGTTCTAGGGGGTCTCTGGAACACACCTAAGTTATTCTTAGGTCAGTAAAACATAATTTATAATCTGATCTTGGAATGTTTGTCAAACATATCAAAAGTTTTAAAACATTTGCTCAAATGGAATCATAGGTCATTGTGGAACACTTGAAATAATACTTAATTATCCATTTAAACAAAGTGACAATAAAAAAATTTTAAAGACAAATACAGGTTACACAGTTGTAAGTAAAATTTTAGCTCTCTTAATATTAAGAAGACTCAGTTTACTTAAGCAATTAAAGACCTGATGATAAAGAGTACAGGAGATCATTTAAATAAAACAAAATATTTGCTTTCCCCTTATAATCTCTTATTAAGAGTATATCAGGGGCAGCAGGATGGTTCAGTTGGTTAGAGCTCGAGCTCTTAACAATAGGGTTGCCAGTTCAATTCCCGCGTGGGATGGTGGGCTGCGGCCCCCCACAACTAGGTTGAAAATGGCAACTGGACTTGGAGCTGAAATGCACCCACCACAACTAGATTGAAGGACAATGACCCGGAGCTGATGGGCCCTGGAAAAAACACACTGTCCCCCAATATTCCCCAATAAAAAATAAAAAATAAAAATAAAAAAGAGCATATTAATATAGGAAAATTTTGTTCTTTTAGTAGAGAAATAACATTAAGTTTTAGCTTTACATGAGCACACCAATAATATTAAAGCTTACTTTTTAAAAACATTATAACAATAATAATCAACTTTAGCTAGCTTGATTATAAGAAGTAAAATTCTGACATAACCAGGACAAAATTATCTTCATTTCCCTTAATGAAAACATGTCTCCATACCTTAGACCCTCTTTCATTTAAAACATATATTAATATCTTCCATATTAATTAGAATTCTTAACCCTTAGAAACCTTAATTTTAGTGACAACCAAAAGTTAACAATTAGCGTTCTTTAGATTGGTAACCTACAGAAACATAGGCTATTGGATTGGTCAATATATGACATAATTTTTAGAAATATGTGCTTCCTCAACATAGCATAAGATATTTTTATTATCAGACCCAAACATTTTTAGTTTTTCTATATTCAGAAGACAAAAGTAGGTGAACATGGATTCATTAGCAACGAATGTTATAGTATTTCATCTTAATTAAAAATGACCTAGATATTCAATAATTTTTTTTTAAAATTTATGGGGTGACAATTGTTAGTAAAATTACATAGATTTCAAGTGTACAACTGTATTACATCATCTATAAATCCCATTGTGTGTTCCCCACCCAGAGTCAGTTCTCCTTCCATCACCATATATTTGATCCCCCTTACCCTCAACTCCCACCCCCAATCCCCTTACCTTCTGGTAACCACTAAACTATTGTCTGTGTCTATGAGTTTTTGTTTCTCATTTGTTTGTCTTGTTCTTTTGTTGTTTTTGGTTTATATACCACATATCAGTGAAATCATAGGGTTCTCTGCTTTTTCTGTCTGACTTATTTCGCTTAGCATCATACTCTCAAGATCCATCCATATTGTCACAAATGTTCCTATATCATCTTTTCTTACCACTGAATAGTATTCCGTTGTGTATATATATCACAACTTCTTCACCCATTCATCTGTCGAAGGACATTTTGGTTGTTTCCATGTCTTGGCCACTGTAGACAAAGCTGCAATAAACATTGGAGCACACGTGTCTTTATGTATAAATATTTTCAGATTTTTTGGGTACATACCCACGAGAGGGATTGCTGGGTCATGTGGTAATTCTATTCGTAATTTTTTGAGGAACCTCCACACTGCCTTCCATAGCGGCTGCACCAGTCTGCATTCCCACCAACAATGTATGAGGGTTCCTTTTTCTCCACAGCCTCTCCAACACTTGTTACTATTTGTCTTGTTGATGATAGCCATTCTGACTGGGGTGAGGTGATATCTCATTGTGGTTTTTATTTGCATTTCTCTGATGATTAGTGATGCTGAGCATTTTTTCATATGTCTATTTGCCATTTGTATGTCCTCTTTGGAGAAATGTCTCTTCAGGTGGTCTGCCCATTTTTCAATTGGGTTGTTTGTTTTTTTGTTGTTGAGTTGCATGAGTTCCTTGTATATTTTGGATATTCGCCCCTTATCAGAGGCACTGTTTGCAAAAATCTTCTCCCATTCATTTGGTTGCCTCTTTATTTTGTCGATGGTTTCTTTTGCTGTGCAGAAGCTTTTAAGTTTCATATAGTCCCATTCGTTTATTTTAGCTTTTACTTCCATTGCCTTTGGAGTCAAATTCATATAATGCTCTTTGAACCCAAGGTCCATAACTTTAGTACCTATGTTTTCTTCTATGCAGTTTATCGTGTCAGGTCTTATGCTTGTGATCAGAGAATATGCTTGGTATGATTTCAATCTTCTTAAATTTGCTGAGGCTGATTTTGTGTCCCAATATATGGTCTATCCTTGGGAATGTTCCATGTACACTAGAAAAGAATGTATAGTCTGATGTTTTAGGATGAAGTGCTCTATATATGTCAGTTATGTCCATTTCATATAATGTGTCATTTAGGGCTGCTCTTTTGTTATTTATTTTCTGTTTGGATGATCTATCTATAGCTGTCAATGATGTATTTAAGACCCCTAGTATATTTGTGTTTTGATCAATTTTTCCCTTTTGTTCTGTTAGTAGTTGCTTGGTATATTTCGGGTCTCAAATACATCATTGACAACTATAGATAGATCATATCTCCTTTAGATATGAAGGAGGAATAAAGACCTTTCCAGACATCCAGAAGCTGAGGGAATTTTCTAATACAACACTATGTTGAAAAGCAGATGTGACAGGGGACAGCCCTGTCCTGTTCCTGATTGGGGGCATAAATATTGATGACTGTTATGTCTTCTTGTTGTATAGTCCTCTTTACCATTATGAAATGTCCATCTTTGTCTCTTGTTATCTTTTTCACCCTGAAGTCTGTTTCATCTAATATCATTATGGCTACACCTGATTTTCTCTAGGTACCGTTTGCTTGGAGTGTCAATTTCTACCCTTTCACTTTGAGTCTATGCTTGTCCTTGTAGCTGAGATATGTCTCTTGGAGACAGCATATGGTTGGGTTTAGTTTTTTGATCCAATCTGCTACTCTGTGCCTTTATATTGGTGACTTCAGTCTATTTACATTTAGGGTGATTATTGATACATGAGGATTTCCTGTGATTCTATCTTTAGTTTTCTGGTAAGGCTGTGTCTCCATTGTTTCTTTGCCTTTTTGTTGTTGTCTGTTATTTCTGTGTGGTGGTATTCTATGATGTTTCCCTCTGTTTCTTCTTTTATTACAGTATATATTTCAGTTCTGGATTTTTTTTTGAGTGTTTACCCTTAAGATTATGTAAAAGAAAGTTTGATATTTAGAGTATTCCATTTTTTTCAGCATGCTTACTTTCTCCATTCCCATATTTCAGTTCAGGCCTTTACTCTCCCCCTTTTTATGTTTTGGTTGCCACAAATTGCCCCTGTTGATGGTGGTCGAATAGCCTCCTTTAGTATTTCTTTTAGTGCAGGTCGTGTATTAGAAAATTCCCTCAGCTTCTGTATGTCTGGAAAGGTCTTTATTCCTCCTTCATATCTAAAGCATATCTTTGCTGGATATATTATTCTTGGCTCATAATTTCTCTCTTTCAATAGTTTGAATATTTGGTTCCACTCCCTCCTGGCTTGTATCGTTTCTGCTGAAAAATCTGATGATAATCTAATGGGCTTTCCTTTCTAGGTTACTGTCTTCTTTTCCTTGGCTGCCTTGAAGATTCTTTCTTTGTCGTTGATTTTAGACAGCTTCAATACAATGTGCCTTGGAGAAGGCCTGTTGGGATTGAGGTAATTAGGTGTTCTATTTGCTTCTTGGATTCGAGGATCCAGTTCTGTCCACAAGTTTGGGAAGTTCTCATCAACAATTTGTTTGAATATATTCTCTGTACCCTTTTCTCTTTCTTCTCCTTCTGGTATGTCCATTATTCTTATATTGCTCTTTCTGATGGAGTCAGAAAGTTCTTGTAGAGTTCTTTCATTTCTTTTAAGTCTCAAGTCTCTTTCTTCTTCCATCTGTGTAATTTCCAGGTTTCTATCTTCGATGTCACTGATTCTTTCCTCCATCTGGTCAACTCTAGTACCTAAGCTGGTTATTTCATTCTTAATTTCTTGTATTGCGTTCTTAATCTCTAGAAATTCTATGTGGTTCTTTTTTAAAATTTCAATCTCTTTTGTAAAATGCTCATGTTGTTCTTTGATTGCGTTTCTGAGTTCATTAAACTGCCTTTCTGTGTTTTCTTGCATCTCGTTGAGTTTTTTCAGAACTGCAATCTTGAATTCTCTGTCATTTAAGTCACATATTTCTATATCTTTAAGTTCCTTTTCTGGAGACTTTTCACTTTCTTTCTGAGCTGTCTTATTGCCTTGGTTATTCATGGCAATTACTGATTTATTATTTCTCTTCCTAGACATCTACAGGAGTGGCTTCTGCAACAGGTTGATAGGAAGAGGTCTTTCTTTTGTTTTCCATTACTTGTTGGTAGACTGTTTTATTTTCTCTCCAACTGCAGTCTTTTTTTTCCTCTCTCACACAGTAGTGCTATGTTTTCTCTGCAGTATTCCAGCTTCTCACAAAATGGGGGGATTCCCTGGGAGACGGGCTTCTCCTCTATTAATAGTTTGCCTTGGTCACAGGGCGCAGTGTCCGTGTGGGTATGTGGAGAGCTTTTGAAGTTCCAAAGCTCTTCCTGCACCAGGTTCATAGCCAGTATGTTTCAGCAGTTCTGTTTACTCCTGCAGGGATCAGCCCAGATAGGTGGGGCCGGGGTGGGGTGGGTTGTGAGAGGTGGCCCAGAGCAATGGCGGCGACCACCACCACAGCTGGGCCTGTTTCCACAGCTCCCTCCCCTTTGCCGGAACTAGTTGGGCTGGGAATCTGTGTCTGTGGTCCACAGTTCTCAGAACAGCAAATATTCTGTTCTTTTAATCTGACACTGCTACTGTTCCGCTTCTAGCACCGGGCAGGTGGGGGCAGGACGAGCTCTGGGAAGGTAGGGAGGGGCCAGCTAGTCTCAGTGCCTAAGGCTCCGCTCTCTGTGGCAGTGAGGGCTTAAATCACCATTTTCAGCCTTCTTCCCTCAGTCTTTTCTCCGAGGTCTCTGCCATGAGCGCTGGGCTCAGCCGTGCTATATGCTGCCCCCTCAGCCCTGTGGGCCATAAGCGGAGCCCTAGCAGTCCGAGTCCTTCCCTCTCCTGCAGCTGCGGTAGTTCCGGGATGCAGCGAGCTTGGAGCACTGAGCTAGGTCTGCGTCCTGCACCGACGGCTCCGTCTCCACACTTCTCCCTTCCCTCCTCCACCACTGGCAGGATTCGCCCACCTTTAGGTGAATTCAGTAGTAGGCCTCTTCATCTTGCCTGTCCGCTGTGCAGGGAGTCCTTTGTGGAGTTATAGTTATTTGATTAGTTGTAAATTCCAGGGGAGCTTTACAGATGCTCACCTCACGCTGCCATTTTGATGACGTGAAGCGATATTCAATAATTTTTATCCTTTAACTTAGAAAAACTCTAAGGTTTCAAGTAACCGAAAGATTTTGGGGGCCGGCCCGGTGGCTCAGGTGGTTGGAGTACCTTGCTCCCAATGCCAAGGTCGCCGGTTTGATTCCCACATGGGCCAGTGAGCTGCACCCTCTACAGCTAAGATTGTGAACAACAGCTCTCCCTGGCACTGGACTGCCCTGAGCAGCCGGAGGTTGGGCGTGAGCCGGGTGCTGCTGTGTGCTGCTGCGGGCTGCTGTGCCAGCAGCCATCGTGAGTGACCAGCAGCTGCTGAGAGCTGCTGTGAGCTGCTGACCAACAACTGGTGACCGACTGCCTCAGCGGGGGGGGCGGTGGGAGAGCGCAAGGCTCATAATACCAGCATGGGCCAGGTAGCTATGTCCTACACAACTACACTGAGAAACAATGGCTTGAACCAGAATAGGGGGGATGGAAAAAGGGGGAAAAGAAAGATTTTGGGAAACTATTCTTAATTATGTATACCAGAAAGCAAATATTGCTGAAAAGTTTCACCAAAAAACCTTTTATTTTATTTACATCTATTTAATTTATTTGTTCTTAACAATTTTTTCAGGTTACCCGTCAAAACTTGATGAGATATCAAAGTTAATTCTCATCCCAAGCTATTTTCCTGCTGAAAAACCCTGTAACAGAGATAGCATAAACTTATATTTTTGTAAACCCAAATAAAATAACAATATTAGATTAAAGTTGATAACTCTAAAGACATGTCCGTCTTAATTAAACCAACACACTTAAATCAGCAGCTTAATTTTAAATAATTTTCCAGATCATGTGATACTGAAAAGGATTTGGGTTAGTTTCTGTTATATTTCTTTATTTATATAAACATTTAATTTTTAAGCCAATTAAATAAAGCTCTTTATATAAGCCAATTCTAATAATTTCCTCCAGAGGTTGACACACATACACGTACTATATAGACAGACACAACCAGAGACCTCATAGTTTCATTAAAAAAAAAAAAAATTTAGCCATGAGACAGGTACAACAATAAGGCAAAAAGCCATTTATCCTTTTCTTTTTTAATTTACCATCTTAATCTTTTTCTTTTTCCCTTCTTCCGCTTCCCCCCCGCCCCCACTCCGGTTCAAGCCGTTGTTTCTCAGTCTAGCTGTGTAAGACACAGCTCCCTGGCCCATGCTGGTTATTAATGAGCCTTGCGCTCCCCCAGGCTGAGACAGTTGGTTCATAATCTTAGCTGTAGAGGGCGCAGCTCACTGGCACATCTCGGAATCTAACTGGTACCTCGGCGCCTCGGTGTTAGGAGCACAGCGCTCTAACCACAATCACCTGAGCCACCGGGCTGGCCCTTTTTCTTCTCTCTTTATTTTTTTTTGAATTTTATTGGGGAATATTGGGGAAGGTATGTGTCTTTCAATCTAATTGTGGAGGGCACAGCTCAGCTCCAAGTTCAGTTGCCGTTTTTTTCAATCTTTAGTTGCAGGGACGCAGCCCACCATCCCATGTGGAAATTGAATCGGCAACCTTGTTGTTAAGAGCTCGCACTCTAACCAACTGAGCCATCTGGCTGCCCCTCCGGAAGCTCAGCGGAAGCTCAGTAGCAGTTCCTTGTCTTCAATCTAGTTGTGGCCCATGTGGGATTTAAACTGGCAACCTTGTTGTTCAGAGCTCTCACTCTAACGACTTGAGCTATCTGGCGACCCCAAAAACCCATTTATCTTTGTTAACAATTCTTTAAGGAGACTGGGAGCCCCCTACTTAGGCAGGGAAAACTTTTCAGCCAATTGTGTTTTTAAAAAGCTTTCTTTTCCTATATTTTCCTTTGGTTTGTTTAGTCTCAGGCAGTTGTTGGCTTGGTTTATATTTTTGATTATCAGTAGGAAGACCTTGGAAGTTACTGAGGAAACTTTAAAAACTCCTATTCGACTTCTAATTTTGCCAAATTTCTGATCATTGTTATTAAATTCTTTGAAATATCTTGTCAGGTTTCAGGCAGAGCAAACAGTAAGAAATTTTTAAGCACCTGCTCAGATGGCCAAAGTTTCATTAAAATAAGTTATTTTGTCTTTTAGAAACTTCTTATTAATCAAAGAACGCATTCCATTGTTCGCAAAAGTTTTGGATTCCTCTCCTTATGAAATCTCTTTCTTATGACAAACAACATAACAGACAGAGACAAGAAAAGGAAGCAAAGAGCACAATTAAATGAGTACTCACCTATCAGGGAAACCCCTGCCAGCTGCTTACCCTCCCCACCCCCACTTCATGTAAGCGTGAGAGCTGTGAAAAGTCCCTCCTGAAAAAAATTCTTTCCCATGTGGTGGCAAGCTCCCCTGGCATCTCTACACATGCTGGCACCTGGAGTAATAAGCCCCCCTTGATGGGAAAATCCCTCCCTTGAGGAAAAAAAGTTCCTCTTGATCTCAAATAAAGGCATTTGACCTTTGGCTCCATTTGTCATTTTTTTTAATAGTTCCAATTTTTCCACATCCTTACCAAAACTTGTTATTTTCTTTTTAAAAAATTATATCTATCCTAGCGGAAGAAATCTCAAAAGTCACCATCCATGTCCCTCTCAAGTCACACTTATCAAGATTGCAGAGAAATCAATCCAACTAACTCTACATTGATTAAATTTTTTAAAGATTATGTGCACATTTACATGTTCTTTAAGACAAAACTATAAAGCAAGTATGAATGGACAGGCCTAGCTGCACCCATGGCCCTTCTACCCTGATCCTTCCTTCTCCTCTAGGTAAATGTTTATATGAATGTTTTATTTATCCTCCCATTGTTTCCATTTGAAAATACAAGCATACGAGTATATATTTGTATTTACTCCCTTTCTTGGTTATTGTAGCATATTGTGAAACCGGTAAAGCTCCTCACTTAGTGACATATCCTAGAGGCCACATCTCAGCAGGACATAGAGATACCCCTCATTGTTTTTCATAGCTGTATTGTGTTCTGCTGGGTGAATGTGTGCAACTATCACCAATATCCATCTCCAGAACCCTTTTCATCTTGCAAAACTGAAATTCTGTACCCATTAAACAAGTTTTCATGTCCCTCTCCCCCAGCTCTTGGTAAGCACCACTCTACTTTCTGTCTCAATGAATTTGACTAAGTACCTCATATACAGTATGGTGATTGTGACTGGCTGATTTCATTTAACATAACGTCCCCAAGGTTCATTTCCTTGCTTTCAAGGCTGAATAACATTCCATTGTGTGGCTATACCGCACTCTGTTTATCCATCCGTCAGTGAGCACAGGGGTTGCTTTCACCTTTTGGCTATTGTGAATAGTGGTGCTATGAGACCCTGCTTCTAATTCTTTTGGGTCTATACCCAGAAGTGGGACTTCTGGGGCATATGGGAATCCTATGGTAAATATTTTTAGAAACTGCCACACTGTTTTCCATGGTGGCTGCACCATTTTACATTCCCACCAACAGTACAGTAAGGTTCTAATTTCTCTGCGTCCTCGCCAACACTTGTTTTTTGTTTGTTTGTTTGTTTTTTAAAATGGTAGCCATCCTAATGGGTGTGAGGTGGTATCTCATTGTGGTTTTGTGTTTCCTGTAATTTGTTAATACAATTAGTATTGCAATGAAAAGCTTTGTGCATAAGGTGGGATACTCCATTTTGCTTATAATAACAGAAATGCAAACTAAAAACGCACTAAGATGTCATTTCTCAGCTAAAATCTAAGGGTTTGCAGCATACTCTGCTGGCAAGGCTGTGGGGAAGCAGGCATTCACATAAGTTGCTGAGGGAAATGCAAAATGGTCCAATCGGCTGTTTAAGTAGGTTTGACAACATGCAGCAAAGTTGTGCCTTCTACCCTCTGAACAAGCCATCCCAGCCCCTGGGACTAAACACACATCTTAGTATAAATGGCCCTGAAGTGAAGAGCTCTGCCTCAATCGTGGGTGGTTTCCTTAGGCTCCCCTTGATTCCTTTGGGTCTCTTTCTTGGCGGAGGTTCTGAGGTGCACACGACCTTTCAGATCGTCTCACTCACCTTTCCTCACTGCCAGCCGCCACTGGGAGACCATTCTGGGCACGCTTGGCACAGGTGCAGCTGGACAGCGTCTCCCCTCAGGAGGGTGTCAGGAGCCCGTGGATAAATTCCTCCTCCCCCAGATCAGGAGGACGGTTCCCAGACACACTTCATAAAGTGCCCCTGAGTGTCCTGGGGGACTAAGCGGGAGATCACCTTGGTAACGCGGGCTTGTGTTGGCTCTCCTTCCTCTCCTGGTCACTTATGTTACTTACTGTCACCTCCTCAATCAACTCACACAGGCTCCGTTTTCATCGGAACCCAGGCCAAGTCAGATACAGAACTGTGAACTCGATCATGTTAAAACAAGCTTATAAATGTCAACCAGTGTGTGTAGTATTAAAAGAGCAGGATTTAAAAAGAAAAGCAAAAACGAAAAGTCCTACTCCTGCCCAATGAAATTCCACATGGGAGTCAGTGATTATAGCATTCAACCACTTTCTTTGCACAAACGAAAGGACTTCGCTGGGGTCCCCACGCCCAGCCCACCCGCAGCCTTCTCCAGGGTTGGATGGGAGCACGAAAATAGGGCGTCCCCTGCTGGTAATGCGGAGACAGTGCTGGGTTGCGCCTCCAGAAGCCTCGGCACCCCTCCTTGAGCGGGCAGTGCTGGGGTTTGGTTTACTCCAGCGTGCTCCTGGGGCTGCTTTGAGATTCCGGGGACTCCTCTCCCTTGGGTGCCTCACCACCCAGGAACCCAGGGTTCTCCCCCAGCTGCAGCCTTGGAGTGCACTCCCACCTTCTTCGCTGGACTTGCTACTCCTCTAGTGTTCGTTTTGACCAAGTGCCCTTGGCCCTCCCAATGGGTGGAGCTGTGGAAAGAGTGCTGGATTTGGACGTGGCCTGGAGTGTAGTTCTGCCCTGCCCCCTCGCTGGATCTCTGACTGTTTACATCTCTGAGCCTGTTTCTTGAAGATTTGGGATTGCTGAGAGGCCCCAGTGAGACAGAGATGGTGAAGCATCAGCTTTGGGTCTGGCCTTGAAATACTCATTGACCCAACTGCCCGACCTCCTCCCTCCTCTCCTCCCCTCCGTTCTTGTGACTTGTGACTGTTCTGTTCCTTCTGCTCAGCTGGACGGTACACGCAACCCAGTCCTTCCAGAACCACTCCAAGTGACTTTGCCCTGCCCTTAGGCCTGACCATGGACTTCCCTTTATCGTTGGCTCAGGGTCATAGGGAAGTCTTACATTTCTCCAACTCATTTGACTCAATGACTCAACTCTAAAATAATTATTTGTCAATTTCAGGACCAAAATACTAGGTCTTATCAGTTGACAGACTCAGCCTTGAATGGGGAAAACTCAGGGGGAAGGGTGTGGAAGGTGAGGAAACCTAGGGCTTTAGTGCAGCATGGGTGTGGAGGCAGCCTGTCTCCTGACTGATTGGGTGGGTGGGTATTGATTGAGGTGGATCTTTGGTAGCACCCCTATTTTATTTGTAAGAGGCACTTCCTCTTCAATGTGTATATACAAATGCCCCACCTAGGGTGGTCATTCCTATTGTTCACTGATACTTCTTGTTCTTTTCCTCCAGGTTCATTGCAAGGCTTCATTTCCTGGCCTCCTGAGCAAGGGTTTGGCCACGTGATTTATTTGGTTAATGAATTCTTGGCAGAGATATGTTAAAAAGAAAAGCTACAGGCCAAAATGGCGTCACTTGTGCTAAAAGCATGTAATACCAAACCTAGATTTAATACCTAACCTAACTGCAGTTTTAGACTCTCCCAGGAGTGGAATTTTTTTTTTTTAATTAAATTTATTGGGGTGACAATTGTTAGTAAATTTACATAGATTTCAGGTGTACAATTCTGTATTACATCGTCTATAAAGGAGTGGAATTTTAAACCACTAGGTCAGGAATTTCCTAATCCACACTAGTGAGGTAATCTGTCTGATAAGACCCCCTGCTGTCCCCTAAGAGAAATTCTCCTTGCCGGAAATAATCCACTCTTAACTTCTTAGTCCCACCCTCATTCTGACTATGCAAACCTTCCATTGTTTACAACCCCCTTTAACACCCTTTAGTTGCCAGATGGGATGCTGCCCAATTCATGAATTGTTTAAGAAAGTCACTTCAGATTTACTCGGTTGATTTCGTTTTTTAACAGGCAGATGTGTCACTTCTGGGCACAGGTGGTTCTGGATGGTGGCAGCTCCATCAGCCTGAGTCCTTGAGGCAGGCAAGATGGAGCAGAGCTGCCCTGACCTAAGGACACGTAATATTGAGACAGGTTAGTTAACATGTTGTTAGGCTGACATGAAAGATCTCTTGTGAAATTAGCAAAAGGCAGCCATATCCTGAAACTCCAGGTTCTGGAATGTCTCCTTCACTTCAGGACAAAAATATGCCTTGAGGTTAATAAATTATCTCATAAATCCCTTTTGGCCAGACAAAGGAGCAGATCTGATAGATAGGGATGGGTTCGTTAATCCCTTTAGGGTGGGCAAACAGGACAAACCTGATAGACAAATTCCATTAGAAGGCACAAGCCCCCTTCCCCAAGCAGGCAAGGGAAGGTATAAAAGTAAGAATTTTTGTCTCAGTCACTGGGCAACCCTGTCGGGACTCCTTCTCGTTCTGAGAGCTGTGGCTTTTTACTCTTTACTTTTAATAAACTATCCTCTTTTAAAACTCCTCGCCTCTCCTTGGTCTGTGCTTCCATTCTTTGGTTTCACAAGACACGATCCGGCACAAAGAAAATATCCTACATCAGTATGAGCGTGAGAAATCAACTTTGTCATGTGAAACCACATGACAAATTTGGGGCCTGTTATTGCAGCATAACCTAGCCCATCCTGACTAATGCATCCTAAATCCTTTCTGAGACAAAACAGGATACAAGCAAACTAGCAAATGGACAGGCAGACAGATTATTTCCCTTGAGACTTGCAACTAAGATTGAACACGGCACCTTGAGCTGAGCTGCCTCCCAGATGGCTCAGTTGGTTGGATCGCGGGCTCTCCAACCACAAGGGTGCCAGTTCGATTCCTGGACTCCCACAAGGGATAGTGGGCAGCACCCCCTGCAACTAAAACTGAACACGGCACCTTGAGCTGAGCTGCCACTGAGCTCCCGGATGGCTCAGTTGGTTGGAGTGCGTCCTCCCAACCACAAGGTTGCCGGTTGGACTCCCGCGAGGGATGGTGGGTTGTGCCCCCTGCAACTAGGGCAATTGGACCTGGAGCTGAGCTTCACCCTCCACAAGTAAGACTGAAAGGACAACAACTTGACTTGGAAAAAAGTCCTGGAGGTACACACTGTTCCCCAATAAAGTCCTGTTCCCCCTCCCCAATAAAATAAAATTTAAAAAAAGAAAGGTATTTCAGGTTTTTCCCCCCCTTCAGGTTTTTCCCATCCCCCTCCCCCAATCTGGTTCAAGCCATTGTTTCTCAGTGTAGTTGTGTAGGACACACCTCCCTGGCCCATACTGGTGTTATGAGCCTTGTGCTCCCCCCAGCTGAAGCAGTCTGTCGCTGGTGGTCTGACAGCTGCTCATAGCAGCTCATGCCACTCACAGCAGCCCAGCTCCAGGGAGAGACGTTGTTCACAATCTTAGCTGTAGAACGCACAGCTCACTGACCCATGTGGGAATCGAACCCGCGACCTTGGCGTTAGGTACTGGGAGCTACAACCAGCTGAGCCACTGGGCCCACCCGGTATTTCAGTTTTTGTTTTTTGTTTTTTTAAGATTTTATTGGGGAAAGGGAACAAGACTTTATTGGGGAACAGTGTGTACTTCCAGGCCTTTTTTCCAAGTCTAGTTGTTGTCCTTTCAATCTTAGTTGTGGAGGGTGCCATTCGGCTTCAACTTGTTGTCCTTTCAGTCTTAGTTGTGGAGGGTTCAGCCCAGCTCCAGGTCCAGTTGCCCTTGCTAGTTGCAGGGGGCACAGCCCACCATCTCTTGCAGGAGTCAAGGAATCGAACTTGCAACCTTGCGGTTGAGAGCCCGTGCTCCAACCAACTGAGCCATCCAAGAGGCAGCTCAGCTCAAGGTGCCATGTTTAATCTTAGTTGCAAGGGGCGGAGCCCACCATCCCTTGCAGGAGTTGAGGAATCCAACCGGCAGCCTTCAGAGTTAGGAGCACGGAGCCCCAAATGCCTGAGCCACCGGGCCGGCCCTATTTCAGTTTTTGTGTTATGTTGGAGCAGGGTTTCTCCACCACAGCACTATTGACATTTGGAGCCAGGTAAGTTTTTGTTGTGGGAACTGACTGGCCCGTGTAGAGTGTTTAACAACATTTCTGGCCGCTACCCACTAGATGGCAATAGCACACTCCAGTTGTGACAACTAACATGTCACCAGACAGTTCCAATTGTCTTCTGAGGACAAATCCCCCCTAATCAAGAACCACTGGGTTAGAGTCCAGTTTTTGTTTCTTTCCCTATAAACATAGCCAATCATGCCAGCACCATCCATCAAATAAATCATCTCTTTTCCACTCAACAGAAAGGCCATCTGAGTCATATATAGTATTAATTAATCCCCTATATACATCTGCAGCTATTTCTGAATTCTGATTGTCTATTTCTTGGCCAACCCCACTCCATCACCATTTGTCTACTCAAACTTTTGTTCTTCCCATTGTGTCACTTAAATCTATTCTAACTGCACTGTCTACTAGATGGTCCAATAGGATCTTTCCTTAAAAAACTTTTTTTCTTTAATTTTTAAAAATTATTATTATTGGGGAACAGTGTGTTTCTCCAGGGCCCATCAGCTCCAAGTCGTTGTCCTGCAATCTAGTCGTAGAGGGCACAGCTCAGCTCCTTGTCCAGTCGCTGTTTTCAATCTTAGTTGCAGGGAGGCAGCCCACCATCCCATGCGGGAATTGAACCGCAACCTTGTTGTTGAGAGCTCGCGCTCTAACCAACTGAGCCATCGGGCCTCCCGGTCCAATACAATCTTAAACAGAAGTGGGGACCCCTGTCTTGATCCTCTTTTTAGTGGATACAACTTCGGCATTTCCATTATACTTTTGGTTTTGGTAAATAATGTTTATCATATTTAAGTATTTTCCTTCTATTCCTACTTAGCTTATGATTTCATTAGGAATAGACAGCGAATTCTATCGAGTGACTTTTGAGTATCCATGGATATAATCATATAATTTTTCTTCTTAATTTGTGAGAAAAGGAACTATCCTCTTTCTTTATTAGAATAAACCTGTATCATTTCCTGTTGCTGCTGTAACAAATTACCACAAACTTAGTGGCTTAAACCGACACGAATTTGTTATGTCACGTTCTGAGAAGGGTGTGCCGATGGATGTCTCATTTGTCTCCCCTCGATCTCCTCTGCTCTCCAGTCTGCCTTTGCCCCTTCTGCTCTTGCTAAATGCACCCAGACTTCCACCTTGCCAAATTCCAGGGCCTCAACTCCTCTTGATCTTCTGAGTCCTCTCACCAGAATTTGCTGCTGCTGACCATACTTTCACCTGAAACCCTGTCCTTTTGTTTCCTATGTCACCCTAATGCTTTCCAGGCTTTACTGTGTCTCTGGCTATCCCTGTTCAGCCTCCTTTGCTGTTTTCTCCTATTCATTCATTCGTTCGTTCTTTCATTGACACAACCTCCCAATCTATAACGTGTGTGACGCCTGATGTTAGAATCCCTGAAGGCCTCTTTTCAAAGGTGAGCCCCTTTATTCATCCCGAAGGTTTTCAATATCATCTATCCAAGAACATCCAGATTTATATACCCAACCTAGATTACTCTTTTTAGCTGTAAACGCATAAAACTCCAGCTGCTTATATGACATCTCCACTTGGATATTTTGGAGGCATCTCAAATTTAAAGTGTCCAAAATGGATCTACTGGCATGTTCCCTTCTTTCTACCTGCCTCCAGCTCTCCCCATCTTAGCAAAGGGTGCCTTCATTCACTCCAAACACTGACCTTCACAGGTCCTCTCCCTCCTTTTGTTAGTCCTCCTCTCATCCCATACTTCTTGTTGATGCCTAGTACCTGCCCAGCACTCTGTCTGGTGCTAGTAATATAACTGACATCTTGTGTGGGGCACAGGCAATGAAGAATAAGCCCGTAGAGCGAATGAGTGAAAAAGGGGAAGGGATTCAGAAATATAAATTGTCAGTTATAAAAACAGTCATGGGGGCGGTGGTGGCCGGTTAGCGCAGTTGGTTAGAGCGCGATGCTCGTAACACCAGGGTTGCCGGTTTGATCCCCACATGGGCCACTGTGAGTGCGCCCTCCACAACTAGACTGAAACAACTACTTGACTTGCAGCTGATGGGTCCTGGAAAAACACACTTAAAATAAATGAAAGTTTAAAAACAAATAAATAAAAATAAAAACAGTCATGGGGATCCATTTTGAACACATTAAATTTGAGATGCCTCCAAGATATCCAAGTAGAGATGTCATATAAGCAGCTGGAGTTTTATGCGTTTACAGCTAAAAAGAGTAATCTAGGTTGGGTATATAAATCTGGATGTTCTTGGATAGATGATATTGAAAACCTTCGGGATGAATAAAGGGGCTCACCTTTGAAAAGAGGCCCTCAGGGATTCTAACATCAGGCATCACACCCCATAGGGAATATAGCCAATACTATTGTAATAACTACGGTATGTATGATGCCAGGTGGGTACTAGACTTACAAGGGGGATCACTTTGTAAATTATATAAATGTCTGACCACTATATTGTACACCTGAAACTACTATAGTACTCTATGTCAACTGTAACTGAAAAATAAGAGTAAGCTCATACATAAACAAGACAGTTACAGAGTGTAGGAACACTAGGAAGGAAATGAATAGAGGAATTTGATAGACAGAGACCTGAAGAAGGAGCTAGTGAATCAGCACTGGGGGGAAAGTGCTCCAGGCAGAGGAAACCCCATTTGCAAAGGCCAGTGGGTGGAAAATAGCAGAAAGGAGGCCAGAGTGGCTGAAGCGTAGATAAGAGGGTGGAGACTTAACGAGAAGAAGACGGCACAGTTTGCAGGAGTCACACCATGCAGAACCTTGTGGTTCATGGCAAAGAAATGACTTAATTTAAAGTGCAGTAAGAGGCACTGGAGCATTTAAAGCAGGGTCATTACATGCTCTAATTGGCAGTTTTGAAAGATCATTCTGAAGTGATAATGGGTAAGGGGGTTCTTTTTGGGGTGATGAAAATCTTCTAAACTTAGAATGTGGTGATGGTTGCACAACTCTGTGAAAATCTTAAAAAGAATTGTGTGGTGTGTGAATTATAGCTCAGTAAAGCTGTTAGCAGGGAAAAAAAATCATTCTGTGGTGAGAGTGAACAGGCAAAGGACAAGAGCATAGCCAGCGAGATGCACCGTGCTCATCAGATGGCACAGGGATGATGGGGCTTGGTCCAGAGAGGTGCCTGTGGGTACCAGGCAGGATATGGTGAATGTGGGGTGCAACGTGGGAAGGAAGGAGGTCTCCTTATCAAACTGTTCTCAGCAGCACAGCAGAGAGAATAATCTTTGAACGGTGTAAATTGGATCATGTCACTGTACTGCCTGAGCCTTCAGTGGTTTCCCACTGTAAGAAGAACTAACCTCTCCCACCCTTCCAGCCTCCGGGCTCCATTCCTGCTCTCCACCCTCCAGCCTCAGAGCCGAGTTCCCTCTGCCCTAACCAGGTCCTATTACCTACCTGTCAAATCTCAGTTTAAACACCACCTTTTCGGCCATTTTCTCCAACTCCCAAATTAAATTAGGGTCTCTTGCTATCCCGCCAAAATCTGTAGTCGTGGAATGAATTGTTTAATTTTTCGTTTTTTGTTCACCTCCCCCACTAGATTGCAAGCTCCTCCAGGGCAGCAATCGATCATGCCTCCAGTTCTCAGCCCAGAGCATGGCACACAGAATGCACTGGAACATTTGTTGGGTGAGTGAACGTATGAAATGAATGCATATGTGGGAAGCTAGTAAGCAGTGGGTCACGGAAGCTTCCAAAAGGAGAATGAAATTACAAAGACTCAAAAATGTAAAGAACAACCCACAGGATGAGAGAAAATATTTGCAAATCACATATCTGAAAAGAGATTAGTACCCAGAATATAAAGAGAACTCCTGTAACTCAACAACAAAAAAACAACATACAACCCAATTCAAAAATGGACAAAGGACTCGACTGGACATTTCTCCAAAGAATATATACAAATGGCCCATAAGCACATGAAAAAGTGATCACCATCACTAATCATTAGGGCAATGGAAGTCAAAACCGCAGTGAGGTACCATTTCACACTCATTAAGGTGGCCACTGTGAAAAAGAACAAAACGAAAACTAACGAGTATTTGAGTATCGGCAAGGAGGTGAAGAAATTGGAAGCTTCATGCCTTCTTGATGGGAATGTAAAATGGTTCATCCTCTGTGGAAAACAGTTTGGTGGTTCTTCAAAAGTTAAACATAAAATTACCATATGAACTAGCAATTCCACTCCTAGGTATTTACTCTAAAGAATGGAAAGCAGGGAGTCAAACAGACACTTGTACACCAAAGTTCATATCAGCATTATCCACAATAGCTGAGAGGTGGAACCAACCCAAATGTCCATCAAAGACGGATAAACAAAATGGGGTATACTCGTATACAAACCACACAATATCATTCAGCTTTAAAAATGAAATTCTGGGGTCAGCCCGATGGCTCAGGCAGTTAGAGCTCCGTGCTCCTAACTCCGAAGGCTGCCGATTCGATTCCCACATGGGCCAGTGGGCTCTCAACCACAAGGTTGCCAGTTCGATTCCTTGACTCCTGCAAGGGATGGTGGGCTGCACCCTCTGCAACTAGCAACGGCAACTGGACCTGGAGCTGAGCTGCACCCTCCACAACTAAGATTGAAAGGACAACTTGACTTGGAAAAAACAGTCCTGGAAGTACACACTGTTCTCCAATAAAGTCCTGTTCCCCTTCCCCAATAATAAAATCTTTAAAAAGAAATTCTGACATGTGCTACAACACAGATAGACCTTGAAAACATTGTGTTAAATGAATCACACACAAAATTAAAAATATTGTACAATCCTATTTATATCAGGTACCTAGTACAGGCTAGTTCCTAGAGACAGATAGAGGTTACCAGGTGGTGGGGGAGGGGGACTGAGGAGTTAATATTTAATGGGTTGAGATTTTCGCTTGGAGATGAAAAAGTTATGGAGAAAGATAGTGGTGATATCTGCAACATTGTGAATGTACTTAACACCACTGGATTTGTTTACTTAAAAATGTTTAAAATGGTAACTTTCATGTTATGTATATTTACCATAATAAAATTTTTTTTAATGATATTAACCACCAACATATATTGAACGCATGGCTGAAAAATTCAACCACAATGAGTGACCCGGCTGAAGCCTGGGAAGCCAGGACCAGTACCTGACTTCAAAACCAATGGTTGTCACACTCTGCCTGAAGGACTTGGGCAGAGCGGATCGGAAAAGGCGTGTTAGGATCCCTTTCCAAGTCGCTACCAGCCACAGACCCACCCCTCCAAGAGCGCCAGCCACTCGGCCAGGACGCTCTGCCAGGGGCGCCCGCCGGCGGTGGTCCCTTTGTTTCCAAGGCTCAAAGTATCTGAATTCACATTGAGTGGTTTAAAGGGTTAAGGAGCCCTAAGGGGTCGTGGGAAGAGCTTTCTTAATTAGGAAGACCATAATCACACAGCTGGAAGGACACGGCCACGTCGCCGGGGACTGGGCAGTGGGGGTGGGGGTTGGGGTGCTTAGGACCCCATCCCGGACTCTAATCACTGGTCAACCGTGCCTATCATTGCTGCCTCCAGCATCAAAATGTGCTGCTGGGAAGATGCGAGGAAACACATCGTGACGTTCTTTATCCTTATCACTCAGAGAATTGTAAAGTTTTGCTATTTACAAGTAATGAGTGTTTAGCATTAAAACAATTGAAAATACTTAGAATAGAAGGAAAAAAGATCACCCATGCTCCCACCACTTAAAGATAGATTAAGCCACCCACATAAACATTTTGGATTATATCTTTTCCAGATATATATAGAGGGTGCAAAAAAAATGTACACGTATTTTAAGAAAGAAAAAACTGAGTTAAAATTGTAATACTCAATATATATGGATAACAAAAGAGGAATACAAGTCATGTTTGACTTCTGCAATTACTAGAGGTGCTTAAAGTGGTTACCATCAGCGTAATTTTAATACCGTGTTTTTTCCTTTCTTAAAATGTGTACACATTTTTTGGCACCCTCTCTATATGCATATGCATAATTATACCTAGTTCAGAAAACTGAGCTGTACTATGTTATTGTTTCATAATTGATTTTTTTCACTTAAGGAATATTGTAAACATCTTTCAGTCAAAAATATACTTCTGTCACCATTTCTAATAACTGCAGAGCATTCTATTATAGAGATCAGTTTTTCTCAATTTTTTTCATGATCACCATCGAAAAGAGTCTTTTTAGACAAATTTTCCCTAATTCTCTCCTACATGAAAATTTAATAGCATAGATATACTGTATATCTTTTTTATGTTCTATGCCCTTTGAAGAGCCACAAACCGTTGTAATAGCTAGGATGTATTCACACCCTCTTCCCCACTCAAGACCCAATTTTTGCTCCCTGGGGGTGATATTGCCCCAAGTGAGAATGCATAAGAGATGTATCACAATTATTCAAAGCATTGGACATTTGTTTTCTAAAATGTCCCTATTTCATGCCTTGGTAAACATTTTGCAATTTAAATCTATGTAAAGTGGAAGTGGAATGCATGGGTCAAAAGGGATGTGTATCTTTAAGACTTTGAATATATATTGCAAATAGCCCTCCAGAGAGTGTTATCAATTTACATTCTGGCCTCAATGTGCGTGCATGGCATCTCCCTGCATCCTTCCCATCTCTATTACTGACTTTTTTTAATGGTTATTAATTTGAAAATGAATGGCAAAAGGTGTTGGGTTATTTAACTTGGCTTTCTTTGGTTACCACCAAGACAAGCTTTTTATGTATATTGATCATTTGCATTTCTTCTTTTACAATTCCTATTCCTCAGGCTGTATGGTAAGGGTGGTCTGGAGGTCCTAGCAGACTAGTGGATCAATCCCCATTCCACTGTTTATCAGCTGTGTGCCAGAGCAAATTTCTCTTTCAGCTACAGTGTGCCTATTTGTAAAATGGGGCTAATTATAGTACCTATGTGCTATTGGGTTGTTTTGGGGATTAGATGAGATACTGTATGTAATACACTGGGACAGAGTAAGCATTTCCTATGTGTATATATATTTCACACACCACACACACCCCTTTTGTGTTTATGTGTGTTGCAATTCTTTTCTGTTTGTTTGCCTTTCAATTCTCCCACTTTATTCAATACAGAATTTTAAAAATTATTTTTATGTAGTCAAATGTAGCAGTCTTTCCTTTTGTGGTTATGTCTTTGATTTCATGCTTAGAAACGTCTTCCTCACCCCAAACATTTATAAATACATACACATATTTTATTTTAGTATCTTTAGCTTTGCACACTTTTAAACTCTAATGAAATCTTTCTATTTAGTTTATTTTGATGTATGCTGTGAGATAGACTTCTAATGCTATCATTTTCCCAAATTGCTAGTCATTGATTTTAACACCATATATTGAACATTCTTTCCATTCTGATATGAAATGTCACCTTATTGAATGCTCAATTCCCAGATACACTTTGGACTTATTTCTAGATTTTGTCCCCATTAAGTACTCTCTGTGCTGGTGCCATAGTGTTTTAATATAACATTAACATAATTTTACATGGTTGACGTACAACTTGTTAATTATGTATTCTGCTGTTTTCCCACATTCCATTATATCTCAAACATTTCTTCACACTATTAGAAATCTATAAAACATAATTTTAATGGCTTCAGTGTGTCATAATAAAAGTTAAAGAAAAATATAGGATATACCAGGTTCCATCAAGTCTAAGATATCATCAATTTTAAGACACACCATTATTTTACATACTACTAAGAAAAAAATGCTGCCAGTTAACCTATGACATGCCATTGATCTTTAAGATACATCTCTAGGGCCGGCCCGCTGGCCCACGCGGTTGGAGCTCCGTGCTCCTAACTCCGAAGGCTGCCAGTTCGATTCCCACATGGGCCAGTGGGCTCTCAACCACAAGGTTGCCAGTTCAATTCCTGGAGTCCCGCAAGGGATGGTGGGCTGCGCCCCCTGCAACTAAGATTGAACACGGCACCTCAACCTCAGCTGCCTCCCTAATGGCTCACTTGGTTGGAGCACCGGCTTTCAAGCACAAAGTTGCAAGTTCGATTCCTCAACTCCCGCAAGGGATGGTGGGCTGCGCCCCCTGTAACTAGCAATGGCAACTGGACCTGGAGCTGAGCTGCACCCTCCACAACTAAGAGTGAAAGGACAACAACTTGAAGCTGAACGGCACCCTCCACAGTTAAGATTGAAAGGACAACAACTTGACTTGGGGAAGAAAAAAAAAGTCCTGGAAATAGACACTGTTCCCCAAGAAAGCCCTTCCCCAATAAAATCTTTTTTAAAAAAAGGATACATCCATATTTTAGAGAGGTTAAACTACACAAAAATGTGTTACAAAAATGTGTTTTAGAATTGATGAAATAAATGAATAAATATGTACTTCATCTCTGGATGGGGAAGGGCTTTCTAAAGACCAATAAACTCAAAGGGAAGTGTCCACGACTATGACTTCATCAAAATAAAAAAACTTCAGTATGTCTAAACATTAAAAAAAACGTGACAACAATTAAAAGACAAGTGAACAGAAAAATGTTTGCGACAACTATGGCCATAGATGAATATCCTTAGTAAAGACCAAAAAAAAAAACTGTAGAAAAAAGTCAAACTGACAATTTATATAAGGGAATTGGCTATAAACGTGTAACATTTATTCCACCTCACTGGGAATCAAACAGATACAAACTAGAGATATGTTTTTTCTCAGTATAAAATTAGGAAGATTAGAGGAAAGGACATTTTCAGTGCCAACAAAAAAAGGGGACATGGAACCCTCACGTACCAGAGAAGATTGCTAAGTACTATACCCTTTTATCATTAGTAGCCTTTAAAACACTCAGATCCTTTCATTAACATTTTTACTTCTAGAAATCTATCCTGAGGAAATGATCTAATTTTTCTATGATGATTGTACATTTACTATTATTCTGGAAGAAAACCCCAGAAAACTATAGGGAAAACAACATTTCAGAAGTGTGGCCATGTTATTAAAAGGTTAGAACATTTTTTTTTTTTTTTAATGCACTACAGAGGTGATCAGGGTTTTCCCCTCACCTAATCAGAAACCAGTGTTGGTAGGTCCGTAATAGGACCACAGCCCTCAAATGTTATGACCTATTAAGACATCCGTAGGAGGTGTCTTTGTGATGTCATGGAGAGTATCCAAGAACAAAACGTGTTCTCCTTGCTTTTGAATCACCCAGAGATAGACCTCCTGTCTGGAACACTTGGGAGTACCAAATTTTGGTGACTTCAGCCAAAATGCCTCCCATTCCTCTAGCTCCGTTTGCAGTTTAGGGCAGCCATCATTCACCTGTTTGTTCCATTTGCAGCCACCGCACAGTTTTTCTTACAAACAGCTCCTATTACTCTGCTGAAAACCTGCCAATGCCTTCCCCTGCGCTTGGAGTTAACACCTCTGCCTAGTTAACTCCCCTAAATGACCTTTGAAGATTAGGCCCTGCCAACCTCTGGGGTCCTATCCTGGGTCACCCTCCCCTTTTATTGCATTGGGGTCCTCTCTACAGTTTTCTCAAACCTGTCAAAACTGGATTGGCCTCCAGACCACGGCATGGGTGAGAACAGCCCTGGCCAGCATCTTCCCTTCCCTAACTGGTACCCTTGTGGCACTGTCCAACACTGCCGTAGTATTGCTTTATTGCCTATGTTCACCAAGCCTGGGGTGGGGCGGGTGGCCAGGATCAGACAAGGGGAGGCCTCGCTGGCTACGGGCATCGCCCGTTTCCCGCAGTGCTGCTGCAAATCACAGACATGACTAACTCGTGCCATATGCGCACACGGGAGACACTGGTCTCGCCGAACTCAGGGCCTGGCCGCCACCTGGGAAACGGTCGTAACCGTACCCGGAGCCTTGGCAGCATTGCGCGGGAACGTGCTCGGGGAAGCAGAGCCCGGCGGCTCGGGCGGCTCAGCCCGCGCTCACGCGGCACCCCGCCACTCCTCGCTCAGGGCCGCCGACCCTAGGGCGGGGCGCCAGGGCTCGCAGGGTGCGAGTCGCCAGGGCGAAGGCGGGGTGCCGGCCTGCGACGCGGGCACCGGGACGCCGCGCGGGCCGGGGCCCCAGGCCGGTCGGCTGCAGGTAAGGGAAGTGGAGACGTGCTCCGGGCGCCGCGGTCTGGCCTCGGACACGCGGAGGGCGCAGACCCCAGGAGAGGCCCAGGTGATCACGGCGGGCTCTGGGGAGAAAGAGGACACAGAAGGCGGAGCGCCTGTCCCTTCGGGTCGGCCAGGAGCGCAGATACCCCGTAGGCCAGGGATAGGGGTAGGAAGACGGCTGCCTCAGCCCAACCCAGAGCCCGGGACTACCATACTGTCCCCAGAGGGAACTAACTGCCGCCATTCCCCTCCCCCACGCTGGCGGGTAAGGCGAGCGAGCGGTTTGAAGTAAGACGCATGCGCATGAAACTGAATAATAAGCCGCGGAGGCTAGGTGTTCAATAATCGCGGCGAGACGCAGGCGCAAAAAAACCCGGAGGGTTTACGCAGGAGGGCGAGGCTCAGCCACAAACACTTGCGCAGAATAACTCGCTGGCTGGAAGTGGGCCAGCTCAGAAAAGTACGCATGCGTGTGAGCTCTGTGTGACGCAAGGGGGCGGTGCGGGCACCTGGCTGCGCGTGCGCAGAGCTGTCCAAAGGGCCTTATTTAGGATGCGCAGGCGCCCGCTGGCCATTTTTTCTCAGCCACGCTGAAGCCGTGTATTCCGGTGAGTGTTTGTTGCTCGATGTTTGCCGCCCACCAGCCCTTAAGGATGCCGTTTTTGCAAGGATTGCTGGCTCCCAGACCTCTGTAGATCCTGGGGGGCCTTGGCAAGGAGCGGGCTGCCGCTAGGAGCCGGGAATGGCTTGCCGAGCGGTGGCAGGGCCGTTGGGGCCTGCAGGCCGCGCCGTCTCTATTGTGTGAGATGTCGGAGGAGGCGGAGCGGAAGCGCGGCCGCCATTTCCTTGCTTCCACGCTGGCGCCAGGCCGGGCCCCCTGTGGCTCGGGTCTGCGGTAACTGGTGCCCACGGCGGCTTTGGCGGTCCGCCCATTGGCCACGGGGGTACTGGGTGTTGCAGTCGCCGGGGTCGACGTGCCCACGGGCTCTGCTCTTACAGAGGCGCCGTGGGCGCGTGGGGAGCCTCGCGGGCAGTTTAACTTTTAAGATTTGCCAGGTTTGAACCCCATCCCCGCTTTGCAGTCTGTCTCGACGCCAGAGCAACTGAGAGACAATGATGTTGGGCACCGAAGGCGGAGAGGGATTCGTGGTGAAGGTCCGGGGCTTGCCTTGGTCTTGCTCGGCCGACGAAGTGCAGCGGTTTTTTTCCGGTGAGTTTGAAGCGGAGGCGGGAGTTCGCGGCCCGGGCTGGCTATGGGCGGGCGGGCGGGCGGGCGGGTGGGAGGGAGGGGGGGAGCGACTGGCGCCCCCTGGCGGGGCCCGGGCGCAGCGGTCCCGCGGGGCTGCTCGCACCCTGGCGCTGCTGTTACGCAATGGAAATCGCGAAAGCCCCGCCCTAGGGCCCTCGTGCAGGAGTGCGGCCTCTGGCGGATGTTTTGTTGGCTTTGCCTACCCCGGAGCGCTACCCTTTTGTGGATGCCTTGGAAAGATACGTGGGATTTCCCCTTCAATCTTAAAAATACTGTCCAGTAGCTCGGTAAATACTAGCAATACTTTGCAAAATCTTAACGTAGAACATCTTTCCAATTTTGGTTATGTCCTTGAAAAGAGGCATTCTGATTTGGAAAGTTAAACTGTCACTTCTTAATTTCAGACAATTTTCCTAACAGGGTTTGGTAATTGAACAGTTGTTATTCATCTAATTCTTGAGCTGGCTCACTTTAACAGTTGAGGACATTGAAGCCCAGGGAAGTTTACTTGCTCAAATAGCTTTTTCCCCCCAGTATGTAGGTTTCTTGAATAATTTCTACCAAAATGTCCTTGTTCTCATTATTAGTGTAAGATTAGACTGATCACAATTTGGAAGAAATCTACAGGTTTTGGAAGGACACTTGTAGTATTGACTTACTGTCTGAATTTAGCATTGGTAACGGAAAACGACCTGTAAAACAAGAACCAAGTACACTGGAAGCCACCTTGCAGTGGGCAAGACTGGGTTTGGCTTCAGCTGTGCAACTTGGAGCATTTTAGCTTGGTAACTTTGATCCCCTTTCAGGTGAGTATTGGCCCTGTGATTTGGATTTGAAGGAGAAAATTCTAGTGTTACTGCTGGCAAGGTAAAAATGATCAAAGGTCCCAGACCAAAACTTGAAACTAAGTATATTTATAAAGTGTATTAAAATAAAAAGATCCAGACTTAATTTGCTGAGAAGTTACAAATAATGTTAATGGAGACATTAACATTTAATGTAGTGAGAACTTGGAGATAACTTCAAGAAACTGCTTTGAATATTGGGTTTTATCGAAGGATTGGGAATATATCATCTAGGGAGTAAAGTTTGATCTGGGGAAGTTAACTGCTTAATTACTGCAAAGAGACGTAGGAGTTGGTAATACCTTGGTCATTCTAGGCTTTGTATATGATAATGCATGTAGTGCGGGCTTGAATACGCATTTCATCTATATCACCCAGAGGTGGTTTTAAGTTTCAAATTCTGTATATTAACGGTTGTTTTCTTTCCAGACTGCAAAATTCAAAATGGGGCCCAAGGTATTCGTTTCATCTACACCAGAGAAGGCAGACCGAGTGGCGAGGCTTTTGTTGAACTTGAATCAGAAGATGAAGTCAAATTGGCCCTGAAAAAAGACAGAGAAACTATGGGACACAGATATGTTGAAGGTTTGATTTATGTTGCCCTAGTAACAGTAAATAAACATTGAACAAATAGAGATCTATCTTACCCTTCTGAATTTTAGGTATTTGACCGCATGGAAATGGTATCTAAGGGAGTTTGTGGCAGCTCTTCCTAGATTATCTAAAGACCCAGGAAGTCTGAACTTTGTTCTCTAACTTTCCAAAATTGACTAATTCTAAGCACCTCTTACAGTATTCAAGTCAAACAACGTTGAAATGGATTGGGTGTTGAAGCATACTGGTCCAAATAGTCCTGATACGGCCAATGATGGCTTTGTACGGCTTAGAGGACTCCCCTTTGGATGTAGCAAGGAAGAAATTGTTCAGTTCTTCTCAGGTATGTAGTCGTGTTTGTTGCTGAGCAGTGAGTTCTGGCTAGCTTCTGGCAACGTGATTTAATAGACCTTAAAGTTGAGTAGCTTAGATATTTAAATAGGTTGTGAGTATATGCAGGTGAATTAATGTTTTCTTCTTCCTGGAGACCTTCAAATAATTTAAGCCCATCTTAAAGGTGGAAATTAAGTACTTCCAAAATTCTAACTTTGCTTATATTTAGTATTGTAGTTCAGAGTAGATTTTTGAGGATTGTCCTCAATAGCTTAACTTTTCCTCACAATGTTGTTCAGCCAAAAGTACTTCAAGTTAAAGGTAAGATCCCTTAATGTTAGATTAGTATATGAGATAGGTGATTGTAATTTATGGCAGGTGTCTGTGTAAGACACCTTGGGTCATGGGAGCAGAATTGTCTAATGATCTAATTCTTTTTATGCAGAAAAACTTATGGAAGCAACTGGTTTAGCCAGGGAATTATAAACTTAGCCTAAGAGTAGGTTGAATGTATAGTCATAGAAGCTGAAATACAGAAAGTGTTTTGCAATTGTTCTGGGCCTAAAGTATTTGAATGTTTTTATGCTGAAGAGCTGATAAAATTGCATGTTTTTAGCAGAATGTTAGCTTGTATATCTTATACTATTACTTGATTATTTATGATGAGATAAACTGGAATTAACAAGAAATCCTTTCATGGTTTAGTGTAGTATGTGTTAAAATCCTGACTTATAGATAAATATGTATTGAGTCCTATATTTTGCCAGAATTTTTGAAATCAAGTCTGTTTTGATTGTTTTGTCTAAATTGGTGAGAATTGAATGCTATCTGTCAACGTTAAATATGAACATAATTTCATATCTTCTAGGAAAGTGCTTTAAGCCCTTTTTGTAAGCTTGGGAAAGTATCCACGGAAAGGATTTTTCATAGACGGAATTTCCAGAAGTGAATCATACTACTGTTAGAGCATAAGAGTGCATGATTGTGCTGTGTAGACCAGTTGTTTGTTGAAAGTTTAGATTGTATGTTTGTGAATATTAACTTAAGCAATGTTTCAATTTGTATATGCAATGTTTAAATATGTAAATTTTTTTGTACTTGAAGTTCCACTAACTTAAAACATTGAACTATAAAATGAGGTAAAAGGTGTGTCTTGAATTTAGTAAAACTGTTGTATTTAATGCTTGAAACTTTATTAAATTCTTGTATAATTCTCAACATTAAGTTGCAATAGATTAAGTGTTCATAATTGTTGAATTCTTAATGCATCCTGTGTCCAGCAAGTATTTTCTTATATTCTGTGCCATGGGGTGTGTTAAGAATTGAGTTATACTTAGTAATAATGGAACTTCATATTACTGCAATGCATATTTAAAAAGTTCTTGTTGAAAGCATACCGTTCGCCTAAAGTTAAAATTCTGGTTTATTTAAAGCTATAAGAAGAATCATTTCTGGGCTTGTGATGTTAATATTGCCCCCCTACTGGGGTTATTTGTCCTTGGGTTGAAGGGTTGGAAATCGTGCCAAATGGGATAACATTGCCGGTGGACTTCCAGGGGAGGAGTACGGGGGAGGCCTTCGTGCAGTTTGCTTCACAGGAAATAGCTGAAAAGGCTCTAAAGAAACACAAGGAAAGAATAGGGCACAGGTGGGGATGGATGGTTGGTTGGATTTGTCACTTTTCTTATGGTAAACAATTAAATCCATATTCTCTCTGCTTAGAAGGAAGAAGTTAATCTATTTCCTAGTCCCGACTGATATTTGGCCACAATATTCAAACTTTTCCTATGTCAAAGTCCCATAATGTATTCATATGAAATTTTAGGTTTTAAATTGTCCTCAGTTAAAATTTGGTCTACTTTGCAATTTTGTAAGATTTTCTAATTAATCCCAATCAATGGAGTTGAGAGACTATGGCTTTAAAAAGATGTAATGCAAACCTGGCTTTAGCTGTAATAACACCCACCTAGTAAATTAATATTACCATAAGAAAATGTGATACTTTCTGATCTTGTTTTTAAAGTTGAAATGCAACAAACCTTTTCTTGCTGTATAAATATTCTGCATATGTATTAATAAGCATAGCTTTCAAGAAATTGTCACAAAAGGTTTTATTCTCTTTGCTTGTGACTATTTTTCATTGAAGCATGCGCTTACCTATGCTGATTCCTACTAAGAGCATAGGCTGGGTATTTATTGGCGAAAGGAAACGTGTAGTGTGGGCTGGACTGCTGGTGGAGGCTGGCTTTTCAGCCCACTTGCTATACATGAGGCCAAAAGATTTAAGACGTGAAATGTTGAAAGTTGAGTGGAATTCTTCCCTCCTAAAACAATTTACAGTGCTCCTCTACCCCTAAGGTTGGGCTCTTTGCCTTGGAGGAGTGAATTTTCTATATAAGTTTACATGAAATTATCTTACAATTGAGTGAATTTCTGGTCATTGCCTATGCAAATATAAGAAATCTGGCTTTAAATATTAGTCAGTTTCATGGCTATGACTACATTGTTTTCTTGTGTAACTATATACCTGTATGACATGAACTAATGTTTTCTCTCCCTATCCCCTTTCCTCGTGAACAATGCTTTAGGTATATCGAAATCTTTAAGAGCAGTCGAGCTGAAGTTAGAACTCACTATGATCCACCACGAAAGCTTATGGCCATGCAGCGGCCAGGTCCCTATGACAGACCTGGGGCTGGCAGAGGGTATAACAGCATTGGCAGGGGAGCTGGCTTTGAAAGGATGAGGCGTGGTGCTTATGGTGGAGGTACGTGAGAACATGCAGGCCTCAGGAGGTGGTTCTCTGTGTGTTTTCGTTTGATTGATTGTACTTTTTGTCTTTCAGGTTATGGAGGCTATGATGATTATAATGGCTATAATGATGGCTATGGATTTGGGTCAGATAGATTTGGAAGAGGTAAGGTAAGAATTGAATTTCTCAAATGAAGGATACTGACACTCTTGTCCATCTAGACCTCAATTATTGTTTTTCAGGAATGTCTGACCACAGATACGGGGATGGTGGCTCTACTTTCCAGAGCACAACAGGACACTGTGTACACATGCGGGGATTACCTTACAGAGCTACTGAGAATGACATTTATAATGTAAGTGTAAGATGAATTAATAAGCCGGCTGTGTCAGTAAAGCAGTACAAGCTTGGTTATTTTGCTTAAGTGAAACAGCATGTTAAAATTTTCTTTTTGTGACATTAGAAAGTTGATTTGATTTTTCTGAAACACCTTGTATTTAGTTTTTCTCACCGCTCAACCCTGTGAGAGTACATATTGAAATTGGTCCTGATGGCAGAGTAACTGGGGAAGCAGATGTTGAATTTGCAACTCATGAAGACGCTGTGGCAGCTATGTCGAAAGACAAAGCAAACATGCGTAAGTGTGATTGAAGTAGCTTGGGGACTCTACGGGTGGTTGTGTGAGGAACATAAGAGGACTCGTAAGGACGTATGAGAAGTTTGTTTGCTGATAATAGGCTAGCTTCTTGTTAAAAATAAAGTTTGGGTTTTTTAAATTAGTGTGACTGAAAGGGATTTGATAGGAACGTTGACTTAAAGTATACCCTTAATTAAAACAATTTAGTTGAATGTTTAAAACAAGAGGCTAGTTTTTGGAAGCTGCATAATTCAAGTAAATCACCTGAGAGAAGCAACTAGAATCTTTTTTTTTGAACCAAAATGTATTTGAAGTACACAGATCTACTTGTTTAAGAACTTAGTGCTTGTTTCTTTCACCAATAAACATTTTCAAACTTTTTTCTCATTTCAGAACACAGATACGTAGAACTCTTCTTGAATTCTACAGCAGGAGCAAGCGGTGGTGCTTACGGTAGCCAAATGCTAGGAGGCATGGGTTTGTGTAAATATCACTTTAGTGTCCTTTTTTTAAGCTAACCTTGTATACCTTTTCTCTCATTTCAGAACACAGATATGTAGAACTCTTCTTGAATTCTACAGCAGGAGCAAGCGGTGGTGCTTATGGTAGCCAAATGATGGGAGGCATGGGCTTGTGTAAATATCGTTAGTTTTTTTAAAAACCAAAACATATCTGTATAAGTTGATTATATAAGTTAAGTTAATTTATATTTAATGAGTTTAGCATAATTAAGTTAAGCAAAGGAAGTTTTGAATTGAATTTTGTGTCTAACTTAAATCTTTGAGTAACATAAAACTGCTTAGAATAGTTAACTAAATAGTTGTAAGAACTTATCGGGGGGAGGGCACTGTAGAAAGTAGTTGAATTGTCTATATAAAGTATATATCTAAAATTAATACTTAATGAAAAGCACAGGATCAAAATAACTGAATTTTGTGGATATAATTAGTTGGGTATAATTAGGTGTTCAGTGATACCTGTGTATTGACATAGCCTTATATCGTTATGGGGAACAGCCCCACTAAATCCGGTTAAGCAGTTTCATAAGGAATTCTCAATGTCTCTATGGAATCGTGGATTTAGTCCTGCTGATGTGTATACTGTTGGCCAATGTTATATAAATGTCTGACTAACTTAAGTAATGGATAGAAAGGTAGTCTTGTCATAGAAAATAGGCAAAGGGTAATAGTAATGTAAGGTCAAGACTGGAAACTCAGATTTAGAATTACAAGCCCGGTACCACCAGGTACCACATTACATAGGGAACAAGGTTCTAATGTCCTCTTAACTTAACAGCAAACCAGTCCAGTTATGGGGGCCCGGCTAGCCAGCAGCTGAGTGGAGGTTACGGAGGCGGCTATGGCGGCCAGAGCAGCATGAGTGGATATGGTAAGCGTGTTTTTAAATATACTTAGAATAAGTTTTAGGCAGGTTTCTTTAGTTGGGGGAATATGCAGGCTACTTTTGGTAAAATTGGGGGTTATTAAATGTATGCTTTTGATCCTAAAATAACTTTTTAGTAGCTTAATTTTCAGAACCAATCATTGGGTGGGGGAAATGTTATATAAATTAAAAATAGTTATTATGGCAACTTGGAATGATGTTGGGCCAGAAAACATCTGCCTCCATTTATTAAAACATTAAAATAGTTCACTTTTTCTGTCTCGGTTAGCATTAAATCCATTTTAGATGGAGGGAGAATTTAAAATAGTAAAATGGTGGTTGGGTTCAGGATCGTATTTACTAGTCAGTTAACCTAGGATTGGTTTTATTTATTAATTATTTTTTCAATTGGTCTAAAGAATGGTGATTTTGGTATTATAGTCTTACCCTACAAAATCCTTTTGCAGACCAAGTTTTACAGGAAAACTCCAGTGATTTTCAATCAAACATTGCATAGGTAAATATTTTCTCAAAAAATATAATTTAAATTCCCAATAGCAAATACTGATATGTTGTGATAACACTATTTCTATAGCAGTCAATGGCTCTGACTTAACTCCATGGAGGCTGCCATTTTGGGCACAGTGAGTTGCCTTTAAGTCCCACTTTGTTGTCTCACTTTCTGCCCACCATGAATAGGAAAAGCAAGAGACTGCCCCTGTGCTCCTATTCATACATGCCATTCGACGGAAACATTGTGAATGCTTATGGTAAATTTTTTTTTTAAAATGCCTTGTTTAGCTGTAAAAACAACATGAAGTAATTTTGCAATTTTTGAAAAACACTAGTTTTCCTTTAAACTTAATTTTCCACGTGGATCCTGAAGCTTCCGCTTAAATGGTAGCACAAGAGTCTGGCAAGTTGGTACTGCAGAGAAAAGGGGTTGAGACTTGTTTGGAGTCGGGCGTCCCCAAACATGCTTCTCGCCACTTGGACAGCAGCCATTTGTACTCGTATTCTTTTTTCAACTTTTTCCTGGAATGCTTTATTTTCCTTGCCTGGTAATTTGATCCTTCCCCTGACTTGTCAAATTGATCTCTCTGCAGGCAGCCAAGGAGCAGTGAGCAGCAGCTACTACAGTAGCGGAAGCCGTGCATCTATGGGCGTGAATGGAATGGGAGGGATGTCTAGTGTGTCCAGTATGAGTGGTGGGTGGGGAATGTAACCAGCCCCATCACTGACTCCTAGGCAACATTTTTTAAAGAAAGAAACAAAACTTAAGTTTAACAGTTTTGCAATACCAGCTTGTGATTTATGCTTACTCTAAGTGGAAATCAGGATTGTTTTAAAGACTAAAGGTTCAGTATTTTTGAACACAGACATTCATCTAGGATGTAACAACTAAGTTGAGTATAACTGTTAAACAATTTTTAGCTTTTCTCAAGTTAGTTCTATTGTAGGATGTACTTAAGCAGTAAGTGTATTTAGGTTAAAGCAGTTGAATTATGTTAAATGTTGCTCTTACATCACATTACATTGAACACTTTGGGTGCATGTTGAAAGACATGCTTTTTTGTAAAACTCAGTATAGGAGCTGTGTCTACAATTAAAAGTGAAACATTTGGCATGTTTGTTAATTCTAGTTTCATTTAATAACTTCTAAGGCACGTAAGTTTAAGCTTTTTTTAAGTTAATGGGGAAAATTTGAGACGCAATACCAATACTTTAGGATTTTGGTCTTGGTGTTTGTATGAAATTCTGAGGCCTTGATTTAAATCTTTCATTGTATTGTGATTTCCTTTTTAGGTGTATTGCGCTAAGTGAAACTTGTCAAATAAATCTTCCTTTTAAAAACTGCACTTTGTCTTGTCTATGCTTCAGTGTCATGTGGACTGTTTCTTGGTGCTCTATTCCTGCCTGGGGCGTAGGTGACAATGGTCCATGTCTCTGGCTGTGGCAGAGAGGCTCGGCAGTTGAGGCTGTCTTGTAGATGTCTTCAGACTTCCAGTACACCTGAAGGTAAATAGCTTTGGGGCCTTGTGGAAGGGCTGTGTGTGGCCTGGCTGCACAGACCCCAGTCTGTACTGCCTTCCACTTGCTAAGCATTTGCACAAAGCAGAGGCGGAAGTGACCTCACGGCATGTCTGCATGTGCACGGGGCCTCCAGGCATGGCTGAGGGAAGTGCTAGAGGCCGGTGGCCAGGTGCTGCCCTGCCCTGTCGCATGGCATTTTGAGTTGGGCTTATATGAGGTGTCTTAGAAGCCAGCTCATAGAAGGCTTTCAAATTGAGGTTTGAATCTCTCTATTTCTGTCTCATTCCTAAAGATAAGTCCACTTGAAAGCAAAATTCATTTCTCATAAAGCTCCTGAGGTGGAAGACCACGTTTTTGAGAGTAAAAATGACTAACTCAGTAATGGAGATCTATTGGTTTTGGTAGCCTGGAACTCAGATTTGACCTTTTGCTAGGAAATACTCCAGCATTAGTAGGCTAAAGGTGTGGTTCCAGACACCCTTCTGTAGAACTTAGACTTTCAGCTGCAGACAACAGGCTTGCGCTGCTTGAAGCCTGGTGTGTGTTCACCTTGCTGTGACTGCTGAAGGTTTCCCGTTTTTGGGTGAGCTGAGTGCGGTGGGTGCGCTTGATTCTAATAGTCTAGGTGGCAGCATGGCACCAAGATGAGAGTGAAGGCCCTACAGACCCTCCTCCCTGCTGCATGCCCTTTGCTGGCAGGTGCTGCTCCATGTTTGACTGCATCCACAGCTGTGGCGCTTGGCACGTGTCCTGCAGGTTTAGGGTGATGATCCTTGGGAGGCAGTGAGCACTGGTGCTGAGCTGCGCTCCACCTGGTACTGCCCCTGCCATCTTGGCTGAGGCGCTCTGTCTTGATTGGAGATAATGTGGTGAGAATGTTCACGGAGGGTCCCTCCCCCAAGTCCTTCAGTTAACTTGTTTCACATACGGAACATTTTTGTAACATTTTTGTTGGAAAAACACGGAGGAACAGGGGACTAGAACTAGGAAGGCTAGTAAGCTAATTCAGAACCATTTGGCTTTTCAAAAATGAACCGAGAACCACTCTGGTCTTGGGAACCTTCTATCCCGTGGACCAGCATCTTCACCCGGGAGCTAAAGAATGACGGGAACCTCTGCCCAGGTAATGAACCTGTGCACTGAAGCTCGAGAAGCACTGCTGTCGAGCGTCTCCCTCATTCATTGCCCAGGTCAGGGAGGCGGCCAGGGCAGAGGGTTCCAAAGCTCAGGTGCATGTTTAATGTCAGGAGAAAAGTTCTCTTCCATTCAGCTTAGTACTGGCAACTGGCACGGGTTCTTTGTGAATAATGCTTGTTGAACATTTATTTGTTGCTTGGGGGTGGGGTAGGATGGGGAGGGGAGAGTGGGAGAATAGGTGTGACAAAGGGAAGAGCAGTGTGGTACTGGTGGGGACAACCGACTGCCTGAGCTCGCCGTCTGATGTCGGGAGGTGCTGCCCTGCTTCCTTTTGTATGTGCAGTGAGCCAAGGCTCTGATGTGAAGTGACTGCGTAAGGCTCAGCAGGCTGGAGTCCAGCCTGGGTTCACTGAAGACAAGGGACGACACCTGACGCCAGTCCAGTTTGGGTAGTGAAGAGATCTGAGGAGCTCAGGCTAAGCGAGGGGCACTGCTCCCAGCCTGAAGCCCACAGCTTGGAAGAAACGTGGCTTTGGAGGCCGGACTGATCTGGACAATGTTAGTGTTGGTTCTGTCTGGGGAAGGAGCTCCAGAGGAGGAAGGCTGGGCCAGTTTTCACAACCCACAGGTGACACCCATCTTAGCTGCCTGTGTCAACTCCCCAGTAAGGGTGGGTGACAGGCTTAAGGTCACTTCCTCTGTGCCCGTTAATAGACTTAATGGCTGGAATCGTCCTGGGCTCACCTGGGCAGAACATAGCCTGTACCCCAGTACCCAGCAGATTCCTTGGCTGTCACTTCAGACATAGCCACCGAAGGGCTTTCTGTCCTGGAATGCGGGTGGGGGGTTGCTCTGAGGCACCCTCTACCTCTGAAGTCAACACAAACTCCTCCATTTCTGCACCACTTAAAAATAAATGATTTTATTGCGGGGTCAGTGACAGATGTGGACGAGGGTGTGGAATGGCACAGCTTTCATCTCTGAAGCAGGGAAGGCACACTGGGCAGTGGGTGTGGAGCTGAGGACTCACTGCGCTAGAGCGGCTGCTGCCAAGGAGGCTAATCCTTTGAAAAGTGAAGAGGATAGCCAACCACGACCCGGGACCGGGACGCAGCCAGCCAAGGGAAGTTGCAATCCCGAGTTCATTCCGTACCGCTGACAGGAAGGCCGTAGCCTTGGCCTGCTGTGTTCCAGGATGACCCTTGCCTTGGCTCCCCGTGAGCCTGGAGAGCCCGAGCTGTCCCCAGGCCCTAGGAGCCAGTGGAGGAGCAGCCCTGTAAGAGCAGGGTGTGGCAGCTGTCGCACACACGCACGGGCTTGGGGTAGGAGGGCAGGGCCAGCTCGTTGCTGGAGCACGTGTTGCAGAAGATGTGGCCACAGTTTCGGCAGTGGTGCTAGGGGACAGAAAAGCGGCAGTCACAGGACACCAATCTCCCCCGGGCTGCACAACCCTCCCCAGAGGCAGGTACCAGTTTTTGGAAGGGGTTCTAAACCTTGGTGTTTGCATTTATGTTCCTGTAAAATCCACAGCGTGTTGGTGGGGTGGGCACTTGCAGGAGGAAGGTTACTGGGCTTGAAAAGAGCCCGTGTCATCCTGTGACCACTGCCCCGCAGGCCCCTCCCAAGGGGAGTCTTGCTTGGTAAACAACTGCCACAAACCTTGGGCACGGTGCATGGCATACGCCTGTGTGGCCTCTGCTCCGGGCTCTATGTCCCTTCTGCCAACCTGCCCACACCATCCAGCTGTGGGCACAGCCAGGCCTGTAAACAAGGCAGCCTCAGGACAGCTGCTTCTAGTTCTGACTGAAATTTGAGATTGGTTTCGCTTCCTCTTCCGTGAGAACGTGCATCCACAAGGTAGTGGGGTGGGGTGGTGGTGCCAGTGTGGCAGGCATTTCCCCCTGTTGGTAGACTCCCAATGTTGCTTGGGGTCTGTACCCTACCCTGTCCTGCCCACCTGGTCAGTCACGGCCCTGTCAATCCTGAACCAAAGGCTGGGTCCAGCACTTTCTGTTCTTGGAATCTGAAGGCAGGTGACAGGCAGAGACAGATTCATGGGGAGCAAGTGCCCTGCCCAAAGGGCATGCGAGCGTTTGGTGCCACTTGGATGCCTGTCCTGAGACCTGCTGCCCCTAGACTCCCCATAGGTCCTATTTTTGACTAAGTTAGGTGGATTTTGGTCCTGTTTACAATTCTCAATGATACGTTGCCCCAGACCAGTTCTGCACACAAGCAGCCTCAACTCCCAAAGAAATCTGCCAGTCACTTAAAGGACTGGTGGGGACAGGGCCTGTGACTGACTGAGCAGGGCCCCCAGAAAAGGGGCCAGGTTGGGAAGCCGTCTGAATGAGCCATCAGACCAGAGAGGGCCTTTCCTAGAGCCAGAGGAAGGGGAGTCCCGAGCTGGCCCTGGGCGAGTGCTGAGGCCAGCCACATACCTTTCTTCGGGAAATGGAGAACTCCTTCTCACACTGCTTACAGTGCGTTGCTTCATCATCTTTCAGCCAAGTGTGGCCCTAGAAAGAAAACAGTGATGGCTTGGCTCCCGATGGACATGTAGCCTAGTATCCATTGTCCCTTCCTAATAGCACCTGGGTTCCTTTTGAGGGACCACCTTTTCTGCAGCTGATGGTGGCTTCACAGGACTGCCTCCACCTGACCACAGCTGGAACGCTGTGCTGCAGACTTGCTTGCCCCCGGCTCTGGCCTCCCAGCTTCCGGTTAGCCTGACACTCACCCACCCCTCTGTAAACAGTCAGGACCTGGTGCTTGCAACTCCAACCCTGGCTGATACCCCCCAAGTGGCTCCTGCCCTGGCGGGAGGGTAGAGGGCCGACCCTGTTGGCCGGACTACGACAATCTGCTACAGTCGTCCTCGCCAAGACAAAGCCACGTGCCACAGTGCTGGGAAGTCCCTGCCACACATACCAAGCGTCTCCATTCTGTACAGGAGGCAACTGGGGCTTTGAAAGAGTCTCTAGAGTCCCGTGTTGTGACTTCTGTCCCCTGGCACTGTGCAGGGCTGGGGACACAGACCATCAGCTCAGCAGTTACTTCGAAGGAGCTTTCACTCCGCCAGGGAGGGTAAAATAAATGGACGGTAACTCCCAAATCCAGGTGCTTGTACCATGTTTCCCTGAAAATAAGACGTAGCTGGACAATCAGCTCTAATGCATCTTTTGGAGCGAAAATTAACATAAGCCCAAGTCTTATTTTACTATAAGACCAGGTCTTTACATGTAATATAGTATGACACCAGGTCTTATACTAATTTTTGCTCCAAAAGATGCATTAAAGCTGATTGTCCCACTCAGTCTTATTTTGGGGGAAACAGGGTTGGTGCCATCACCCTTTGCTGCCTCCGACCTGCACGCACTTGGGGGTAAGTTACCCAGTCATTAGGTCTCTGTTCCAGGGTTCTCTGGAGGGCGCCTGGGGAAGTGGCTGCCGAACAGCTGCCACCGCAGAGCTGAGGCCCAAGGACTCGAACTCCTGTCACAGGTGGGCCACTCGTTCTCTGAATGACCCTGGGAGGGGGCAGTTTGGGGCATCTGCCCCTCCTTCCCCACTGTCCCCACCCCTGGAGGCCAGCCTGGCACCTGCACTGAGTCACCTGGTCTTCGTGCTCCTGCTCTCAAGTGATGTGCGTCATTCTGTCCTCCCCAAATGGTCCAGACGCTTGCCCCGGTCAGGGCTCCCACGGCCCTCAGAAAAGGCACGGGCACTGCCACAGGGCAGGGTGACCTCTGGCCCCTCACTTGGAGGAAAAGTTCTCACAATAATAAAAAATATCCGCAGACCTCTCTGCCACCTTTGCTTCCTTCATTAGGGCACCTGTGATCCAGGCCTACTGTCATTACAGCTCAGGGCAGAGGAACAGGACAGAAGACCTAGGTTCCAGCTGGGGCCTGTCACTTGTCGGCATCAAGTGACATGGCTCCAAGCAGCATTTTACCTGAAAGTGACCAGAACCACCACAAGTACACACTTCCCCATTGCTGAGAGAAAACCCAGGCGCATCCGGCGTGTTAGCGGGACAGCCAGCCGGAGCGGTTCTTATGCTACGACACACATAATTCAGTACCTTCAGTGCCTTATTCACTTCCTTGATGTCTTCCATCTTCAGCTTTGACCTTAAAAAAAGGAGACCATTCACAGCAGTGAGAGAGGCTCTTAAACTCGAACATAGAACTCATAGCAGTGGGCTTAGCGAGGAAGCTGAGATGTTCTAAAATGCTTTCTATCCACATTTTTCTACTCCCAGTCACCTCATCCCTTGGCTCACGTACGCTGCAGTCTGAGGCTGCGTCTGTGGACTGAATCTGGCTAAAAACAGACTTTAGCCTGCAAGGGTTGAAAATGACTTTGAAATTATTTCTGTCATTTAAAAATTGAGAATTATCTCAGAAGCCCAGCTTTCTGGCTTCTATGGGTAACCGTTCTTGCATGTGACACGTGCTTGGTATGTGTGTGGGGCTGTGGTGCTCCATCATGCTCGGGCTCTCCCTGGCCCTTTACTGCTGCCTGCTCCATCTAGAACATTCAGGCTCAGAGGGCATGGTCATTTGTTCTTGCTCCATTCTTGTTAACAAGAACAATTCATTAGTTGTCTGCATAAAAGACGAACTGAACACGGTCTAAACTGGCAGAATTAAACCAGATAAAACAAAACAGTGTATTTGTAACTTGGGAGGGAAGGGGAATGACCTGAGCCCTTACAAGCTGAGGTTAGCCTAAGCTGCCACTGGACTGCCTAAAGGTTAGTGTCAGGGCTCTGACACAGGCTAGACTTCTGGGGAGGGCTCAGGAAACAGAGCATCAGCACCTTGGGAGACCCCATGGCCCTCAGGAATGACCACGGGCACAGCTCGTAGTACCTGCTGTGGAAAGAGGACAGAGGCTGCCCAGGATGGACAGCCAGCCAGGTCAAGAGGGCACCGTGGGCGCACGAGAGCTTCCCTGGGAAATACAACATAGGAAGAACCCATTGTTCCTGCAACAGCTGGGCGGCTGTGTCTGTACTGGGTGGGGCTCTGAGGACAGGCTTTGCCTTCTCCATCACTTGGTGTGGGCTTATGAGAAGGAAGAGGGGAGACAGCACAGAGGCAACGCCATGGGCAGCCCTACCTACGCTGCCGAGGGGAGCCGGGCCGAGGGGAGCCGGTCTGGGGGGCATGCTGTAGCCGGTCAGGTGGTAGCAGTTGGCGGCTACCAAGACCTGGGGTTCCTTTTCCCGATGAGGGCCCACCCACGTTTCTGAGGCCCCCATGAGAGGAGGGTGCCCTGTGACTCTGCTTGCCGGCTGTCCAATGTGCAGAGAACAGGCAGGAGAGAAAATGGCGCTAGCTACTGAGAAGAGGGGCGCGTATGGGGCCACAGCAGACCGTGCCCGAGGTGTCCCTCCCTCCCTCTGAGTATGATGCAAACCCAAGGCGTCAGCTGTGTACCAGCCTCCACACCTGGTGCTCGGAAAACTGACAGACACCCTCAGAGCTGCCTGTGCTCCAAGACGCGGTGGACAGCTGGCTGTGCCCACTCTCCAGAAGCCCCTCGGAGGGGCAGGAGAAGGCAGCAGGCCGGCCTCAGAATGGAAGGGAGGGGTCAGTAGCCCTGCGCTGGTCTAGAAAGACAGTGAGTGGGGCAGGATTTCCACTTCATCCCCACGAGGGTCATGCATTTCCTTTCTTCTTAATACTCTTGTGGGCTGGCCTAGAGCACTGCTTTATGCAGACTTGCCGACTTTCCAGACAGGAAAAGCCAAAGGTGGTGCATGTCTGTGTCCCACTTCAGTGTTCCTAGTTTAGTCTCACGTTAGTCCCACCTCTGGCCCTTACAGGTCAGTGTCTTCAGTGCTGGGCCTGAGCCCAGGCTGTGCTGATCATGACAGCCCTCATCTCTGGTCACCGTACTGTGTCAGGATTCATGTGGGAGCAGTGAGTCAACCTGGGGTCTCTGTGGGAATGATGCAACAAGGGAACCTCCGTTCCTCTGAGACGGCTTTGCTGGGCACCATTCTGCCCCAGTGGGGGCCAGACCCACCTGTCAGGCAAGCAATGGGCAGGACAACAGAGGTGGGAGATAGAGAATGATTCTTGATGGCCTTTTTTTTTTTTTTGCTTAAGCCAGTTTGAGGTGGATTTCTGTCAGATGCAACCAAGAATCCTGACTCATGAGGGGACAGAACTGCCCATTGGGTTTGGAAATGCAGTGATTACACAAAGGGACAAGTTCCACAATCTGCAGTGTCACCCATCAGACTGTCCTGGCAGGACAGCAACACCAAGGAGAGCTGTCAAGTCGAAGGGGAGACAGAACTGCCAGGGTGTGCTATGCCAGGCGACAGACAGGCTGGCGGGTGAGGGTCAGTCCCCAACCCATAGAGCTGCCTGCCTCTGACTGCAGGCTGAACCAGCAATGCTCTCAGCACCTATCTGGTCCCCCTGGGACCCAGACGCCGAGTTACTGAACATGAGGGTTCCAGTCACTACAAAAGGATATCCTTAACAAATCAACTAAATCCACAGTGTCCCCGAGGCTTGACTTCCTGGGGAGGGGATCACCCTGGAACAGGCCTCCCTGACCGGCTCTCCCTCCTGACAACAGGACATAGGTTTGGGGCTCGAGTCATGTGGTGGGCAGGCTGGTGTGGCTGTGGGGAGAGAGGCCCAGTGGCCCTGATGCTGGCGCTGGTTAGGGGAGCAGGTTCTTACTGGCTGAGATGCAGTCCCATTTCTTGGAGGGCTTGCTCCTGCTCATCACAAACCTTCTGTAACTCTGCTTTCTCATCCTGGAGCTCCTGCAGCTCCTAAAATGAACAAACCAGATGCCTGACACAGAATTGAAAGTCCTTTTTTATAAGGTTTAGTAATCACAGCAACAAGCAGGTCAGAATGTTGTTCAAGACCAAAAGGCAGTTTTCTAGTGTTAACCTCATTCAAGACAGGGTGATTTCATGGGTGACTTTTCATTAGCTAACTTCTCTAGAACAGGCAACTGGAAGGTGAGGCAGCCCTGCAGCGGGGCAGTGACGTGGGACAGGAAGCAGCTACGGCTATCAGGCACATTCAAGTCACCCTCACAAGGCAAACAAGGCTTTGCCTATCTGAGTTTCTATTTAAAAAAACCAAAACAAAAACCTCAAAAAATGCACAATGAACCTTATACAGAAATGAAGCTTGCATCAGAGAAGGCTCAACTCTTTGAAAAGGGCTGGTCAAATTTCCTGAGACTGAATGACCAAGGCATATTTAAGCCAACACCTGGGTTCTCATCGTGGCCAGAGCACGGCAAGACGTTCCGGAGGCCCCATGTGGGAGCTGTGTACAGGGGGAGTGAGAACCATGAGGAGACAGTGTTGGTAAGGTGTGTAATCTGGGGCCAGTGCACCTGGTGGACACAGGCTGACGAGGGCAAAGACGAAGACCCAGAAAAGTGGGGTCCAGGGCAGACCATGGGCAGCAGTGGGCATCCCTCCCTCCCAGCCACCCCTGAGCCTTCTGCCCCAGAGCCTGTTCACACAGGCTCACGGTACCCTGAGGCTTACTGGTGACATTAGGCACATCATTTTATTTCTTTGTGTGTGTATAGGAGAGGGTGTGGAATTCAAAACTTAGACCAAAGTATTTTGAAGTGGAATAAAGGGGGCATGTTCCATGACAATGTAGAACTTTCTAGAAGTCCTCTTCTGCCCTCTGTTTCCTCTCCTCCCCTCTCCAAGCCGGAGTGGCTCTTTAGGAAGCGATCCCCACCCCTGGGTTCTCATGAGAGGCTCTAAGCACTTTCCAACAGAAATCAAAAGGGACTTTCAGGCTCATTCAAATTGCGCAGCGGTACCCATTACTATGTTCACAACAAAGTCCAGGTCTGGAAGCTGTTCTGCCTGCCCCAAGGATCCTCCTTCAGAGGTGATGTGTGGGAACGCCACCTGTGTGTTGGTGGTCCCCTGAGCCTGGCACCAACCCCACCAGAAGAAGCCATGGAGACCAGAGACACCCTCCAGCTCCCCAGGCGGCAGCCTGCTCTGACCAGAATTGCCAGGCCCCTCGGGCCTTCTGGGGACATGTCTGGTGATTTTACAGTAGGGGAAAAAAACTGCAGACTAATTGAGTTTCACAGGAGGTCCCACTCCACAGCCAGACGGCAGTGCTATGCTGGCACCCCCACTTCCCTGCTCTCTGAAGCTTCACCACAGGATTCAGGCCACAGGTGAGGTGAGGCTCCCAGAGGAAGGTGACTCCAGGGAGAGACTACGGGAGTTTAGGGCCCTGGTCCCATCAGCTTCCTAGGCATGGCCCAGAATAGGTGGCTCTTGGGACCCAGGATCCGTGGCCCTGGGCAGAGTGGCTGACCCACCTCTGGGGTGAAGGTGTGGACTGGCATTTGCTGACCGTGTTTACTGGTTACTGCTAGTTTGTTCTCTTGCAAGCTCACCACCCATTCTCTACAAAGCAGCTGGTGACAGTTTTCAAATGACATGGGTCATGACCCTCTGACAGCCTCGTATGGGGCTCAGAAGAAAATCCAAACTCGTTCACATGGCTCCGAGGACCCCGATTGGCTCTGCCCACCCAGAGGCCTCAGCTCTGGCACCTCCTTCCTCAGCCCATCACACTGCAGCCATGCTGCCTTCTGCAGCTTCACCGTGACAGCCTTGTACTTCCTGAGGGATGCTCAAATCTCTGCCCGGCAACTCCTTGCTCATCCTTCAAGCAAGTGACAGTCCTTCTGCCTGTCACTATTTTCCCAGACCACCCCCCAATTACTCTCTTCACAGCACTCATCACTGAATCTCTGGTTTGCTCACTGGCTCCAGGGGTGTGGGGTCAACACCCCCAGGCCCCGAGCCGCCACTGCTGAGCCCGGGTGTGCTAGCAGGCTCTTCAGCAGGACTTTCTGGAGATGCCAGAAGCCCTTTCCTCCCAAGGACAGGCCACCTTACCTTCTTTAATCCTTCTACTTGCTGTAGTTCTGCTCGGAGTAGAGACGAGGTGTCTTTCTCACACTGTAATTCTCGCTGCAGAGCTTGTCTTTGCTCCTTTTCTGATTTCAGCTCTTTCTCTAGACTTGAGCTATTGTCCCAAAGTGAACGTGAGTTAGTCTCAATGGGAGATTTTCATGGAAAATCCACAATCCACAGCCCAGTTTACCACCCAGGAAATGGGGAATTCACAGGACTCTGAACTGCCACGTGAGCCTCCAGACCCTTCAACAAGGCATGGCCACAGGTTCCCTCTCCTCCAGGGCCACCTGTACTTCCATAAGACCGGGGACACGTGAGAGAAGAGCTCTCGGACACCTGGGAACACATTGCAATCCCCACTGACATGGAAGAGAGCACAGCGCTTATTTTGTCTTTTCCACCCTGGAGCCAGCTGACACGGGAGGATGCTGGGGGCTCAGGTGGGGACAAAGAGTGCGCCTCAACTGAGGGACCCTGGAGACAGTATGGAGCCCGAGGCCAGTTTCTCTCTCGTGAGATAGTGAACGCAACATCTCTCATCATCGACCTTTTCGCTTTTACTTGGCACACATGCTCTCACCCCAATTCTGCCTTGCAGAGGAACCCTGGAGTGGGCCACCGGGACACTGCCCCCCCCCCCCCAGGGCACCTACCACTGCCTGTGCAGCTGGGACAGCTGCTGCTGCAACGCGCCGGTCCTGCCGCCCAGCTCCTGCTGCAGGGCATGGCTGCGTGCCTCGGCGCCCTGCCTCGCCCGCTCCGCCTGCTGCACCCTAGACAGAGGGATAGAGCTGTGGGAAGGCCCAGTCCTCACGATTTAAGGAATGGACTGCTCATATTTGTGCTGGTATGCCTGTCTTCTTTTATTTTTAAATGAATATATGGTAAAATTGACGTGTATGTGTGTGTACAGTTCCATGAGTTTTAGCCACGACGGCCACCATGACACAGCACAGTTCCGTCATCCCAGAAAACGCCCTAGAGCTGCCTCCCTCTTGCTACACCCCGACCCCTGGCAACCACTGCTCTGCTCTCTGACACCATGGCTTTGTCATTTTGAGAATGTCATGGAAAAGGAATTATATTTTGTATAATCTTTTGAGACTGGCTTCTTTCTCTCAGCATAGTATGGCTGAGATCAAGCCAAGTGTCCGTGTGTAGCAATGGTTCATTCCTTCCTACAGCTGAGGAGTATTTCAGTGTATAGAGCCCTGGTTGGTTTATCCATTCCCCCGATGAAAGACATCTGGGATGCTTCTAGTTTTTGGCAATTATGAATAGAGCTGCTACGGACATTTGTGGACAGGCTTTCGTCTGAATGTAAGTTTTTATTTCTCTTGGGCAATAGCCAGGAGTGGGACTTGGGTCATACGGTAAGAGTACGTTCAGCTTTATTCTAAGTAACTGTCTTCCAAAGTGGCCGTGCCATTTTGCACTCCCACTGCTAACACATAAGCTCTACGCACCCCATAGCCCGGCCAGCATCTGGTGCTGTGTCATTAGCAAAACACTGTGCAGCTCTAGAGTGCGCAGCATCCGAGCGTGACTGTAACGTGCACTCTCCTCATGGCTAGTGATGCGAGCATCTTTTCGTGCACTTTTCGTGCCATCCTCTGTAGCAAAGTGTCTGGTCAAGGCTTTTGTCCATGTTTAAATGGAACTGTTGGTTGAGTTCTGAGAGATCTTTATATATTCTGGATACAAGTCCTCTGTCAGATATGTGAGGTGCAAATTTTCTCCCAATCTGTAATTTGTCTTTTTATTCTCTTAACCACATCTTTCACAGAACAAAAGTTTACATTTTGATAAAGTCAAATTTATCAAGTTTTTTTCTCATGGATCATGCTTTTGTGTCATGTCTAAGATCTCTTTTTGTAACCCAAGGTCAAAGATTTTCTCCTGTTTTCTTCTAATAGTTTTACATTTAGTTTTAAGTTTTACATTTAGACTTATGATCCATTTTGAATTAATTTTTTTATAAAGATGTGAGGCTCATTGTTTTGCTTATGGATGTCTAACTGTTCAACATCATTTACTGAAAAGACTATTCTTTCCCCATTGAACTGCCTTTGCACTTTTGTAAAACATCAGTTGCCCATATTTGTATGTGTCTATTTTAAGACTCTATTCTGACCCACTACTGACTTGATGTTGAAATGTGACAGTGACCACTGACAAGGAGCTCACCGGAGAGTCCCGACCCCCTGAGAGGACAATGGGACAGAGTAGCCCAAAGGCTGATTAAGTCACTACGTGCTGAGGGAAGTGGGGAATCCAGCCCCCTTGCTGCGCAAGACCACAGACCTGAAGGACCGCCATCCCAACCTGTCTGCACTTTTGAGAGAGACTGTCAGTCTCCAGGCCCAGAGTATGGCCAGCACCTTCAGGGGAACACCTGCGGGGGAAGTGATTACCTTTGTTCCATCTGTTTCATGCTGGACATAACTTGATTGATTTTTTCTTCAAAAGATGTGATGGCTTCATTCTTCTGCTGTAAGCTGCTCTCTGCATCCTGCAAAAGCAAGGCAAGAGGGTCAGACTCTGCGTCTCCCTCATCCCCAGTTAAGCAGGGTTTGACTGTTTACCTGGTATTTTTATAACACTTTCAAGAGCGTTTCATGAACTACTGCTCTTCTCCACAGCCCCAGAAGCACACATAACCATAACTAAAGCAATACTTGTGGGTAATTTTTAACTTTTTAAAAACTTGTTATTATTTTTTAAATTAAATTTAGTGGGATACCATTGGTTAACAACATTATAGAATTTTCAGGTGTAGAAGATATTAATTCGACATCTGTGCACGCTATAGCATGCTCTTTACCTGAAGTCTAGTTTCCTTCCATCACCGTATGTTTGACCCTCCTTTACCCTCTTCACTCTCCCCCTACTTCCCCGCCCCTCGGTAACCACGCTTCTATTGTCTAGATATGAGTTTATTTTTGTTTATTTTGTTAGTTTGTTTGAAACTAACAAAAGAGAGGAGATATTTGCAAACGATACCTCTGATGAGGTGTTAATATATAAAATATATAAGGAACTCATATGACTTAACATCAAAAAGATAAACTGATTACAAAATGGCCAGAGGACCTGAAGAGACATTTCTCCAAAGAGAACATACAGATGGCCAATAGACATATGAAAAGACGCTCAACATCACTAATTATCAAGGAAATACGAATTAAAACCACAATGAGATATCACCTCACCCCAGTCAGAATGGCTATCATCAGTAAATCAACAAACAAGTGTTGGTGAGGATGTGGAGAAAAGGGAACACTCATGCACTGTTGGTGGGATTGTAAATTGGTGCAGCCACCATGGAAAACAGTATGGAGGTTCCTCAAAAAATTAAAAATAGAACTATCTTATGACCCAGCAATTCCACTTCTGGGTATTTATCTGAAGAAATCCAAAACAATAATTTGAAAAGAAAAGATATATGCACCCTTATGTTCATTGCAGCATTATTTACAATACCTGAGATATGGACGCCACCCAGGTACCCACTGATACACAAATGGATGAAGAGGAGGTGGTGCATATACACAATGGAATACTACTCGGCCACAAGAAAGAATGAAATCTTACCATTTGCAAGAACATAGATGGACCTAGAGGGTATTATGCTAAGTGAAATAAGTCAGACTGAGAAAGACAAATACCATATGACTTCATTTATATGTGAATCTACGGAAGAAAATAAACCAAACAAAACAGAAACAGATTCCTACATACAGAGAACAAAATGATGGTTACCAGAGTGGTTGGCACTGGGTAAATAAGGTGAAGGGATTCAGAAGTTTAAATTGGTAGTTACAAACTAGTCATGGGGATGTAAAGTACAGCATAGGGAACATAGCCAATAATGTAATAACTACGTATGGTGCCAGGTGGGTACTGGACTTATTGGGGGGATCACTTCTTAAGTTACATAAATGTCTAACCACTGTGCAGCACACCCAATTAAACTAATACAATATTGAATGTCAACTGTAATTGAAAAATAAATTTTAAAACATTCATGTACTCAAAATGGTACAGTTTCAGACAGTATAAATATAAATACTTTAGAATGTTGGTGTAGAGGAAGGAGGATGGAAGCAGGGATGGGAAATAAAAGGAAATAAGAAAATAGAGAGGGGGCCAGGCCAGCCCAGTGGCTCAGGTAGTAGGAGCACTGTTCCTAACTCCGAGGTCACTGCTTCGATGCCCACATAGGCCGGTGAGCTGTGCCCTCTACAGATAAGATTGGGAACAACAGCTCTCCCTGAAGCTGGGCTGCCATGAGCAGCCACAGGTTGGCGTGAGCTGCCCCGGGCAGCTGTGAGTGGCCGACTGACGGGGAAGCTCAAGGCTCATAATATCGGCATGGGTCAGAGGAAAAAAGAAAATAGAGTTGTTTTATTATAGTGCGTTCCAAACTGAGGGATATGCCTGTTCCCTGAGTGCCTGAGCCCGGTGAGGAGGAGTGGGGGTGAGAAAGGAAAATAAGCTACCAGAGGATGTGGGGCCGGTGAGGCCACAGGAAATCTAACTGTTGCAGCACTGACTAAGCAGTCAGGAGTCTGGCACTGTCACGCAGACGTTTGTTAGTTACGACAAACAATAAAATTGTCACTGGCCCAAACTTGGCAAATAGAGTCCTTGCCAGCCATGCTCCAGGGGGGTGGTTGTCAGGTGTGAGAATGTGCGGCCGGGCTTGAATCAGCACTGTATACAAGAGGTGTGCAGAGAGATAGGCAGGAGGAGAGGCCAAAGGTAAGGGCCTCCTGGGTTAGAAAAGCCGCTGCTTCGGACCCTACGAGGGGACTCAAGACTGCGCGGAGGACGCTCCTGATGCCCTGCAGGAGAGGTCAGGGTAGAGTGCTTCCCTTACCCCTCGGGCAGCTGTTGGAGGTGACTGGCCATTAATAGGAGAGACTGGTAGAGCAAGGAAGTGAAGTGGGAACAAAAACTGGGTTTAATAAATCAGTCAATAAACTTTGGTCACGGGCACATGGACTGAGTGGAAATACAGAGCGGAGGCGAGGACTGAGGGCACTGTGCCGTCACAACCAAGAGTCAGGCCTGCAAAGTGTCGGAACTGGGTCTACGGTCTTTTCTCTCCCGGAGCCGAGCTGGGCCTGCAGGTCTGTGGTGAGCCGCGGACGCGGTGCTCTGTTCACCAGGATGGGATTTGTTAAAGTCGTCAAGAATAAGGCCCACTTCAAGAGATACCAAGTGAAATTTAGAAGACGCCGTGAGGGTAAAACTGATTACTATGCCCGGAAACGCCTGGTAATCCAGGATAAAAATAAGTACAACACACCCAAATATAGGATGATTGTACGGGTAACCAACAGAGATATCATTTGTCAGATTGCTTATGCCCGTATAGAAGGAGATATGATAGTTTGTGCAGCTTATTCTCATGAGCTCCCCAAGTACGGTGTGAAGGTTGGCCTGACAAATTATGCTGCAGCACATTGTACTGGCCTGCTGCTGGCACGCAGGCTTCTCAATAGGTTTGGCATGGACAAGATCTATGAAGGTCAAGTGGAGGTGACTGGAGATGACTACAATGTGGAAAGCATTGATGGTTAACCTGGTACCTTCACCTGCTATTTGGATGCAGGGCTTGCCAGAACTACTACTGGAAATAAAGTTTTTGGGGCCCTGAAGGGAGCTGTGGACAGAGGCTTATCTATCCCTCACAGTACCAAACGATTCCCTGGTTATGATTCAGAAAGCAAGGAATTCAATGCAGAAGTACATCGGAAACACATCATGGGCCAGAATGTTGCAGATTATATGCGTTATCTAATGGAAGAAGATGAAGACGCTTATAAGAAACAGTTCTCTCAATACATAAAGAACAACATAACTCCAGACATGATGGAGGAGATGTATAAGAAAGCTCATGCTGGTATACGAGAGAATCCGGTTTATGAGAAGAAGCCTAAGAAAGAAGTTAAAAGGAAGAGGGGGAACCGTCCCAAAATGTCGCTTGCCCAGAAGAAAGATCGGGTAGCACAGAAGAAGTCAAGTTTCCTCAGAGCTCAGGAACGGGCTGCTGAGAGCTAATAAACCAAACAGTTTTCTATGAAGATTTTTCATATAGACATAAATAAAGTTATTAAGCAATTAAAAAAAAAAAAGTGTTGGAACTGATCCCTAACACAGTGTCCAGGCCAGCAAAACGACACCACAAGAAGCTGGCCAGAGAAACTGTGGAGCTGCCTGGAAAGCCTTGCTCCCTAAGAGCCTGGTAATGTGCCACAGACGATGGTGGGCCTCTCAGGGGCCACGGAGGAAGGCCAAAGCAGGAGAGCCAGATAGGCTAAGAAATGGTGCCCCCTGACCACCGGGCAGCATTCACACTTCCTGCCCAGAGGATGCGATTGCCAAGGGCCACTTCCCTTGTTTGCCCTTTCCAAACAGGCATTTCTCTTGGGTACCCTGTTTGTTCTACCATTAGATGCTGAGTGGGCTGGGTTAATGTGAGAAAGACAGAGAGGTCTTGTGGTTCAAACATAGGCCACGCGGGCCCTGGGTTGCGGACGTGGAGAGCCTGGGTGGGACTGCCTAGTAGCTCTGTGCGGCCGACTGTGGTAGGGACAAATGTGTCTAACAGCTTGCGCTCCCCTACATCCGACCTGTAGTGGAGAAGTGACAGGCCCAGGCCCCCGAGCGTGGCCCTGCTGACTAGCCATTGTCTATGTGACCGAATGGAAGGATGTGTGTCACTTGTGTGTCACTGCCTGAGTGCAAATCCCTGGCACTGGACTTCTTCTTTTCTCCTCCACCTCCTACTGGCAAGAATGGTGGTGATTAGAGAAGCCTGCAGAGCTGCAGCTGCCATTAGCTGGGTGCCTGAATGACAGTAGCAGCCAAACTGCTGGTCTGAAGTACTCTCCTTGGAACTAACTATTATGTAACAAAGACACAAGCTTTCCTATTTTTAAGCCCCTCTATTTTAGGGTCTGCTAATGATGACAGGAGTTCAGTTTCCCCTGACACACATTCACATTCTGTCTATATACTGACCCCAAACAGATGAAAACATGAAAAAGTTAAAGCAGACACTTGCTTAGGAGGGTAAACTCCTTTTCTCCTTTTCGATTTTCACTGCTGCTATTATAGTAAGTTTTAAAGACAGGACAGAATAACACAGTTTATTTGGACTCTGCACTCAGCGCCTTTGGCACTGATGATATTGCAAGTGAGGTTGAAACCACAGCCATGGAAGAGGAAGTGGGACGGTCCAGGCACTAAAATAGGAAACAGAACTTCAAAAAGAAATTTTGAGAAGGATCCAGAGTGGTCGTTCTGGATAGCTTCTGGGCAAGGAAGCGTTACAGTTTTCGAACTCTGGCATGATGGGTTCTTTTTGGGTTAGCTCCCTTGACCTCTCTGAAATGACAGGTGAGGCGAGTAGCTCGTCACGTGGCCTAGAAACTCAGCAAGACAAACTTAATTGCAAACCTTGAAAAAACAATACCAACTTCTATCATTAATCCACTTCCCCATTCCTCGGGGCAAACAATTAGCCACTGAAGCAGAAACGGGGAGCCAGTGAATGTACCAAAGTTCAGGTTTGGCTCAGTTTCAGCTGTGTCACCAGGGCCACGTGATTCAGCCACTCGGTTCTACCTTGTCACATTCTCCCCATTCTATAAACTGTTCTCAGGGATTGCTGGGAGACTCAAATAAAAGAAATGCAATAACATGCACCAGGGCCCGGGACCAGGTCTGACATATACTAGGACCTCACAGATGTGTCTGTTCTCTCCTCCTGCAGGAAGAGTGATGGAAGGCGGAAAGGCAGCCTGAGACAAGCTCCCCCACTGTAGACAGCGCAGGGAGCAGGTTGTGACGCCGACACAAAGCCGATTCCCACCTGAACTTTGTGGAACATCTGCAGATTAATCGCTTTGACCTCTTCCAGCTGCTGGCGGAGGGCCACGAGAGTGTCCTGCTTCTCGTGGGTGTCCTTTTCTAGGAACTTCATTGCAATTTCCATTTCAGTTTTCATTCCAATTTGTAACTCCAGTTCTTTTTCTAGTTCCTTAAGGGGATAGTAACAACGAAAACATCACAAAGTAGATCACAGAAATGAATTTAACTGGGGTTGTATCTTGGGCAATACCTGAAATAATAAACTGAAGATCAGAATGGGTTAGGCAGATTTAGGAAAGTCTGTCTGGAGCATAACTAGGTTAAGTTTTTTTCCATTTTCTCATTTCACAATGAAAACTGGCTCTGCATCAAGTCAACAGAAAGTTGGTAGAGCCCAGAGTTCCAGCAATCACGTTCTTCAACTCTAAGATAAGAACATATGGTTTGAAAGAGTTTTCTGTCTTGTGTTTCAGTGCTAAAGCCATTTGATGTTGCAATTTCTGGATGTCAGAATTTCTGGAATGGGAGCAAAGGTGCAACCATTTTGAAACGGTTCTGTCCTGGATAACTCAGGACACATGTTCTCCACATCCAGGCAAAGGAGCAAAAAATTGAAGCAGGTGTAAGAACTGTGCTTAATAAAAACACTGGTCGCTCACACGTAGATTGGTGGGAAATAAAACACCAGACAGAGGCTCTGACTGAGGGCAATGCACTGTCAAAGAGGCCGAGCGTCTGGTTTCACAGCAGTCCCTGAAAAAAGGCATATAAACTTGGAAAAATGTAAGTGACAACGCAGAACTGAGTGGTAAATGCAGCCTTTTTTATTTTTAAAGGGACAATTTTGGACTATGTGTGTCAGCAGGTTTAAGCACATATGTGAAAAATGCTGGCAGAAATAAGTTAGGAGGCTTTTGGATAATTCTTTCTAAAGAGACTCACCAAACGGACTTTCTTCTCTTCTTTCAGCTGCTTCCACACATCGCTATACATTTCATCCAGACCTTGCCGAGTTTGCTTGTAAGTCTCCAGCTCAACTTTTGTATCCTGTTTTGTTATCTGTATCCAACAAGAACACCGAGAGGAAAGGTTTGCTTGTGGGAAGCAAGCTAACTACAAAATGCTTAAAAATATACCATAATTTTTAAAAATGTAGCAAAATTTCTATTTTCAAGCATAATAGAGAAAGGTTAAAAGATTAAACATATTTTGAAATATCTTTGAACCTGAGGATGAGAACAAGCCAATAGATTTTTTAAAAGAAAATTTAGGTTCAGAAAACAATTTATATTTACTTTTCTTTAAAAGAGAACAACCATTCTTAGTGGGAAAGGCCTCCATTCAATCCATCATTCAGTATTTATTGAGCATATTTTTAGCACTGGCTAAATCCCGAGAAATGAATCAGATATGGTCTCTACCCTCATCAGGTGAGAGAGCTGCAAGCCAGCAAGTCTACAAAACAGCAAATGGATTCTACAAAGGAGGGTGTGCAAACTGCTCTGGGAACCTGGGAGGAGGGTGGCCAGGCCACTGACGGGCACTAGGGATGGCATCACAGAGGACCCAGCACGTGAGCGGAAGCTGAAGAGTATTCAGGAACTTTTGTGTGCAAAGACCCAGCGGTGAGGGAGCAGTGAGCCTGGGACACCCCAGGGGGTGCAGGTGGCCTGAGAATGACAAGGGGGGCTGTGGCGGCAGAAGGCACCCTCTGAGGACTGGGTCATTATCACACACTAAGCCTGAGATTTATGATGCCATGTCTGAGTGAGAAGTATGCTGCCAACTGCGAGGTTCATGTCTCACCTCTACACTCTTTTCACTTCTTTCACGGATTAATTCATTTTGTGCTCGTAATTGTTGCTGTTCTTCTTGAAGTGAACAAATCCGGTCTGTTGCAGCTGAAAGCTGATTAAGAAAGATTTTTATATATTTTTTAACATCAAAATGAATCTTACTGTTCAAATTAAAATCTAATATTTGGCATATTCATATCGACAATTTATTTCCAAATATTTGATATTTTATTTATTTTACTTCCTTGTTTTGAATAGGTAATACATTCACATGGTACAAAATTCCAAAAGTATAAAAATTACACAGTAGAATCTCTCTCCCACTCCAGCCCCTAGCCATCTCTGCCCTTCCCAAATTTTCTTTTACGAAAATGATAGCATATTACATAATGTGGGCAAAGATTTATGGACACAAAATATTATCAACAGCCTGAATGTCCAGTATTAGAGAAATGGTTTAATAAATTACAGTGGAAGCATAAAACAGAAATATGTAGTTATTAAAATGTTTACAAAAGCTTTTGATAACTTGAGAACATACTTATAATACCAATACGGAAATAAAATAGATTATATAGTAAGTCCTTACTTCTAATTAAAAAAATTAACTATGTTAAAAAGTGCTTAAGAAAAGATGGGGACTGTATATATACCACATGAGACAGATGGGGATACATGTACCACGTGATAAAAACAGCTGCCATTTAGCCAAGGGATTATGGGCTTTTTTTCTGATTCTTCATTCTCTTCAGTTTTTCTAGCCAATGAGCAAAAGGACATTTATCACGAGAGGGAGAATTAAAGAATTCTGGGGTAGGAATCACAAGCACACCATTAAAGACGTGCCTGAGGAAGACATCTTCCTCTCCTGAGGAGTGAGTTATCACCACTCAGAGAACAGCTTGTAGAAGCAAGATGCCTTCCCAGACCTTCTGAGGAGAGGCTAGCAGGAGAGGCAAGGTAGAAGAGTAAATACAGCAACCAACCCCTCCTGAGCCAGCTTCTGAGCAAAGCCTGGGGAGAAGGTGAGGCTGGAGACGGAGAGAGAAGCAAGATGTCTGCCCTTGGCACTTGGCTGTGCTCTCAGCGTCACTCACTCATGGGGGCCTTGAAGCACTGAGCTCTTCATCGTGGCCAACAGCGACGAAGTCCACTCAAACTCAGAACCCAGGACAGGGGCCAAACCCTACCTGCCACTCCCCAGGAAGAACCTTTAAGGCTATAAAGGGGGTGCTCCTAGCTACAAGGGAAGACACAGGC